>NC_089237.1:16761316-17068576 GCF_963924675.1 Phocoena phocoena
TTGCCCAAGGCCACCCTCCCTCCACTCCCACCCAGGCAACAAAACAGTCACAGGGCCACTACTGCCAGTTTCGTAGATGTGGAAAGCTTGCCAGTGACTTGCACATGTCCCCAAATAAGAGACCTCCCAGAGGTTCAGAAATAGTATCAACAAACACAAAGCAGCAGCTTTCAAGTTGAAGGTCAGATGTAATCTTGACTCAAAGCCATCCTTTGAGGACCGACATAGAATATGAATAAGTAAATTCCTGCCGCATGTAAGAAGTCCACTTTTTTTTTTTTTTTTTGGCCATGCCAGATTGCAGGATCTTAATTCCCCAACCAGGGCTCGAATCCGGGTCCCCTGCAGTGGAAGCGTGGAATCCTAACCACTGGACTGCCGGGGAATTCCCAAGAAATCCACCTTTGAGTCTGAATGGTGGTAGAAGGAAAAAGCTTTGGGCCCAACAGAGCCTGGGTTCAGAGCACAGGCTTTGTGACCTGAGTCCTCATCTGTAAAACGGGCAGGGTTTCGTTCTAAATCATGATGGGTGTATAGGGACCGGTACACACACACCATTAACAAACATACTGACCCACGCCTGGATAGGGAAACAAGTCCCACCGAATGGGATTTTTAAGCTAAAGACTCAGACACCTAAGCATCGTGTGAGCTGTGAGGGAGAAATATGACACGGATAGGAAACATTTGCAAATGGAGCTGGGATGGAAAAAATAATCCCAGGGGAACTGAGCCCACGGAGACAAGGTGCACCTCAGCTTTTGGGACAGCAGCCTACTCAGATCAGGGTCCCATCCTCTTGGGTGCCCTCTGAACCTAGGGGCTGTTAGCCACGTGGGGCCTGAGCTGAGCAATGGGAATCAGTTTCAGCTGCCTTTCAAAGTCAGTAGAAACACTGTGCTCTGAGCCCTGAACCCCGGGTCACACCCAGGGACGAGGTTTTAATTCATTCTGCTCCTCCAGTCCGCTCACGGCACTGTCGTGATTCACCGTGTGCAGCTGGCTCTCTTCAGAACCTCTTTTGCCCGCTTGCCTTTACACGCAGCACAGAGCTGTGTTTTTGTTTACTGACCCCCACCATATGCTCGGCACTGGGGGAGGAGACCACGAGGCGGCTGAAAGGTATCTGTAGTCTGGTAGAGGAGCAGAAGACGCCCACAGCCCGTGGGAGAAGGTGGTGGGAATACATGGCATGGCTGGGGGGAGGTGGGGAGGGAAGGGAGTGATGACATATTCCCTGCTTGCAGGGCAATGGTTCGGGAATCTAGGAGGGCTTCCCAAAGGAAGAGGATTTTGGTCTGGGTCTAGAAAGCAAAATGGAATTTCAGCAGTTGCGTGTGGGGAGGGGAGAGAGGAGGTGGCGAAGTATTTCCATGAACAGGCACAGAGGGATGTTGGGAGGCTCGTGGGGGATTATGAAAAGTACAGCTGATATGGGTGGAGGCCAAGCCTAGGGAGCCTCGGTGCCCGACAAGAAGTGGGGAACCATGGGAGGTTTTAGAGCAGGGGAGAGACAGCCTCAGAAAGCCAGGTTAGGGAGATACGTGGTGAGCCGGACAGGATGTAGGAGGCTGGCTCACTCCCGCTGCCGCAGCCCCTATTTGCATTCCCAATGGGCCCTGCGAGGAGAGATTGGTTTTCCTCGGTTTTCCTCGCTGGCCCAGCTGGCTCTGGCAGATAAGTGGGACTCTGTGCCCAGGGGCAGGGCGTTTGGTCCTGTTGCTCCCATCCCCCTCACCGAGAGAGAGAGAGAGAGAGAGAGAGAGAGAGAGAGAGAGAGAGAGAGAGAGAGAGGGAGGGAGGGAGGGAGGGAGGGAGGGAGGGAGGCACACACACACACACACACACACACACACACACACACACACACACACACACACACACACACACACACGGTCCTTCCTGTTTTTCCAGCCTAGCTTGAGTGAATGGTTTCCCAGTTTGCTGGTGCCCATCCAGGTGATTGGATTTCCTGACGGCCACAGACCTCAGAAGAGCCCCTTCCAGCTCCTGGCCCTCTCCCCTTACTCCTCCTAACCTCTACTCCCATCTCCCACCACTGTGCCCCTGCTTAGAAATCCTACACCTGGCTAAGCCCAGGTCAGGCCTGTGATCTCTGCACTAGTTCGGGTGAACCTGGGCATGCCCTGTGGCCACTTGACCTCCGACCTCTGCTCTCTTCCCTCGGTGTTCCCCACTGAACCTCAAGACCCCCTCAGGAAGGAGCTGAGAACTCCCCTGTCCGGCTCCCATTCCTTCCTCCTCTGCTGGAAATACCAAATCTCAAGCTCAAAGACTCAGAGAGTCCTGCCAGGTCCATCCTTAGCACCCTTTGACTAGGGGCTGGCTCCTACTCCCCTTTTCTGGTAGGACCAGCAATGACAGAGAGCTTCTCTGGAAAGAACTTCATGTTTCTCCAGGGCTTTCATAAAGAGTATTCCTCTGAAGCTCTTAACAGCCTTATCATGGCCCATTTTGCAGATGAGAAAACCGAGGCCTGGGGAGGTTAGAGACTCATCCATGATCTCACAGCTGTTTGAGTATAAAGTTTTGGGCTCAGTCCTCCCCACACTGCCCTGAGGTCAGCTCTCAAGTGACTGCCCCCACCCACGTACCAGACACAGATAATCCGAATAGCTGGAAGTCCAAGGCCAGCAGCTTGTTCAACTCCCCTATTTACTGAGTCAAGAACAGTGAAGGGACTTGCCTAATGTCACACTGCAACCAGTGGCAGAGCCGGGTCTCAGGTCTCCTAACTCCCTGCCCAGAAACCTCCCACCGCCCCACACTGCCCCCTCTTGTCTCCCAACATACTTCCCCTAGATGTATGGGTGTGCCTGACATTTCTGGAATTCACTCCACACACATAATGAAGCCATTTTGAGAAGGCTCGCCTCAGGGGGAACCAGAGAGCTGTCTAGTGTCCCCATCCTGACCCCTGCCAACTCCTCCCGGCTGTGCGCGCTAAACAGACGCCATCGGCCTGGGCTTCCCTACCCCCTGCCCCCCACACACCTTGCTGGCCTCAAGAACTAGAGGCGGAGTTTGGGGGTTTCAAAGCTGTGATGGAGGCTGCATGGGAACTAAGGAACAGTGGAGAGATGTCAGGCTGGTTGCCGCACGGGTCAGTGTTCATAGAGGGAACCCAGACATCACCACAGCCAGTGACCGACAGAACGGGGACTGCTTGTTAGCAGCACAGAAGTGATTTTAGCTTTAGCCGTTGAATTGTGGCAACTCCCTGAGACATTAGTTTAATGTGAGGATAAGAAAGTTTCTCTCCCTCCGATGCAAGGCTGACCCTGCCTGGAGAACCTTCTGGATCTAAGGCGGCCACTGTGCCACGTACCACAGGTTGCCTAACGCCGAAGAACTGGGTTTCCGTCTCTGAGCACAGAGCCAGATCCCCAGCCCCCAGCCCACTGAGAACCAAGCAACAGAAATGGAGCCAACTTGAAGGAAGAACCCTGAAGCAGCTGTAGGATAGGCCACTGGGGGGAAGGTATGGGGTTGCACCCTCAGGAAGATTCTAGAAGCCCTCTGCCCAGGTGGGTTAGCTATTCACCTGCCCAGGAGCAGGGAGGAGACCAAGTGATCTCCAGCCCCCTCTGCATCCCAGACTCCCCTGCAGGAGTCCAGGAGCTGGGACTCCGGCCTCTTCCCTTTTTCTCCACCCGCTTGACCCCCAAAAGCTCTTCCTGCCCCCCGGCCTAGTCTCTCATTGAGAACAGGGAATTCCCTCTCTAGCAGCATGAGACCAAGGGACCCCGCTTGGAGTTGGGGCAGCTACAGGGACAAGATCTGGAGGGGGAGGGGGTAGAAGATGCTTCCCGCTGCTGCCCCACTCATACCTCCACCCGCCAAAGAATGTAATTAAGCAGCAGGCCTCTGCCAGGAGCCAAGCTTTCTGCCTTCCGTCTATAAATCACCTTCTGAATCATCTCTCAGCTCCTGGAGGAGTAACTTCTGCTCGGGCTGCTCCAGGCGGCCCCAGTGCCACTCCCCCCCTCCCAACCCCTCTGCCGTGAACCTGCCTCCCCTACCCCTCCCTGGCCTAGCCCAAGGTGGCTCAGCTGGAAATGGCAGTGGCTGCAAGAGTCCAGCAAACTAAACTGTAGGATGGGAGGAGGGTTAGGGGAGACTACAGTGCCCTCTCTACCCACCCCTTTCCTGGGCAGGCAAACAGCTGAGCTTAGGTTAGCCCAGCCTAACTTCCTCAGGTTAAGTATAAAGCCACAGGCTCACGGTCACCAGTACCAAGTATAACAGGGCAAGCTGGCTCTGAGGATAAGGAGAAAACAGAGCCATGTGGGGCCAACCTGGGAGGACTTCTTGGAAGAGGCAAGTTTAGATCCAGGAGTCAAAATAGCTTGCGCACAGGGGGTGAAAATAATATGTATATAGTACTTCCGGTATGCCAGGCATTATTTAGGGAGCTTTACGTGTACTCACTCATTTAATCTTCACAACAACCCTGTGAGGTAGAAACAGTCACTGTTCTCATTTTACAGATGGGGAAACTGAGGCTCGGAGAGGTGAACTTGCCCTAGGTTACCCAGCGTGTGAACGTGAATGTAGGCAGCCTGGCTCCAGAGGAACGTGAGTGTTTGGGGAAAATGAGGTTTGGGGGTGCAAGCAGGCAGGCTTGGCAGTAGTGGGGCAGCCAGCTTTGGGATGTAGGTCAGATGGGGCTGCAGAATGAAAGGGCTGGGCTGCTTAAGGCAGGCTCTGACTGTCTGAATGGCGAGGGAGGGCCGGGGGAGATAGGCTCCTGGGGGTAGTGGCACTGGGGCCACCTGGAGCTCCCTGCTTCAGAGCCGTGAATCAGCTCCCTGTCATAGCCCTGTAGACTTCAAGAGGCAGAAGGCGTCCCTCAGGCTGCTCAAGAAAAATGAAGCCCAGAGGGAGGACAGGGCTTAAAGCACAGAAGAGGAAAGGGACTCTTCCTGGGTCACACAGCCAGTCACTGGTAAACTCCACACCCAGACACAGGTCCCTCCATTCAAGCTCTACCCACTTCCTGGCACCCAAGTAACACGAATGTGTAGATGTAGCATCAGGATGGCACTAACCTTTGAGGAAGGGGTTAGGCTAACCTCCTCCCCCAACTAGGGATAGGGAGTAGAGAATGTCCTTTCCCTCCTTGGTGGCTTTAGAAGGATTCTGTGGCTCATGGCAGGGTGGGCAGAAAAGGCTAGAAGACCATGTCCTCCTCAACCCCTGGGCTGACCACATTCTGAAGCCAGAAAGGTCTTGGTTTTTCCCACGCTCCCTGGAAGGGTCCGATAGCTACATCCTCTGAGAAGAGTCACCTCTCCTGCCCCAACCCCAAGCTCCTTGTCTCCTGCCCAGACCCAGGAGAGAGCTATTCAAAGTCTAGAGAAAACCCCAAGCTCATAGCTCCCTTCGCCCACTTGGTGTCCATAACACCTTCTCCATCCTACATCTGCCTGAGTACCATTCAGGTTTGTTAGCATTAAGTTCTGTAGTGGGAAGGATGGGAGATACCTGCGTGGCTGAGTCTATTCTTTGGGGATTTCTACCTAGGGCCCTCTCTGTCTGCCTCAGTTTCTCCACCTGCACCAGTGATTGAGCAAGCACCCAGATGCCACAGGGTGTGGGTGCTGGCAGGGCCTGGCCGGGTTTGCCACTGGGAAAGCTGCAGGAAGGGAGGGGAGCGTGCCCACTAAAGGACTTGGCACTGCAGTCCAGCTCCTGCCTCTTTTGACCTCCCCGCAAAAGTTCTTTCCACCAGGCAGCTGTCCCAGGCCCTCCCCAGACCAGAGGCCCTCAGGATACCTGGGGTGAGGGAGATGCTCAAGGCCCAGATACTACCCATCCCTCACCTCATGGCCACAGAGCTGTTGATAAAATGCTCTGAGATTCTGGGAGAATTTTCCCCGACTGCTACCCCTTCCCACCCCCCATACCTTCCCCCCCACATATTAAAGCAGGTTCTTCCAAGAACATAACTCAGCTCCAGGCTCCTGGTATTAGAGTAACATTTGACCTGCGTTTTGTCGTTGTTGCTTTGTTTGTTTTTGTTTTTGTTTTTTAGGGAAAACGTGGTCCCATCAGAAGACAAACAGATCAGTAACTGATTTTGCTCCCTTTGGACAGCAAGCCCCGCCCACAGTGGGGGGTGAGGCGGGCAGGAGGGCTGTTAACTCACTTCCAAGAGACCTGGATTAATTTCCCCACCACATCCCCCCAGGGTAAGGCCTGCCCTGGAAGGGAGAGACCACCCGGTTAAAGCCTGGCCATCCGATCTGGTATCTGCCCATCTGTCTGTCTGTCTGTCTGTCTGTGGGATCAACAGCCTCCAGCCAGCTCAGCTCCTGCCAGCCCCAGCCCCAGCCAGCTGTAATTCCTGCCTGTTACAAGTGTTAACACCTGGCCTGGGGCCTTTCCTCCCCCGCAGTCTCCAGGTGCCTCCCTGGGCCCAGCCCACTGACCCACACGGGGTTTGACTGAACATGTTCACAAGCCTCTGAAAGGCGGGTGGAGGTGGGAGTGGGTGGGGGAGGCAGCGGGACATCGGACAGATGGGGAAACTGAGGCAGGGCTTAGGGCAAGTGCTCGAGTGGGGAAATGGCTCCCAGGATGGTGGAGAGAGAACTCAGCTGTTATTGCCCAGCTCACTGCCCTTGACTTCTGCGGAGCCCTTTCACCCAAGCTGTGAAGCAGGGGCAGGCTGGTGATTCCTGAGTAAGGAAACAGAGACCCAGAGGGATGTGTCCCACAGAGGTGGGCTCCCGACCCCCAGCACAGGCCCCTTCCATCAGGGCCTCTGCCTCCGGAATGCAGCAGGCACTAGGCTGGGCCCTAATAAGATCGTTCATTTTTCCCCCAGGAAGGAGAAGAAAGACAAGTTCCTCTACCAGGCACTAACTGGGACTGACAAGAGGAATTATAGAAATCAGTGCTGCTGCCACTGCTTCCTGTCCCAGCTCCGCCACTACCTGGCTGCGAGGCCCTGGAACGTGTCTCTTCCTTCCATGAGCCTCTGTCTGAGGCCCCTTGTAGCTCAGGCTTCTGGTCTACCTTCTCTCAGGGCCGGGGCCTGAGCAGCACAGAACGCTTGGGATGGGGGTGCCCTCCTTGAGGGGTGATAGGGGCAGAAATCCCAGCTGAACTATTTCCCCCTAAAGTCTCTCCTAGGGAATGTGTGAGCTGGGAGGGCCAAAGAGGGCAGGCCGTGATGGGCTAAAGAACTGGTATCTGGCTGCCCTGGGGGCAGAGCAGGAATAGGAATCTGAGGCCCCTCTACTCTACTGTCACTGTCCCAGCCCTGGCCCCCTGCCCCGGCCCTGAGAACATGACACCCACCACCCTAGCTCCAAGCCCAAAGACAAACGGTGTAAGAGGGGAGGGCTGGTGACCATAGTCCTCAGACAGACAGGATGAGCTCGTGCCAAAGAAGGCTCTGCGCCGTCCCCCTTCCCCATGCTGCCCAGCCCCGGATCCCAGGTCACTGTGGCCCTTGCAGCTTCCTCATTAGACCCTTGTCTGTGTCTGCTGGACTGTCCCTCCAGGACCATGGACGCCCACCAAGCACCCAAGTTTGGGATGTCATTCACACTTACAGGTCATATGTCTGCAAACCTATCCATAGCCGTGGGCCCAGCCATGGTCACTAGCACTTGAGGACAGGGTCACAGGCAAACTCAGACATAGCCCTCACCACACTCATACAATCAGCTCATGGCCATGAGCACTGATATCCACGCACAAAGACATCTGTGGAGCTTTCCCCTTATACAATCATGAAGACACGTGCACGCACGCAGACGCGCACACACACCGCTCACATGCCTGGTCATGAACATAGTCATGTGGTGTCATAAGCAGACACAGGTGCTGACCTTTACATGGGCATAGGTACTTGTAGACTTTCTCTGTCTCACACACATACGCACACGCTCACATAGATTCAACCACTTGCTGACACTCGTGTGCCCATACACGGTACACCCTGTCACGGGCCATGGAACCCTCAGGCACATCTCACACAAGTTCACGTCCACAGTCATCCAGTTGCAGGTATAGGCACTCCTTCACACAGAGGCACACTAGTGTACAGATGACACTCCTTAGGGTCATAGGCCTACACACACACACACACACACACACACACACACACACACAGCTCAGACAAAGCAGCATCCCTGTCCCCGCCAACCCCAAACAAGCCATGTGTCCAGCGTTATGTTAGGGCCAATGTCCCGGCTTTCCAGGTTTTTCCAACATCTTCCTATTGGGTGGTCCCTATCGGGATGCTCCCCAATACACCATTACACAGCAGACCCCCCAGCCACCAGCATTGACCCCGGAAGTGCTCTTGTCCAGTTCATAGGATAGGGGAAGCTGGTCTTCCCCCCTTGGTTCCTGCAGCCTATGGGGCCCCAAGCCCTCTCTTCCCACCCTCCCCGCCCACCCCCAAGGTCCCTGTGAAAGAAGAGAACCGGCATGGCCTTGGGCAGGGGATGGGAAGAGGGTCGGGAAGGGCCAGTGGGGCAGGATTGGTTTCTGCAGCAGCCTTCCTCGCAACTGGGAAAGTCCCCAACCTGGCATCCCTGGCTGCCCCGGCCACCCTGGGGACTTCTTTATGTACAGGAGGCCTCAGGCCAGCCCATCGCCACGGGGAAGGAAGGGCTGGGCAGAAGAAAGACCTCCCCTTGGATGTCTGTCCTGGGAGCAACTCTCAGTACCCTCTAAATGGAGACCCTTGGCCATACACTGCTCTTATTCCCATCCTGACCCCCCCAAACACCCAGACACAAATGCTGCCACCCCCAAACAGCTGCAGGCAGACTCGGGGTGTGGCCCCAAATCTCCTTGCTCTGCTCCCCCTATCCCAAGCTGGGCAAAGGGTGGTTAAGGGAAAGGGAGACACGCAGGTGGCACTCCTCTCTGACTTTCATTCCAGGGCCACAGTCCCTCTGCTAACTCACAGATCCCAAATTCTTCCTCCTCACCTTCCACCCCCCCACCCCACCCCCTGGCCGAACCTCTCCTACATCCAGGAGGGGAAGATTCTTTAATTAAAGTTTTCCGGAATGCAGGGGGCTGGAGACTGAGGAGAGGCGGGGTGTAATTTAGAGAACTGGTTTCAGTGTGTCTTTCCCCTCCGGCCTCTGGGACCTGCTGGGTGTCGATGAGGCCGCTTGGAAAACAAGGGGACTCCCTGGAACTGGGGCTCCCAAAGGGCTGTTTACTCCACGGCCAGTTCCCCCATACACGCACAACCCCCCACCCGGCCCCCGCCAAAACACCGCGCCTGGTTTCCCAGCCTTATTTACTAAAAATGTCTTTTGTATCCACATTTCTCGGGGACCGGGATCCTCCTCTCCCTCTCTCCCTTTCTCCTCGGTCCTCGGGTTTTTCCAAAAGGAACGAATTTGACATGGAGAATTGGGTTTTTGGTCAAAGAACAAACCCACCCCCTCCCAAACAACTACATTTTCAAGAAGCCCCGCTTTTGCCAGGATGGACAAGCAAGAAATGAATTAAATCTGAATTCAATGGCATCTCGGATCAGCAAATACCATATTCACTTCTGAGGCTCCAGATTAATCTAGAGCAGAGTGGGGAGAATCTGATGAAATCCACCCCCCACCCCCCTGCCCTGGGGGATCCCTGAAGCGACTGGGGTCTAAAATCTGAAGGCACAGGGGGGTTATTGTGGGGAAATCTCCTGATGGAGGCGCCGGAGGAGGTGAGGGTGGCAATGAAGGAACAGGATGATTTTGCCCATGAAGACCCCAAAATGGAGAAGAGGAGTGGCTGGGCCCCAGGGACATCGCTGGATTTCCAGAAAGCCAACTGCAAGCAAATGGAGGGTCTTCGGGGCCCCCAGACTGGGACGGGTGGAGGGTTAGGATCTAAGAATAAGAGACATTCTGAGACGGGGAAAGTCCTCCAGCCTCTGCAGCGAGTAGCAGGGAAAATGGTGATTATCAGAGAAACCAGGAGTTGGATTCTGAAGGCGACACCAGCAGAAAATCCAGGGAGGTGGGCGAGTCGGGGTGCTGGAGGAAGGTAAGAAGAAAGGAGCCCCAGCCCTGCCGCAGCCCACCCCCAGCTAGCGCCCCCCACCTCCCTGGGGCTCCGCGGAGAAATCTGGCCGCGGGCAGATAAGAGGCGAGTCTTACCACCAAATTGGGTAGCCGGCGAGGACCCTGGTGCCACAGAGCAGGAGGCCGAGGAGCAGCCCGAGCAGGTGGGGCTCCATTAGAAGCGGCGCCGAGGAGGAAGTTTGCCCGCGACCATGAAGAGGGGGAGCGACGCCCCCAATAGTTGGAACAAAGTCCACTTGAGATTGGAAATGACTTTCGGGCTTGTCAGAAGCGCACCTCCACCCGCAGCTGCCCCCCTCCCGAGCCCAGCGCGGAGCAGCCGGGTTTGAGGATGTCAGCGAGCAGCCAATCAGCGCCCGCGGCCTAAGGTAAGAGATGAGTCTGTAGTTCAGCCTGTCAATCACGCGCCCCTCCCGCCCGGCCCACGAGTCGGGCTCCGGGAAGGGCATCGCCCAGCAAACTTGGGCAAAGCCCGCACCCCGGACACAGTGGGAACTTGGGGGGACATGGCACGTTGGACCCTCTGCTGGCGCGGGACCGCCGCGGCCCCCCGCCAGCCAGGTTTAGGGAGCCGGGGCTGTGACTGGGGCGTTCACGTGGTGCCAGGTTGGCGTGGGTATTGATGGGTGGCTCCTTTTCTCTCGGGAGACCGTGACCTCTTGGGACTTGGGCCTATGAGGAATCGAGAGTAGAAAGCACAGGGATGTTTCCAGAAGCTTCGCTCGGGCAGGACAGGATCCGAGGGTCTCGGAGGGGGTTGGAAAATGCAACCCCTCCCAGCCTTCCGAGCCCGCGAGCGGGCCGGCCACGCGACCCAGCCGCGGGAGGTCGCTTCCCGGGCATCCGAGAGGCGCGCAGAAGGGTCCGCGGAGGCTCGAAGGTCTGGCTGCGGGCGGCGCCGGGGGACAGAGCCGAGTGTCATTTGAGTCTTTTGTCAGGGATCAGATCGGTATCGGGACCTCCTGCTGCCTTTGCATTTCCTGCAACTGACACCAGCGGCCAGTTGCATTTCCTGCGCGGGGAGCCGGGTCACTTTCTCCTCCTAGAGGGGTTCAGGCCCGGCCTCAGGCTCAGGTCAGAAGGACGACCCGCGGTCCCATTTGGATCTTGTGGATGAACAGTTTGGGGCGCGTGAAACGCAGTAGCCCCAATAGGGAGCAGCTGGGGTCCTCGGAGGACCTCCTTGCCATTGAGACCCCCTTCCCTGCCCAACTCTCCTGCCTGAGGCCCTGGGCTCCAACCTGGGGTTTGGTGATAACGTCCCCCTTTCCTGTGTGGACACCAAATGTATCCCAATACCCCACCCCTCGCCATAGGAAGAAAGTCCTTCCAAGGACTCCGTGGGTTCTTTCTCTCTTCTCCCTCTCCAGAGTCAAGGAATTAGGTCTGCCTTAAGTGGTGCTGAGACTGAAGCCAGATTTGGGGGGCCTTGACCTCTGTCACCTGGGCACCTGCCCCGCAACCCTGCTCCCAGGCCACTCAAGGCCCCCAGAGGCACCCCAGGCGAGGGATGGGTGCTGGAGCATCATCCCTGGGCCTGGGGCAAAGAAAGCAAGGGCAGTAAGAGGGATTGAGGACAGTGACTCCCAGAACTGTGGCAGAAGGGGCAGCAAATGAGCTGACCCCCAGTGCTGCAAGGCTGGGAGTGGCAGGCCCTCTGCCAGATGGGGGCATGGCTGGAGGAAGTCCATGCCAGGGCCAGACATTCCAAGCCTTGGATCTGGGCCACCCGTGCCCATAGCTTGAACCCACTGCCCCTGCCCATCCCGAGAGCCCTCTCCGCACAAGGCTGTGATGGGCGCGGGGAGCTTGGAAAACTGGCCCGGGGGCATCAAGGGTCGGGAGAGCCGCCTGGGCTTGTCACAGCTTCTGCCGCGTTCCTAGCCCGGTGTTCGACTGGAGGGGGGGTGGGGGGGAGATGAAAGAGAGGAGGGGAGGGAAGGGGAGAAAAGGGAGAGACAGAGTAGTGAAAAAAGAGAGAGAGCACAAGCAAGGGCCTGAGAGAGAAAGAGAGAGAGAGAGGAGAGGGAGGGGAGACTAGCAGAGGGAGCCCACGGAGAAAGAAGGGGAAGAAGAGGGGAGGGAGAGGCAGAGATGGGGAAGGATGAACAAGGCGAAGAGAAAACCCCAACCTGCCCTGGACAGTGGACGGGGTGGAGGCTGCAGAGATGGGGACCTTCAGAGATGGCCCCGTGGCGGGCTGATTCTGGTGTGCCGTATTTCTGATTCACCTGGAAAGGGGGTTGCGGAGGATTTGCCATTTTCCCTGACTGCGGAGCCTCAGGGCCCCGACTCTAGGGGTAGAGAGCCCTCCACACACACCCTAAGTCCTACCTGGAGCTCTGTCCTCCCCAAAGGGGGTTCTCAGCTGGTTTTCTGATCAGACGTGCCCGCTGGAACTCCAATCCTGCCTGTCAGTTTGGGGGGCTCTGGAGCCCCACAGTCGTCTTTCTGAGAGCTGAGGAGGGCTACCTTTCCCTGGCCACCAAGACACCACTGCAGATTCAGGGTGGCCAGGAGGCAGGTGGGGAATGGACTAGATGATCTCTTCGGGGTCATTTCTGGGTCCCCAAATTCCATAGGTGCCAGCCTGGGAGGTGGGGGCAGGAGATGCCCGAGGCTGCAGGTGGGGTGGGGGTTGGCTCGCCTGGCCAGTGGCCCTGGGCTGTGTAGGCAAGGCTGGCCTTTCCCTGAAGGGATGCGTGTATCCTGATGCCTTCTCCAGGCAGCCTGGGAGCACCCGGAGATCCCGATCCTGAGCATGGGGCAGAGAATGGAAGAGAGACAGGGACACAAGTGGGTGGTAGGGTGGAGTCCCAGACTTTTGCTAGCCTCACACTGAGAAAGTGAAGAAGGAGAGGACTGGATAGGGCGATGTGGGAACCTGCTAGCGGTCGGGCAAGGCGCCCTGGAGAATGGAAACTGTGTGGGGGTTTCCCCCCATTTGAAAGCTCCCCAGAAGAGGGGATTCCTGAGCCCTTTCCCTCCCCTGCCAGGTGTCCTTCCTTCAACACAGGCTTAATTTCCTTCCTCCTGCCGGCCCAACGCTGCCAGTGGGAACACAGGAATGGTCCCTGCCCAGGAGGGGGAGGGCACCCCAGAGCCAAGTGTCACGAACGGAAACGCCCTCTCTCATGGGCACCCGAACCGCACGAAGGGTTGCACGCGGTGGGGAAAGGGTTAAATTCACTCCAAGGCCAGCCAGGGCGGGTGAGGTGTAGGCTCCCGGGCGTTGGACCCCGAGGCCTCCGCCTGAGTGGGAGGGTGGCCTATTGAAAGGGACCTGGGGGCTGAGGGGTGGCACGTGGGAAGCACTCTGTGTTGTGTGAGTGTCCGGGACCTCAGACCGACCGAGTGACCGCCCATCTCCATCCCACCTCCACCTCTCTAGCTGCCCCGAGGTTCCCTTTTACGTGCGCTCCCCCGGGGCAAGCAGTCGGCCGCTGTGTATTCAGCGCCGCTCAACCGGGCCCCCTGCGGAGGCACCGCCGAGACAAAGGACGGGGCAGCCTTGTCCCCGCCCGCAGCGGGCTACCCGTCTATCGCGGGGAGGGAGGAGGAGGACATCTTCGATCCAGCGCTGTGCGCTTCACTTTTGCTCGAAACTTGCCCGAAGGCTGCTGGGGCCCAGGAACCAGGAGCCCAGACCAGCCTGGGGAGGGTGAGGGGAGAGGGCAAAGCTGCTGCGGACGGGGGAAACAGCAAGTGCGGAAGGTCTGCAACCTCGCGACTCCCGCGGGGAACAGCATGAAGGGGGCGCGTGGGAGCTCCCTCCACGGACTCCGACCGAGAGAGGGGCTTTTAACTTTACCCCAAGAGCTTCAGGAGCCGCGGAACGGTTTCAAGCGAGGTTCTCCTTGGAGGCCACTAGAAAGAAAGCTAGACAACCGGAGAGGGCAACCAGGAGGCAGGTGGTCCACAGCGTGGGTGGTGGCGCAGGAATTAATCAAACGAGATTTCTTTAAACCGCCCAGTGTAGAGGCAGCGTCCTGGAAATGCCGGAAGCGTGCACTGGGTAAGCACACAGGTGAGCAACAAACGCCAACCGAACGCACAAAGGCGACCCGGAGCCCACTAGCCTCTCGGTCTCCCGGCCCCGGCGCGCCCCCTGGCGGCGGTGCTGATAATAAGGCAGGAAGTCTGCAGGCGAGGAAGGTGGCTCCGCCCCGCCCCCGACCCCGCGGGCTGGGAGCCGGAGCCTTTGTCGGTGAGCAGCCCGGATCTTTGGGGATCCCGGTTAAGCAGGCATCCTCGTGAGTGAATGCCTTTAATCTACTTCGCAATCCCCGAGCTTAGCTGGGGATAAGGTGTGCGTGGCTTCAGGCTCCCCTCTCCTCCCCACCCAGGTGGCTCCCCTGGGAGAGTGGGCCGCGCCACAGACGCAGGACGTCCGAGATGCAGGACGCGGGCGCGGGCGGGGTGATGTGAGGCCCCGGGCTCCCACTCCTGGGCGTCAGGCGGGTTCCGTGCAGCTGCCTCAACCTTGTGTCGAGACACGGAAGGCTGCAAACGGCAGGGTGATGTCACTGAGTCCTTCCTGGCCTGGCCCACCAGCACCCCAAGATCACAGGTGCCACCTGTGGGGGTGGTAAGGGGTTTTCCCTGTCCCAGTAGTTCCTCCTGTCTTAGTCATCTCTAGTTCCCCAAGGGCATTTTGGAAAGGGATTTGGGGTCAAAGTCCTTTAGAAGGGAGGGGACAACAGAAAAATGGGCTGGGGGCACCCCTGGCCAGCTGCCTGTTATCTCTGAGCCTCCTCTGTGCCATCCGAGGTGAAGACAATACTTTATATCTCATAGGGAGTTGTCAGCGTTAAATGAGAACCGTGCTGACAGAACGCCAGACCGAGGATGGCGAATAATAAATACTGGGTTTCTTTCTTCTCTTAGGGGCTGAGGAGTGAGTGGCTGTCTTGGGGTGCTTTTTCTGCTCCTGTCAGCCTCAGCTAAGCTGCTCCGCAGGCGCCCAGGAGCCTCTGCCAGAAGGATTTGTTCAGGAAAATCTTGTTTGACACCCCAACTTGAGACCCACCTCAAAATCTCCTTTTCGGCGAGACCCTCAGCCCCATCCTCCTAGCTGCTCCCCCACCTTGTCCCTCTGGGCCTCTTACTCCACTTTATTTTTCTGCATAGCCCTAAACACTGACCTTGTATTTCATACATTCCATATTGAATGTGTCTGTTAAGTTGCCCATTTAATGTTGTCTCTTTCCTACTCGAAAATCTCAGTTCTGCTGAAGGCCCAACATCCAGAGCAGGATCTGGCACAGGCCCTTATAAACGCCGCCGATGACTGGCTGAGGGAGTAAGGGGGGAGGCAGAGGCTGAGGCCTCAGATGGGGGACCACTGTCTGAGGTCCTTATGGCCCTTTGGGGTCCCCATCTTGAGATCTTGGCACCTAGAGTTCGCCACTCCCCCCTAGCTACCCTACTCTGAGTTTGGCACCTGCTTCCCCCTCAGATGACACCTGCACTGCCCCAAGCGGGCTGAGATCAGGGGTTGGCAGCCTGTCGGGAAGTTACCACAACACGGGACCCCTGGGGCTTGGTGGGCCTCGTGCTGCCAGCCCCCATCTCTGCCCCTCTTTTCCTCCCCCACTTTCCGTTTCTTCCAACTCTTAGGTCTTTTTCCATCCTTCTTTATTCTGCCTTTGCCTCCAAGCCCTGAGCCCACACCCAGACATGACGGGCCTGCCTGAGGCCTTGGGGCTCTAACCCAAGGTCCGTTCCTGCCCGGGGAAGTGCTCCTTCCTTGAAGAAGTCGAGCCAGACCTCTGCGTGGCTGTCTGTGCGTGGCTGACGTAGTTTCTCTTGGTCCCAGTGTTCTTTCCATTCCCCAGTGGGTGGGACAT
Organism: Phocoena phocoena; assembly: GCF_963924675.1. Lineage (NCBI taxonomy): Eukaryota > Metazoa > Chordata > Mammalia > Artiodactyla > Phocoenidae > Phocoena > Phocoena phocoena. The sequence goes on from NC_089237.1 coordinate 16,777,245, forward strand.
AACCAGGAAGGGGAGCCCCAGATGCAACCCAGGAACCATCTTTGCTTTCTTCTGTCTCCAACCTCAGCCAAGCTGTGGCCCCCTTTCACCTGGGCTTCAGGGCAGGAAAGTGTTTCTGTTTTTCCCATCACCCACAAACACATACTTTGCGCCTGCTGTGGGCAAAGCCTGAGGCCAAGCTCTGGGGGAGGAATGGTCCATCCTCAAGGGGACCCCAGGAGCACAGTAGGTGCTCTATGTGCACAGGGTGGGGGGATGGCTCATTCATTCAACACATTTTCATAGAGCACAGGGTAAGCGCTGATGACCAAAAACTGTCCAGGCCTTGCCATCTGTGGGAGAGACAGTCTTCCAACAGAAGATCAAATAAATATTTCCTTTAAACCAAGGTAAGAGCTGTGAAGATTCTTTTCATCTCAGGCGTCTTCGTGGGGAGACTTTTGTGGGGGCCCATTAGGGAGATGGGATAGAGCAAGCCTAATGTTATCCTTGGAGATGACACAGAAATTTCTGGTCAAATCCTGGTTTGCACCCTCCAGAGTTCTGCCAGCTAATTATCTTCCCCACAGAACAATGCAGCCAGTAGCAGCCATTGCTGGAAACTCACATGGGCCCAACCATTGGCTCTGGGTCCAGGGAGCCTGGACATATGGATGTGGATCCAGTGGGCTTGCAATGGGGTCAGAGCTGCCTCACCAGCAGGTACCCAGGAACAGGTAGCTGTGGCTGGCACAGGTGTAGGCGAGTCCTTGGGCAGACCAGGGGCACCTGTCTGGCATTGTTCCACACCTGGCATAGCCCACCTCCTCTGCTCAGTTGCCTTGGCTTCCAGGTAAGGCCTGAATGGAGTTTCCTATATCTGTCTGGAGAGACCCTCTGTCTGAGTGGTGGTCTTAGAGCCCAGATCTCATGGCACCACCACAACCCCAATGAATCCCAGTGCTGCCTCTCAACTGTGTGACACTGAGCACATTACCTACCCTCTCTGAGCCTGTTTCCTCACCTACAAAATGGGTATAATAACAGCTGCTTCAAAGGGCTGTTGCTTGTTCAGTGGAGTGATTCCTGCAGTGTCAGAAATGGCACCTGGGACATGTTAAGTGATGGGTAAGTGCCCCTTCCATTTCTCTGTGACAGTCAGCTGCTCTTTCTTGAGCCTCTCAAAGGCAAAGACTTCTATTTAGGCTGTAGTGTAGCCCACACTGCTGGTGGCCTCTTGCTCCAGGCTGGCAAGGGTCTCCAGTTTGTTCTGGCTCCCCAACCTGGCTCAGTGGTTAAATTCTGATTCATCTAAGCCAATCATGGACACCCATTCCCCTTGCCAGGGATTTGGGGCCCGGTTTAGGCTAATGAGACATGAGGGGAGGTCTGCTGGAGGGTACAAAAACTTTTCTGCCCTAAATTTTCTGGGGCTCTTAAAATGATACTAAGACATGTCCCTTTTTCCTGTTTTTGGACATTATTGTGTCTGGGTGTGATGCCTGGAGCTGCAGCAGCCATTCTGTGCCATGAGGGAAGCTGCCTGAGGATGAGGCTGACTAGCAGAGGAAGAAAAGAAGAAAAATAGAGAAAGAAGCTGGGTCTCTGACACCATTGCTGACATATTAGCTGACCCCAGGGGAGTCCTGCCTCGGAAATTCTTGTTATGTGAAATAACATATTTTCCTTGTTGTTTAGGCTACTTCAGGCTGTTACTTGCACCCGAAGTCCTTCTAACTGAATTCTGTATCCTCCTGCCCATAGTGTCTGGCATAGGGCAGTTAGGTAAAGTGTTGTTAATTGACTTACAAATTGAGTTGCTTTAATTTAAGGACTGGTTGGTTTTCTTTTTCTTGGTTTGGGGGTTTAGTCTGGTTGGGAATGAGGTTGCAGTTGGAGCCTGGAGCTGGGAGACTCACTCTGAGATGGCTTGGAGGAAGAAGGAAACAACAAAAGGGAGGGTGTGTAGGGTTGAGGTGGGGCTTAAAACTAATCCGGAATAGCGTTCCATCTGGTGTTGCCTTTTCCTTTTCCTTAAGAAACTGCAGCATGGCTGCTAATGGGTATAGAGTATCTTTTAGAGGTGATGAAATGTTTTGGAATTAGATAATGGTGATGTTTGCACAACTTACTGAATCTACCAAAAGCCACTGAATGGTATACTGTAAACGGGTGGATTTCACGGTGTGCGAATTATATCTTCATTTTTTTTAAAAAAGATAAACAAGCTGCAGCAACTCCCCTGCCTTCCTTCCACACTCTCTCCTCCACCTGTGATCTCGGCCCTACAGTCGCTGGCCTCCTCAGGCTCCCCCCTCCCACACATCCATGCACCACTTTCTGAGGCTGCTCGGAGGGGCTGGCGGAAGACTCATCTGTGAACAGAGAGCTGAGTTCTACTTTCTACGCACCGTTTTCAGGCCTCTGCGCATCAGCCTCACCCCTTTATCTGAGGGGCCGGGATCTCCTCGGGTCTGTCCGCACTGGCCAGATGGTCTCGGGTTTGGGGAGAGGGTGTCAGAATAATACTGCGGGGATGCATGGGCTCTGTGATCAGACAAGGGCAATTTCCAACCCTGCTTAGCTGGGACTTTGGGCAAGTTATTTAGACTTCCGTGTGCCTGTTTCCTTATCTGGCAAATGGGTACATGTACTAATACCACAGCTCACAGGGTCAAATGGCATAATTTACCCCAAGAGCTGGGGGCATACAGTTGACCGCAAATGCTGGTTCCCCAAAGCTTGTTATTAACTTGTGACCAAACAAATGGCAAAATCTTGACCAGACCGTCTCCTGATTCAAGGCTGATGGTGACCACGATGATGTTCCCAGCTTCCCTGCTTTGCGTGGTCCGAAAGGCTGCCTTCCACTCGTCCTCCTTACCTACCCCGAGTTTGACCGTCTCCCCTCTGCCTTTTGTTCTACATATTTAAGAGGGTAGTGCTAAGAGGAAAAATCATTTTCTGAAACCCAAATCAGAGAACGTGGCATAACCAAAATATTTTTCTTTTACTTTCTTTTCTCTTATCTTTTTTTCTTTTTTTTTTTTTTCTGCTCCAGAATTTAAGAAAGTCTGAAATACAGTTTGGCCAAAGGCTAGAATTTCAAGAGCATTTTTATGGCTAATGGTAATGTTTCTCAGAGGCCGGAGAGGACCATGGATGCCCCACGAGATGAAGCGTGGTGTTAAATCACGTGGAGTCACACGTGAGAAATCTCATTTAGTCACATTTCCTATCCCTGTTCCCTTCACTCCTCCTGATTATTGTCGAGGGAGGAGAGAGTCTGTCTGGTGCTAAAGCAACGCTTACTAAGGTCCCTTTGTAATAAAGAGAGAAGGTCACACATTCAGTCTTTGGAGGGGCGTAGCCTCTGGTTAGAAAGAAATTGTTGAAAATCATAATGATCTAAAGTTTCCTCTGTAATTGAAGTTATTAAAAGGAAAGCAAATGAATTTAAAGAAAAGTGGTAATAGCAGAACACCCGTGAAGTGAAGGCGGCATGGAAATGCCTGCAGTCTGGAAAACACTGGATCGTGGGGACAACAGAGCTGAGCGCTTGCACTCAGGGTGCCCTGCAAGTCCCACTGTGTGGTCAGGGCACCTTAGGGGCCGGCATCTGACGATTGGCCAGGGCCCCGGGGGGTGACCTAGCTCCAGAAGCTGGCAGAATGGGAGGGCACTGGAGTCGTAAGTGGCAGCTACCCCTGCTGTGAGCTGAGAATCACCCCACCAGCATCGTCCCTGCCTTGAGGTATCAGATAGGAGCCTTGGGGCCAGCCATCCAGCCTTACGAATGTGTTGGATGACAGGGTGGCCCAGCACCAGGCCTTGGTGACCCAGATACTCCCATCAGGGGAGGGGTGGAGGGGGAAGCCGAGTCTCCAGTCCAGGACTGACAGAGGCTCTCTGTATGCGGGAGCCAGAAGGACTTGAGGAGGCAGATCAAGCCCCAGACGGTGCATCGGCCTCAGAGAGCCACCTGTTTCCCTCCTGTAAGGGGTGTAAAGAGCCACAGAAGAGGGAGACCAGAAACCAGGGCTGCAGCCTCAGCTTTCTCCCAACTGGCTATGTGTCCTTGGCAAGGCACTTACCCTCCCTGGGTCCCGGTGTCTCTCTAGATTACAGTGGCCAAGTGAGGAGTCCTTCTGGTCCTGACATCATGGACTGGATGGCCCCCTTCCCCATGATTCCCGCGACCGCCACCCTTTGTGTTCCTGCCCCTTTCAGGGCAGACTAGGACACTGGCCAGCGCTGGCTGTAGGCCTGTGGCTGGGACTGTCCTTCTAGGTGAGGGGTTGTTGGTGTCCAGCCCGGTGAGGCTCTAGCAGGGCTGGGCAGTGCCCAGGGGCCCTATTGGCAGGCTTAAGGCACTAACGGGAGAGACAGAGCCCTGGGAGGGAAGGAGGGAGGAGAGGAGAGAAGGGAGAGGTGCCTGGGTGGAGGCAGTTCTAGTGGCTGCTCTCGTGAACATGCCGAAGGTTGCCAAATTGAGTTTAAGCCTTGGTTCCAGAACACAAAGGCTCTTCTCTGGGGGCTTGACCCCTCAGGTCCCCCACCCCCAGGGCCCGGCTGGCTGAGCTGCCCCAAGGGAACTGGCCCCAGAAGGGCCTGGTTGTTGGCTGCGAAGTGGCTGGGAGGGAAGTTTTAATGATACACAACACAAGACACAGGGGGGAAAGAAAGGGGTGGGGGGTGGAGGAGAGAAGGGAGGTGGGGGGGTGGAGAAAGAAAGACCTCCTGCCAGGCCTGTTGCCAGGAGACGGCTAGGCAGCTAGAATCAGCCCTGCTCTTTTCACAGTTGCCTTTAAGCAAGGAGAGAAAGCCCTGTCCATAAAGGGGGACATGTGTTGCTGGGTGTGTAAGGCTAGCCTCTGCAGTTAGGGGAGCCCCCGGCCCCGCCCCCGCTGCTGCCTGGAGAGAGCCCCTGTCGCCCCCAGCCCTGCCACCCGCTCCTGAGGGTTATGGATGAACGAGATTGGGCTACAGAGCAACGGAAAAGGACTCGGGAAGGCGGTGGCCCTGGCCACCAAAATGCCACAGCCACCTCTGGGGTGAAACTCACCAGCCAGGGTCCCCAGGAAGCTGGCAGGGCCGGCGGCATCGGGATGGGGTTACTGGGGGAATCCGACAAGGCAGGTCACAGTATTCTGTGGGCTCAGGATGGGCCATTAGCGCCTGGGGGTGTCCAGGTGTCTGGGAATCCTCAACCGGGGACTTAGAAGGGCAGGCTGGGGGGCTGACAAGTCCCCCTGCCTGCACTCTGGCCCTTTGGTCCTTGTCACAGATCCCATGTGGGAACAGGCTGCCCTAGGCTGTGCCTTGGCACCTGGGGACAGTATCTTTGCAGCCTGGTCAGTTGGTGACTGCGTCTATTTCCATGAGGAGTCTGCCACACAGCCACGGGGGTAGATGGAGGGTGAGGGCCGCTGGCAACACGAGGACTCCGGTGTCCCAGGCCCCGGCTGTCAATCGATGGATGTCAACCGTGAGGGCTGTGCATGGTGCTCTCAGCCCAGGGGCTGTCAGTAAATGAGACCAGGGCATCCTCTGCTAGGTGCGCCTGGCAGCTCATCTGGAGGCCCGACCGGTCGTAATGGACTTGAGTGTGAGCTCCGTGGTATAAGGGTTCCTTCAGCATTGTGTTCTTGTGCCCCCCTGAAAACAGGTTGCCATATCTGTTGCTTCGTGTAGCAGTCAAATTAGAGGAGGAGGGGTTTCTTCTGCTCTCCCGCAAGCCGCTAAGGTCTGAGTTCTAGTCCTGTGAGCCTTCCCAACCCTCTTCAAAGCATCGAAGTGTTAGTGCTGGAAAGACACAGCTAGCCAGCCCGCCCCAACTTCCCAGCTGGTCGTCTGGGAAGTTCTGTTTGAATTTCAGGGGCACTGCCGGAGGCTTGCCTGGGCTCCAACACCTGTTTCCTGCCCCGGGCAGTGGGCAGCCCTGCATCCCCTGCTGCCCCTCGGAGTTGGCCCCCGGGGAGTGAGTGAGGGAGAGAAATAGCTCAGCAGAGGCCAGTTCTGCACAAAATGGAGTGCATCTTCGAAGAAATCTCTTACTCTGCACGTATGTCTGCATTGAGATGCTTTCCATGCGAGGCAGTGTCCAGGAAAACAGGACTCCTGGAGAGAGCAGGCGGGTGAGACTGCCCACTAGAAGCTGTCTGTCTGCGGCTCCTGGTGCGAAGGCTTACTCTTCCTCCAACTTCTTTTGCATCTTGTTCCTGCTGAAGCGTGTGTTTTTCCTGGTTCTCTTCTTTCCTGTCCTCATCCACCCGGGGCCAGGCCCCACCCCAGGTGTCAAGACTTGTTTCCAGAAGGGCCAAATCTCCATGAGGTGATAACCAAAAGGGCAAACTTGCAAACTCTCAGAGGGGGAATGGGGTGTGGGTGTAGGGGGTTGGTGGTGTCCTGCTCGGTGGCTAGAGGGGTGGGTGGTGACTAGTACTGATTGCCTGAGGCTCTCTGGGGGAGGGCAGGCTGGCTGGGCAGAAGGGTTAGGGTTAGGGGTGGAGAGATGGGCCATTAGGGGACCGGGAAGTTCTGCTGGGCCCTCTGAGGTCTGGTTGGGTTTCTTTTGTAAATATTTATTTATTTACTTATTTAGTTACTTGCTTGTTTATTTACTGTTGGCTGTGTTGGGTCTTCGTTGCTGCGCGCAGGCTTTCTCTACTTGCGGCGCGTGGGGGCTACTCTTCGTTACCGCGCGCGGACTTCTCATTGCGGTGGCTTCTCTTGTTGCGGAGCACAGGCTCTAGGCGCGCGGGCTGCAGTAGTTGTGGTGCACGGGCTCAGTAGTTGTGGCTCGTGGGCTCTAGAGCGCAGGCTCAGTAGCTGTGACACACGGGCTTAGTTGCTCCGCGGCATGTGGGGTCTTCCTGGACCAGGGCTCGAACCCGTGTCCCCTGCATTGGCAGACGGAGTCTTAACCACTGCGCCACCAGGGAAGTCCTCTGGTTGGGTTTTACAACCGGAGGTGTTGAGAGTCTTTCGTGGAAAAGCCCATCTCCCTGGCTTGTCACTGACTTTCTATTCCAAGAAAGGCCAAGGGCTCAAGGACGCAAACACCCCTGGTGGCTCAGCGCTGTTCTGAAGGCTAGGCACCGGGTTTAGTCCTTCCTCCCTGCCGCCTCCCACTCCATGGGCTGTCACACCCCTCCCCCATTCAGAGGACCCAGTTTTAGCCTGGAAGGAAGGTCTCTCTCTCTCCACTTTCACAGCTCAGCGTCCTGTTTTCCCCTTATAACTCCTGCCCAGCTTCTCCCATACCCTCACACCCTCTTATTCTGTGGCTCCTGCTTCTCTGACTTGTGGGGGGAGAGAAGCCCACCCTGACCCCAGAAACATCTCCCCAAATGGCCATTGATGAACTCACCCATTGGCATTTCTCCCCCAAGACAGTACTGAATCCCCCAGATTGGCCCCTCATCTCCCTTGTTCTCAATGTGGGGCAGAGCCATGAATTAATCTCTTGGGTCCACACTCACCTCCTCCAGGAAGCCTCCCTGACCTACAGCCCTCTTTGTGCCTTCTAGCTCCTCATCAATATAGTGATCCTGAGGGGCCCTCAGCAGTCACCAAGATTAGTCCCCAAAGCTTGGGGCTGGTGGTCAGGGGGGTTGAAGTGGGGAGGGGGCTTGGTGGGGGGGACACTCTCCTAATGCAATGGAAGAAGATATCCCGCTGGGTTGGAGGGGAGGGAGGAGGGTCTAGATCCCCTCTGCGCCCTTCACTCTCCACCCTCTGCACCCTCAGCCCCTTGACCATGAGGTTGAACCTTCACTGAACCACAGCCATTCCCTAAAATGGTCCTGGAAAAGAGTGAAGCAGAGACAGGGCCCTTCTCTCTGGGACAAGACCCTCCCTGTGGAACTCCTTAGTGGTGAGGTCCCACCTCTGAGAGTCCCCCAGGCCACAAACGTGTTACGTGCACCGACCCAGAACTGGAGCCTGTGAGGATGGCCGGGGTCACAGTGACACCTGCTGGGGCTTCTAGGAACAGCAGCTGGGGAGGCACAGACAATGAGTGTTGCCGGGTGTGGGGCGGTGGTTAGGGGCAGTTGGTGTAACATCTCACCACAGATCCTGAAATTCGCCTCAGCTATTAAACCCTCATCCCCTTTCCAGGAGGGAAGCACAAGAAGATGCACAGGGAACAGGGCGTGGGGAATTCCACCTGGGGCTCCCAGGGACATGAGCTGCATTCCTTGGAACCAGTGGTAGTTTTTGAACTTCATTCAGAGTCTGTTTTCTAGGGATGTACCCAGAGGAAGTCTGAGGTTGTTCTCTGCATTTCTATGAAGTTTTAAGGGCAAAGAACAAGGACACGTTTTGTATATCTTTGTGTTTTATCTCCTTCATGAGAGGAAGAGAAGTATGTAATACTGCAAATGTCAATGATTAAAAACAGTTCTGGGCTTCCCTGGTGGCACAGTGGTTGGGAATCTGCCTGCTAATGCAGGGGACATGGCTTCGAGCCCTGGTGTGGGAAGATCCCACATGCCGCGGAGCAACTAGGCCTGTGTGCCACAACTACTGAGCCTGCGCGTCTGGAGCCTGCGCTCCGCAACAAGAGAGGCCGCGATAGTGAGAGGCCCGCGCACCGCGATGAAGCGTGGCCCCCGCTTGCCGCAACTAGAGAAAGCCCTCGCACAGAAATGAGGACCCAACACAGCCATAAATAAATAAATAAATAAATAAATAAATAAAAAGCCAAGCATTTGAAGCCCTTTAAAACAAACAAACAAACAAACAAACAAAAACAGTTCAGGTGATCACTGTAAAGTCAATTTCTGAAGAAACTAGGAGGAATAAATAAGATAGTGAAGTGAATTAGCACAGTGCCTGACACCTGATAAATACTCAATATGTTAGGGCAATTCCTCCACGGTGGAAGGTGATCGGCCTCCCTGGTGAGCCAGGCTGGAGGGGAGCAGAGGTGCCCAGGGCCACAGGTTGGTTGATGTCTTGGTTGGAAGCCACCCGCTGAGCTGTGTCCTTCTACCGTGGAGGTGTGCTGCTTAGTAACTCCCTGGGATAAATAGAGTCAGATGTGCGAATACAGAAATCCAGGGGTAAGGATTTCAGTTTGCCAAATAACCCTTCACTTCGGGAAGAACCCAGTCTAGGATTCTTGCAAGTATTTCACATATCATCTGTTTTGCTCTTACACCCCTTAACTTGGATAATCGAACTCCACCAGCAACGACAGGGCTACAGAGATAACCTACCCATTTAGCCAGATACTGATGCTCTTCCTTGGCCAGAGTTTGAAGTGTAAATGGGAGAATTTGGGGAGCGGGATTAATGTTGGGGACTCAGCAGGCGCCAGGCCCTGGTCTTGGTGGGTTTCATTTGCTTTCCCATCTAATCCTCAATAAAGCCCCACATGAGACCTGGCACCACTCTCACTTCACAAATAAGGGACTTGTGGGAGTTCCCTGGTGGTCCAGGGATTAGAACTCTGTGGTTTCACTACTGGGCCCAGGTTTGATCACTGGTCGGGGAACTAAGATCCCACAAGCCACACAGCATGGCCAAAACAACCACAACAACAAATAAGGGACTTGTGGCCCAGGGAGGCTGTGTGACCTAGCCAAGGTCACAGTCCTAGTAAGTGCTGCAACGGGGACGTGCATCCAGGTCCACCTCAGTCTGAAGCCAGGGAGTGAGGGGTGACTCCAAAGGGCTGGGGCTGGGTACACAGAAAGGTGGTGGTGACCCCGCTCGGAATGGGTATGGAGGAATGTTTGGGGGGATAGATAGCCAATGGTCAGCAAGGCCCAGTTTCCCACTCATGGGGCAGAAGACGATCGGGTATACACCGTTAGGACTGCCATGTACAACTGCTCAGGTTGTGCACTGCAAAAGGGTACCCCACGTAGGAGGGCGCCATCCGCATCACAGGCATATCTGCAGTGACTATTTCTGACAGTTGGAAATAAAATGCCTGGAGGAGGAAATAGCTGTTTCTAAATCATTCAGGGGGACTTCATGGTGGCTGGGCAGTGTCCTGCCAGCCTTTCCCACACGTACATCACATCTTCCTTGAGACCTCCGCCCAAGGGAGTGAGCAGGTGTTGGAAGTGGAGGAACATTTTCTGCCCCATCTCATTGCTCCCAGCACTCATCAGAGGGGCAACAGGGAGTGAAAGCCCTCACTGTCCCCCTGTCCTGCTGTCTCCTCTCAGAGATTCCTGGCTGAAGGTTCAGGCTTTTGCTCTGCTTGCTGGGGCAGGACCTCATAACTGGGGAGGAGGGAGGGAAGGGAAGGAGGGAGAGGAAAGGAAGGGTCTGGAGCTCCTTGGGTGAGCCCAAGGGAAGATGTAGAGCAGGGGCTGCCTTTTTTTTTTTTCACATCACAAATTCATTTTTAAAATAACATCAAAGATCATTTGGGGAAAGGGGAAAGTCCTCTCAATAGCCTCGGTCAAGTTTGGGGACCCTGGGACTGTTTCCTGGAGCAGTATTTGTTGTAACAAGCATATGAGTAGATCAAGCTTCAAGCAGATACAGTCCATAAAATCTGGGTGTACAGAACAGATAATATGGCATGAGGTCTGTGCAGGTAGAGGGAATTATTCACCACATAGAACAGCTCACAAGAGGTTGTTTCCTTTACTAATGAATTTCCATGAGTTTCTATTATTATTGTTGTTATTATTAATAATAACAGTGTCTATTGAATATTTATTCTATTAGACATGCAACTATGTTGGTGGCCATGCTTGCAGCAGATACCCTGTCCCCACGACCACAGCCAACTGGACCAGGTGTGGCTGCCTGACCCTTGGGCAGCCAGTTCACAACTGGCCACAGCCTTTGACAGATCCCGGAAGTGCCAGTGTGGGGTCCCCCTTTTCCCCTCAGACATGTGTTAGGATACATGGCAGATGCCACTGGGCCCCAGAGCTGAATGGCCGTGGCACCATGGGGGTGTCACAGCAGCCATGATGAGCCACGTGCCGGCTGTAAGTTCTGAGAGAAACAGGAAAGAAACAGGAACGAGGAGTTAATAGAAGCAGAAGCAGAAAGACCTGTTTAGAAAGAGTGTAGGGGGAGGAAGCCAGCACAAAGAGGGGAGCGAGAGAGGCAGACCCAGGTACCTGAGAGCCTTGTTAGTAAAAGCATCAGCCTGGCAGTGTGACTTGACTACTCCCCACTGTGTAGCCTTTTCTGTCTTCCAACAGCATCCTCCTTTCCTATGATCCTTACATAGCCACCGTGTGTCCCCTTCCCTGATGCCGCTTACAACAGCGGACAGGAGGTGGGGAGCTTAGGGTTGGAAGGTTCACATCTAGGAAAGAGGATTCCAGCTAGAAGAAGGATGAGGCCAGAGAGACCAACCTAAGGCTCCTTGGAAGCCTGACTGATCAACCTTGCCGATTATTGAGCACCTACAATGTTCCAGGCACACTGTACACGTTACCTCATTTAATCCTCACAACCAGCCCAAAGAATAGCTTTATCCCTGCCTGATTTTACAGTCGGGAAAACCAGGGCTCTGAGAGATTTCAAGTGACTTGCCCAAGGTCACCGGCTCAGAAGGAGAGCCCCAATGCCAGCACAGGCATCCTGGCTGTCCAGGGCTACAGATACTGCTGGGCTGCTTTGCAGTGGGAAGAAGAAAAAGACGTTCCTCAACATTCATCACCCAGTGAGTTCAGCCCTATACCAGGCACTTCTGCGTGGGGAGAGGCTGGCGGGGAGGTGAGTAGAGAATTCCAAAGAAAGAGGCCTCATTTATGGTTCCCAAGACCGTGCCAACTGCCTGACAAAGCCATGTCTCCGAATTGAAAGTCATCGCGGCCCCTGGAGGCAATAGGGCTTCGGAGAAGGGAGAGTTCTGGGGCTGCAGTGCCGGAGGGTTCCTGGAGGAGATGGGCTTGTGGGGCGGGTAGGGACTGGAGAGGAGGAATGGGTGGGGGTGGGGGGGCTGGCCAGGCGCAGTGCATGGAGGGAGGCGCCCTCTGGGCTCAGGAACTCGGAGTAGGAGGGGAGGGGAGATGGGCTCTGCGGTGTCAGGCAGGACATCTGAGAGACCCGCCTCCTGCTGGCTCGCTGAGAGCCCTTGAGCAAGTCACTTCCTCCTCCGAGCTTCGCGTGCCATGTGCAAAGTGAAGAGGTTGGGGCGACTCCTCTGGGTCCTCCCTGCTCTCTACTCTGGGGGCGTCTCGGCTCGCCTAGAGAACAGCCCTTCCAGCGCGGAGCATCGTCCTCCACCGGCTGCCTCCGCAATGGGCGGCACCGCTGAGCAGCAGGGGGCGCTCCGGCAGAAGGCTGGCCGCCGCGGCCGCCCTCGGCTCCGTCTGCCTGGCCAGGGGGTCAGAACAGGAAGATCCTCCCTTCTCCGTCCCTCCCAGCCCTCTCGGGTCACTCGTCTTCCCGCACTGCTCCTTCCCACCCCACTTTCTGGGATTAGCTGGCAGGGAGGTTCCTGGAATCCAGGTTTGGGGGCCGGTCACTTCCCTTTTCTGTACCTCTGTTTTCTGGGTTATGGGAAGAAGAGACGAGTTATTGGGTGGGAAAGACTTCCAACCACAGTAGGTGTCCAGGACAAGTAGATGTCCTGACATTTCACACTCCATGATCTCACCAGGACGGGGGATGCTGCTTTTACTGCCCACCAGAGCCTCCCCCTCGCCGTCAGGATTACAGTTTGCTTTAAACTTTTACTCGAAGTACTTTTTTTTTTTTTTGCGGTACGCGGGCCTCTCACTGTTGTGGCCTCTCCCGTTGCGGAGCACAGGCTCCGGACCCGCAGGCTCAGCGGCCATGGCTCACGGGCCCAGCCGCTCCGCGGCATGTGGGATCTTCCCGGATCGGGGCACGAACCCGTGTCTCCTGCATCGGCAGGCGGACTCTCAACCACTGCGCCACCAGGGACGTCCTCGAAGTCCTTTTATGCAAAGGTAGAAATGACGTCTGGATTCTGTATGGCGCTGGCACAATGAGTAATGCTGAACAGATAGTTGCGGAATGACTGGCTTTTTGAAATCATCTAGACCGGAGCTGTGAGAAAGTCAGACAGGAGCTGCCTCTTCTGAGTGACACTGCAAGGTGTCCACGTTCATCCTCACACTTCTCACCACTGTTGTGTGAGGGAGACAGACAGAGGGTGCTATATCCATTTGATGGATGAGGAAACCGAGGTCACAGGACAAAGTTAAGTTAGGACCCAGGGTTCTCTCTGCTCAACTGCAGGTGTCCATCCCGTTGTGGTCAGCGACCCCTATTGGAGACTCGTTGTATTACATCCAGGTCATAGCGGACACAATGCCTGGTCATGAGGAGACATGTAGGCACAACCTGGGTGCAAAATCCAGAGAAGGAGAGACTGGAGGACACTTTGACACTGGAGCTGGGGGCTAAAAATGAGATTCCAGAGTCAATAACACAGAGCGACAAGGTTCAGCAAGTCTCAAAGGCATTTCCTATTCTAAAGTCCCCAACACCCTTTCAATCTACTTCTCACTCCAAAGGTGAACTCAGAATAGCAAAGGGATTCTCCACAGGATCATCTCTTAGAATTATAATGACAACCAGTGGTAAAACTTGATTCCTTCTCAAACATTTGTGTGGCAAATTAGGATGGATTGTACCATTTGGCAAAGTGAAGAAACATGGACTGAAGAAAAGTCACTCTGCAAGATCCTGCCCAAATATCACTACATCTCAGTATTGTCCCAGGCATATCTTCCCTGGAACAATGAATGGCTCGTCCTCTTGCCTGGTTCCCATCTCATTTGGCAGTTCCTTCTCTTTGCTGCAGTTCAGTGGTGAAACATACCGGCTCCCTGGTTTCTAATCCCAAGCTTACTAGCTGGGCAGTTACTTAACCTCCCTGTGCCTCAGTTTCTTCATCCGTAAAATGTTCTGGGGATAAAATGAGTTAATATTCCTATAGAATTTATAACAATGCTTGGCACGTAGTAAGTACTCAATAACGGCTTATACTGATATAGAAATGTCAAAATGCTATATGTACTTATGGACATGTCTTTCCCAACAAACTCTGTGCTCCTCAAGGACAGGACCTGGTTCATCATCTCTTACTCCCAGGGCTTAATATCAGATGGTCAAAGTTTGTTAAATTGAATAGTATATAATCATACTTTCTATGAAAAGGAAATTTTGTAGTAAAATGGAGTTAGTCACTGTGTGTGTGTGTGTGTGTGTGCACTTGTGTGTGAGGAGTTAAGCCTGAGCTTACTGTTTCCCAGAGATAAATTAAGATTTGAGCCCCTCTCCCCAGTTTCAAGGAAGACCTCTGGCTGGGCCATTGAACGCCCACATTGAGTTTAGGAAAACATGCTGTGGTCCAACTGTCTACTAGTAAGACTTTGTTAGTGAGCACTTCCTGCAAACTCATGTGTACCTGTGGTTGTGCAAATGTGACCTGGAGAAGGTGGTCTGTGATGGACACCTTCTAGAACTAATGCAACGGATTGCATTCCTCCAGGCACCAGCTGAACATTCTGAACAAGATGGGAACACTTTCCTCTCACCCTTCCCTTTCAGAAGCAAGAAGTTACTCAGGTGAAAACATACTATACAAAAAGAATACGTGAAGTGTGCCTCTGTTCAGAGTCGAATCTTCAGAATATTATTGATAGTAAATTCTGGATGATTTCTCACTTCTATTTCCTTAGAAAGTTGTTTTTCTTGTCCTCCTCGTACCCTTCCTTCCTTCCTTGTTTTCTTTCTTTTGAGCCGTGCTAGTAGCCGTGGCTTGTCCGGAACACCTTTCTGTTATAAAACACCCAAAAGTAGAGTCTTTCATTAGCGCTTTGCCAGTGGGATAGCTCTGGAGTGGATTCTCAGTAGTCGAAGGCAGAAAGCATGCTGCTCGGTGCTGCTTGCCCGGTCATCTCACTGCGTTCTAATGCTTCTGGAAGTGGGAACCCAGGGGGTGGGTATGTATATTCATGGTGAGCCCAGTACCCAGGCAGAGCACAGGCATATATGTCACCTGACGGTTCTGAGTTCACTTTTGGGGGACAATGGAGCAGGCTGTTTGAAACTGGGGTTGTCCATCCAGATTGCCATTTCTCTACCTACCTCTGCATTCAGTCTTCCTTGGTCAAGCTCAAAGATGCTGTTGTGGGACTTCCCTGGTGGTCCAGTGGTTAAGACTCCACGCTCCCAATGCAGGGGGCACGGGTTCTATCCTTGGTCGGGGAACTAAAATCCTGCAAGCTGTACGGTGTGGCCAAAAACAAAGATGCTGTTGAATCGAGGCTGGAGAAAGGCCTGAAGCAGGGACAGAGGCGCAAGGAAGTGTCATACCACCTTCCATACAACACAACCTCCACTCAGAGCAAAGAAGGCTAGGAAGGGAGGAAGGAACAGAGGTAAGAAGGGCTCGAATTGGAATTGCCATGGGTGAGGTGTGCCCTGCCAGCTATAGCACAAGCTCCCCAAGACAGGACAGGAGCCCTTCCTATAGAAGACTAGGTAGATAGATGCCATAGGAGAATGTCCAGGAATACCTTCCCGGTTCCCCTCCCAAATATTTTTCCTGCCAATGCTTAAAGTTCTACCATTAGAGGGACTTCCCTGGCAGTCCAGTGGTTGAGACTCTGTGCTTCCAATGCAGGGGGCCCAGGTTCGATCCCTGGTTGGGGAGCGAAGATCCCACATGCCTCATGGTGTGGCCAAAAAATGGGGGGAAAAAAAAGTTCTACCATTAGAGATTTAATCTTGTGCCTTTGTTCCCTCCCACATTTAAGGGAAAAAAATTTCATTATAAATGTTAAATATGCTTGCGATAGAGAATTGGAAAATACAAAGAGGATAAAAACATTTTTAACACACACTCGCAACCTCCAAGGCACCCACAAAAAAGTAATATCTTCGTATCCTTCTCTCCCATCTTTTTGGCTGTTTTCAAGCATAGTTGTGTCTCCCACGTGTGGAATTCTGTGGCCCACTTTCCCCACTTAGTTTCAGTCCTATTTCAGTCTGATGTTCTGGAAAGATCAAGTACCCAGCCACCAAGTGCCGATCAGTTCCATAATGCTGAGGAAGTTACTTACCTTTCTGAACTCCAGTGTCCTATCTGTAAAGGGGGGACAGTGATGCCCCATGTGATACCTCATGGCCCCCTGGAACCAAATCAGAGAGAGAGTGAGAGTTAAGGCCAGTTCAAATGTGCTGGGGTAGGACGGATGGGAGTGGTCAGAACAGAACTGGTTACAATGAGGCCATAGCACAGAAAGCTAGGTCGCAGGGAGTGGGGGAGCCCAGGCAGAGGGACAAGTGAGCACACCCACACCTGTCCGGTTGGGTCCTCCCCAGGACCAGCTCCCCTGAGCAGCCATGCCTCGGGCTTGGCTTGGGTGCTGGTGCCTTCCCTCCGAGCCACTGGGTATCACTTGCCCCACTTCCTGTTGGGTCGAGTCCATTTCCGGTGCAGCCCTGAGGGTGGTTAGAGAGAGATAGCCAGCCTGGAATCCCTCGTTTCCACTTGCTCACAGCCTGGTGGTGAGCACAGGGGATTGTGTGAGTGCCGGGCTCTGCCTGGGGCCTGGGCTTGACTTTGGAGCTCTGGGGGACCTGGGGTCAGACAAGGATGAATGGCTCCTGGGGGTTTGCTTCAGGCAGGGTGGCCTGGTCTGGGGGCAGGTTTGCGGGGAGGATGAAGAGGCCTGAAGCTGGATTTGATACAGCCTACACAAGCCTTTCAGATCACTCATTTGTGACCTCCATGGTGTGTGTGTATGTGTGCTTGCGCGCACAGGGGGCCAGGAGAACTCCATCCCCAAGCTGTGGCTGCCTTGGGCTGGTTCTTGGAGACAGGTAGCTGCATGTGGATGTCTAAGAATGCTTCTCTTGCATACCTGTGTGAACGTGTAGGTCCGGGAGCAGCTGTGGGTCTGCCTAGGAATTTAGACAGCCACGGGGGAGGTATGGGGGAGTCTGTGTGTCACTGAATGCCTGGACTTGTGTTGTAGAGTGTCAAGGTGTGTGTGTGTGTGTGTGTGTGTGTGTGTGTGATGGAGCACGTGTCTGGGCACGGGAGGGGGTGTTTCTGTGAGCAGGCATTGTGTCAGAATAACACTTTCTATCTCTGCAGCCCCATAAAAAGGCCTTAGACCTAAGTTACAAGCTGACGACAACACACATTACCTGAGTACATACTAAGGGCTAGGCCCTGTGTCAGGCCCTGGAGATACAGAAAGAAGTAAAACTCACCCTCCCCCCCTCCCCCCCACCCCCCATTGAGGAGCTCACGGGGCAGAGCGGGAGGTGTGAGGAACAAATCATTATGGCCCAGGCTTTAAGTCCTGAGGGCTGATCCTTGTGTCTTTCCTCAGGGGTCCCACAATATCACAACTGTGGAGATAATCTGTTTTCACCATCATCTCCTCCTCCAGACTAGAGCCCCTTAATGATGATTGGCACTTAGGAGGTACATGATGCTCTGTAAGGATGAATTATGCAAAAGGCCACTGTGAGTCAGGCTATGCCTGGGTGGCCCTCAGCCAGCCGTGGCCAATCATGAGTGACAAGCAGTGTGACCGACCCACTGGGGCTGGGCTTAACTCTTGCTTCCACTACTTACAGCTGGGTCACAAGCACCAGCTACTTAATCTTCCTGAGCTTCACTTAACTCATCTGTGCAATGGGAATAATGATTGCCCTAACCTCTCAGGAGGCTTGAGGCTTCAGTGAGACATGCTGGACCCAAGGGTGGGGTTCACACCATTGGCTGGTGGAGGCTCAAGAACTTCCTTCTGAGTTTGGGATGAGCAGATGCAGACTATTACATATAGAATGGATAAACAATAAGGTCCTATTGTATAGCATGGGGAACTATTTCAATATCCTGTGATAAACCATAATGGAAAAGAATATGCAAAAGAATGTATATATACGTATAACTGAATCACTTTGCTGTACAGTAGAAATTAATACAACATTGTAAATCAACTATACTTAAAATAAAATTTTTTTAAAAAGAACTTCCTTCTGGATATTTCCATGTGTATCTCACCATCCAACCACTAATGTCCCCAGTGAATCTTTGGTGTTTTCTCCAATTTCCCTGCATCACAGCTTTAACTGTCAGATGTCAACATGTAACTTTTATGAAACGTTGAAAATGTGTCACTTTGGGAGAATGTGCTTCCCCCTCCTCGCCCCCCCCTCCAGGCATGTGGATGCTTGTGTGTACTTGTATGTATGGTGGGTGCCCATGGGCATGAGGGGCAGCTGGGGCAGCTCCCTCCTCACCTGCCCGAACTCAGGTGCCCATTGGGGTGGCTGGCGCCTGGTGGGGGCTCTTTTTCCTCTCTGACTCACACTGGTCCAGCTTGGCCTCCCCTCCTCTGAGCCTCGTTGAGCCTGGTTCAAGGTCTTACTAGTTGTGTGCTGGAGCTGGTTTGGACTGGCTTGTGGAGCCACCTGTGCAAATCTCTTCCTAACTCCTTAGATCAAGGATGATGCCACATTGGTAGCTTGAAATCAGCCACGGTGGCAACATTTGCAGCACGGGCATCTGCAAATGATATAAATCAGACTCCCACCCACCCCGCCATGCAGCACACCACTGGTCATACCTGCAGTTATAACAACCCCTGATACTGAGTGCCAGCACCTGCTAGGCATTTGGCATCACTCTTTTTTTTTGGCCGTACCACGCTGCTTGCAGGATTTTAGTTCCCTGACCACGGATTGAACCTGTGCCCTTGGCAGTGAAAGCATGGAGTCCTAACCACTGGACCTCCAGGGAACTCCCATGGCATGCACTCTTATTTGCACAAAAATCCTGTGAGATATTTATCGTCATCCCCATTTCATATCTGAGGTTCATAATTTACATGATTTGAATTCATGTCTCTGGCCACCACACTGGACCGTGTGCTTCAATAAACAGAGCCATGAGATGCGATATCGCTGTCAGAGTTGTTAAAGATCATGCATTAGCTAATCACTCCCCTCATTGGACAGGGGAACTGAGCCCAGAGAGGCTCACTATGGCTGGGGGCTTCCTCTTAATATTGCGGCTCCCATCTTCCCACCAGTCTCCCAGCGCCTTTGTGTTCACAAAGCCAAGGTCACTGTCACCTGATGTTCCGCATGCATGGTTGATTTTTTGGAAACTTTACATGCAGATCTTGACATTCAGTGCAAGTTCTATTTTGTTTTGCTTGATTTGACCCAGTGTTCAAGACTCTCAAAAACATATTAAATCTTGCTTGGGCCATTTGTTGTATGCCTCCCTCCTAGATGGGTGCCACACACTGCCTTGATCACTGCACCTTCGCTGCAGGAATTGGGGTTAAACTTTAAAAAAGAATAAGCAAGACAGAGCTTTATGGCCCAACACTGGACACCTCCACCCTGTCTGACAGAAGTTCTGGCGTCTACACTCTTTGGAAGAAAGCAGGTTCCTCTCCCACCCCCATCCTGGCTCTGCCTGCCCTCACTGACCAGAGGATCTGCATTTTTGTTCCATGAACATCAGCAAATGCTCACTGAGACGTCCTTCCTGACAGTCTCCTGTTTAGAAACTGGGCTCCCTTCTCCCCACTCCGCTCTGACCAAGGGACCCCCACCCCGGCCCCAACCAGGACTCCCTTTGCCGTTAGACGTGCATTTCTCCTGCTCTGGAAGAGCGGCTCTGCATCCACAGCCGGCCCTGCCTTCGGAGTCGTGGAGCCTGGGCAGAGGGACCCGCACCGGCCCGTCTAGAGAGCGGACGAGACACTACTTCTGCTCAGACTCCAGGCGCCTCCCTCCTTCTACGCCCCCTTGTTCTTTGGGGGAAGGTATCCTGCGTGTGCCTCCACCCCGCCCGGAGGGGCAAAAACTCCCTGGTCCCCGGCTCATACCCCCATCTTCGCCTCTCCAGGCGCGGGACCTTCACGTTCAGCCGCCGCGTCTCCAGGCCCGCACCGCGTCAGGTGAGCTCTCACCTGGGGAGGGTGGGCGCGGGAGCTGGGGGCGGGGCGGGGGCGGACCCGGGGCGGTTGGCCCCACCCGCGACGGGGCGGGGCAAGCCGGCGGGGCCAATGAGGCGGGGGGCTCGCCGCCTGCGGGGGTGCGCAGCCAGCGCCGCTCCTGTCCGCCCGCCCGCTCCGCCCCTCCGGGGTTTAAAGCCCCGCGGGCGGCTGGTGGCGGCGCTGCTAGCGCTGAGCGGCGCGAGGAGATGCGACAGGGCGCCGCGCCGCCGGCATCATGCGCCCCCCGCCCGCGCTGGCCCTCGCCGCGCTCTGCCTGCTGGCGCTGCCCGCCGCCGCCGCCGCCGCCTACTTCGGGTCAGTGCCCGCCGCGCCCCGGCCCGCCTGCCTTCCCCTCCTCCCGCTGCAGCAAGGCCAACTTTTCCCTTCCGCTGGCCCTGGCCCCGGCGGGATCTCGAACTCAGACCTTAGCCCCGGTGATACCCAGCCCCATCTCGGGGTCGGAGTTCGCGCCCAGAACGCCTTCTCTGGCTTCCCCGACTCAGACCCGGATCCCACCTTCTAGCGTCCGAGCTCTGGTCCCCTTCACCGCCGCTCTTCTCACCCCGTCCTATCCGAGACCTCATCCCGCCCCCTCGGCCGGGTCTCAGACCCCCACCCAAGCTCCCGGACTCTGCAGGCGTTTCGGACCTTGTCCCCGTCCTCCCCGGGGCTCCCTGTCCCTGCCTGTCCAAGGCGTCCCTCCCGCGCTCGGATGCCCTCTCGGATCCTCACTCGGTGCCCTGTCCGCCCCCGTCCTGGGCTCTGTCCAGCCACCCGTCCTTGCCTGGGGCTCCCTCCCGACCCTCTGCCTTCGCCCCGCAGAGCGGAGACCCAGAGGGCTGGCTGGATGGGTGGGGTGGGTTGTTACCGAGGCCGGGGGAGGGGATCGCGCTGATCCAAGAGGGATGGGGGAACCTGCGGACCGTGGGGAGTGTCAGCTGGAGAGCGGGAGGGAACCGTCTGTGGGGGAAACCCAACCAAATCTCAGACCTGGCGTCGGGTGACTTCTCAGGAGAATGACGAAGAGAGTAAGAGAGGAGGCGGTATACATGATTGGAAAAGGAGGGTCAGAGTTGGGGGTGACAATTGGGGAGAGAATGGGTGGGAGTGGGCAGTGTTTGGAGAGCACGTTACAGGGCAATTGTCCCTCCTTCTCTGACCCTGAATTGCAGGGACTTGGGGTGGGAGATGGGGTCGTGGGTGTGAAGGGACTTTCCTGACCTCCACCCAAAGCCTGTTCTAAATATATACAGTCTCTTACTTTAAATCATGGCACTTTTTGTGATCCTCACCCCAAATCAAGGTGAGGTTTACAGTCTGACCCCAGCAAAGGCAAAAACAAACAAACAAAAACCAAAAAACATAAACCACGAAGCAAGTGACCTGCCAGAGACTGCTCTTAAGGACCTGGCAGGGAGGGGGCGAATAAGGGTCTGAGAGGGTCTGAGAGGTCCCGCACAGGCTGGAATAAGGGCTGTGGGCTAATTTCCAGGTCATGACCCCTGGTTAAAACATGCCTTGGCTGTGGGCAGTGGCCGCTCCTGAAATATATAGCGGGTGGCATCAGCCCAGACCCTAGCTCAGGGCTCAGCTTGCTGGTGACTTGGGAAGATCACTTAGTCTCTGGCCTCACTGTTCCCTTTTGTACAGAGAAGGGGCTAAACTTGATATGACTGAGCCTCTCTATCCACTTCAAGAGCACTGTGCATTCATGTTCGTTTCCCAATGATTTCAGTCTTGAAAAGGCACTGCTCCTGCCTCAGCAGACAGGATAAAATGGTTATAGGGCACAGACTCTGGGCTCAATCCCCAATCCATCTGGTTGCTAGCTGTGTGCTCTTGGCCAAGTCACTTAACCTTTCTGTACCTCAGTTTCTTATCCTTAAAATGAGAATAATAGTGCTTATTTCATATGAGGATCGTGTGAGTTAGTACATGTAAAGCACTTAAAACAGGGTCTGGCACATAGTAAATGCTCAACTAATGTTACTAATTATTAAGGAGATACAGTGTCTTGATATTCCAGCCCCAGCAGGGGTTTCTGAGCTGGAATGGAAAGTGGGGGCAGGAGAGGGGTGTGGACAAATGGTGCCTGCATCCTCTTGGATATCAGCTCATTTTCACAATCCTTGTGTTTGCTTGGGTTTGGAGGTTGAGGATGGGGCAAGGGCCAGATGAGATGGGAGGAGAGGGGCTCCAGGAAGCTGGAACCACCCAGGCTGGTGTGGTTGGAAGGGAAAGGAGTTTGTGGCAGTGCACGGGTTTAGAATTTGAGGGCCGTGAGCAAGAGGGCAGTCTTGGAAATGAAAAGGGAGATGGTGGATCAGGCATGGGTTGGGGCTGAGAGGGAACCTCTTCCAAGTCATGAGCCCCCCTGGACAGAGCTGGCAATATACACTCAAGCCACCACCACCCCAGTCTGGGGAGGAGGAAAAATGTTCAGAGAATAAGCTAAAACTGGGGTTTTGTGCTGTTCTGTGTTTGGTCTCAGAGAACAGACAGGATGCAGCCCGAATTCTCACTGAGGAAGCCCTTTCATGACTCAGTTAGGCCAGGTTCTCCATCGTACTATCCGAATTCGCTCTCTGGAAGGAATCTATAACACTGTAGTGAGAATGGGAGGCAATGTGCTTCTCCCCCCTCTAGGTCATTTGCATCTGAAGTCTCATTTCTGATTATAAGATCAAGTGTTTTGGCATCCTGATAAAAGAAAATTCAGACATCAGGAGAGCAGGTGAGGCCAATCTTCTTGGGGTTTTTAAGATCATAGAATCAGGCTTTAGAGCTGGAAGTGACCCCCAAAGTTTCTCTGGTCTAACTCCCTGCTTCAAGCAGGTCATGTATTATTATTCCTATTTTTCAGATGAAGGAACCATCATCCCCAAATCAGTGAGCCAGCAACTGCTTCTGGTGCTTTTACTTGAGCCTAGTACCTAATTCTGGTGATGCCGATAATAACGTAACTAGTATTGCAGTTTACAAATAATTTTCTTGTTCAGCCCCTCTGCCATCTGATCCTCAGACCCATTCTTGAGGTATACAGGATGGGTGTAAATAGTTCCCAAAAGGAAACTGAGGGTGAGAAAGTTTCAGTGACTCACGCTATGTCACACAGCAAGCTAGCGGGAGAGGCAGGATAGAAACCAGGTCCTGCCGCCAATCTGGACTCTTTGTTCTACAGAGAATATTAGCCACTAGAGCTAATACTGTGTGGTCACCGAGGAGAGCTGCAGCTGCAAAGGAGCTGCAGAGGGTGAGGAGGTAGAGGGTTGCCCCCTCCCCTACTTGGTTAAATCTGTCAGATTCTTGGCTGTAGCGGGATGGGTGAGGTCACAGCATTCTCCTCTGTCCTCAGCAGTGAGATAGGATGCACTGAGTCCTGCTTGGGTATCAGGTGGGCTCCCAGAGGATGGCACGATGACAGTGGGATGGAAGGTGGACCAGGTTTGTCCTGGCTCTGGACCACTCTCAGTGTTGTCCACGATCGAGTCACTTGCCTTCAAGGTCTTTAGCATCTGGAGGTCCTAATGTTCCCTAACCAGCTGGTCCTGGCTTGGAAGTCTAGGATTACTCACGAGCTCATGTTTTGGCTCAGATGGCTTGGGAATTCTGCAAATCTTAAGTTCTGTGGTGTTTTATAAATGAACACTCACTGTATTATGTGATGAGCTGGGTATACGTTAGGCCTTGTCAAAAGTCATCTCAGTGAATTTTGTATCTAGAAATAGTTCCTGCGGATGCAGCTTTTAAAATCGTAGTTGACTTTGGTGGTGCTCTTTAAATGTGTGACCTCTGCCCTGTTTGGGTTTCTTTCCTATCTAGGGATGGTACAGATCCGTTTATGAAAGCACAGGCTTTTGAGTGGTCTAGAACTTAGTTTGAATCCTGGTTTTGCCTCTTGCTAGCTGTGTGACTCCAGGCACATGTCTTAACCTGTCTGAGCTTTGGGTGATGATAATACCCATCCTAAAGGCTGATGTGAGGCTTAATTCAGACAACGGATGAAAGGGCCTGGTAGGGTGCCTGGCACATACTAAGTGCTCAGTACAGGCTCACTCTTGGTGGGTGCTAGGGTTCTAACCATCCCCTTGGGTTGTGGAAGTGTCATCATTGTGAAGACGCAAAACACAACCTTAATTTTTTTTCCAAATCAACATTACATGCAATAAAATGCATGTATTCTAAGTGCACGGTTTGGGTTTTTTTTTTCTTTTATTTTTTTTGTGGTACACGGGCCTCTCACTGTTGCGGCCTCTCCCGTTGCGGAGCACAGGCTCTGGACGCGCAGGCTCAGGGGCCATGGCTCACGGGCCCAGCCGCTCCACGGCATGTGGGATCCTCCTGGACCGGGGCACAAACCCATGTCCCCTGCGTCGGCAGGCGGACTCTCAACCACTGCACCACCAGGGAAGCCCCCATGGTTTAGGTTTTAACAAATGTATACCCTGTGTAACCACCACCACAATTGCTATATGGAACAGTGCCATCATCCCAAAGGATCTTTGGTGCTCCTTTGCAGTCAACACTCTCCCACCAGCACCCCCTTCACCACTTCCCTGCTTTCTGTCACTTTAGTTTTGCCCATTGTAGAATTTCATATAAATGGAATCATATGGTATATAGCCTTTTGTGTATGAATTCTTTTGCTCAAAATAATTTTTTTTTTTCAAAATAACTTTTTGAGATTCATCCATGTTGTTGCATGTATCAGGAGCACATTCCTTTTTTCCTGCTGAGTAGTATTCCACCGTATGGATGTACTGCAATTTGTTTATTCATTCACCAGTTGATGGACATTTGGATCGTTTCCAGTTTGGGGCTATTCCAAATAAAGCTGCTATGAACATTCATGTACATCCCTTTTTGTGGACATATGTTTTTATTTCTCTTGAATACATATCTAGGACTTGTTATTTGGATCATATGGTCATTTGAATGTCTTTTTCTTTGGGTTATTTGTCTTATTGAGTTGTAAGAGTTCTTTACATATTTTGGATATAAGTCCTTTTTCAGAAGGTATTGGCAATATTTTTCCCCTGTCTGTAGCTTGCCTTTTCATTTTCTTATTGTTATCTTATGAAGAACAGAAGATTTTAATTGTGATGAAGTACAACTTTTGAACTTTTTCTTGTATGGTTTGTGCTTTTTGTGTGTCTCATCCAAGAAATCTCTGCCTCTTAGAGGCTGCAAAGATTTCCTCCTATGTTTTCTTCTAGAAACTTCATAGTTTTAGCTTTTACACTCGGGTCTATGATTCTTTTGGGGTTAATTTGTGTGGATGGTGTGAGGTAAGCGTTGAAGTTTATTGTCTTCCATGTAGATATCCACTTGTTCCAGCACCATTTGTCAAAAAGATGATCCTTTTTTCATCGTCATCTTTGTTGCAAATTAATTGACCCAATATATGAGGGCTTATTTCTGGACTCTCTATTCTATTCCATAAGCGTATCTTTAGGCCAATACCACAGTCTTGATTACTGTAGCTGTATGGTAAGTCTTGAAACCAAGTACTATAAGTTCTGTCCTTCTTTTTCAAAATTGTTTTGGCTACTCTAGATCCTTTGTATTTCCACATAAATTTTAGTATCAACTTGTCAATATCTGCAGGAAGGACTGCTGGGATTTTGACTGGGATTGCATTGCATCTATAAATCAACTTACAGATGATTGGCATTCTAACCAATTGAGTCTTCAGGTTTATAAACCGCCCATATCTCTCTTTTGGGGGCTTTTAAGATTTCTTTCAGCAGTGTTTTGTAATTTTCAGTGTATAGGTCTTGCCAACATTTAAAAAATTATTCCTAAGTGTTTTATGTATTTGGATGTTTTTTTTAAAACAGTTTTAGGAATTGACTGGGTCCTGAGAAAAACACGGTTGGAGGGAAGAAAGGGTAAAAGAAATTTTACTGCTTTGGGGTGGTGGATTGCAAGCCAAACATCACTGATAAGAATCATTGCATTGGGGGAAGGAATTTAGGCTAGCTTGTCTCTGGGCTCAGCTGTAACCCGTGAGGAGCTGGGCTCTAGAGCTGGGGTCAAACCAGCCTCCTCAGTGGACGGTGGTGGAGTTTCTGAGGCTGAGTGGGGAGGAAACAGAAGAGAGAGAAGCAAGGGGTCCGGGGGACACCTGGGCTGGAATCTCCTAAGGAAGAGAGGTTCTGGTGCCTTTAGGCTTGTGTGCTCAGGTAGAAGTTGGGCTCAGGAGGAGGTGGGCCAGGTGCTGTGAGGGAGACCCTCACCCTGGCATCAGCCTGAGCAGGATGGGAGCCAGCCTAATGCCCTGCTATAGTGTAAGGAGCGCTGGACTTGGAATCACACAGATCGAGTTCAAATCCTCCAGCCAACCACTTACTAGTTGTGACCCAGAGCAAGTCAGTTAACTGCTCTGACCTCAGTTTTCCCATCTATAAAATGGGCTTATCCTTACCTTGTAGGGTTGTTATGAGGGTTTTATGTATATAAAAGTGCTGAAATGCTCTCCACATGTATGGAGTCCAGGAAACCTAGTGGCCCGTCTTAGAGCATCCCAGGTTAAGGAGTATCTTTTTGACATCTGTTCCTTCCTCTCTTCGTCTTTATCCAGTCGTTATATAATTTGAATCCTTCCTATACTCAGCCCTTTACGTGCATAATCTCATTTAACCATTGTGACATCCCAGGAGGTAAATGCTTGTGGAATTATCCTCATTTACAGGTGAGTGGGGGCGTGGGGGGAAGCTCAGAGAGGCCAAGTGCCTTGCCCACAGTCACAGAGCCAGTGGCGGGCAGCACCTAGATTTGAATTCTAGTCTGTCAGAACCCGGAGCCAACCTCTTCAACCCTGCCTCCTGCGCCTGTTGACTACCAGCTGAGGCCTGCCTTCCCCTGGGCAGCTCTGACCCTCTGAGCCCTCCACCCCGTAGCCTACATCTCTCACTTGGCATGTGTCGTAGGTATCTCTCGCACTGCATGTCTTCAGCTCTTGCTTTGTTACCTAATTTTTTATGTGCTCACGTCTCCGATTCGTGCATAGCGCCCTTTAAGCGGAAGTCTTGGGGCCCTGTTGTTGGTTGACTCCACCCACGGTCCCTAGCATTGCTTCCTGGTCCACAGTGAGTGTCGGAGTGGGCAGTCCCCTCTCCCTTTTGCTGACCCTTCCTCGCCCCCAGAACCTCCCTCTCTGCCCCATCATGTTTGCTCTTTCTGCATGGCCCTCTCAGGCACATGCTGCTTGGCCATGACCTGGCCTCTGTCAGCAAAGGAATGGGAAGCAAAGCAGAGAGCAGGCACTAGCCCCCATCAGACTCCGGAGGTCAACCACACCTGGCCTTCCATGGGAATCCTGGGGGCAGCAGAGATGAGCTGGGGGTGGGGCAGACACCTCAAGCCCAGACCCTCTCACTGGAGAGGTTGAAGAGAGAGGGTGAAGGGTCTCAAAGAGTCAAGAGAAAATCAAACCACCATGTTCAGTCTGTCTTGGAAATTCCAAAGAGACTAGTTTTAGGGCAAGAGCAGAGAAGGTCTGCTTTCCCCATAGTGACAATCCCTTTGAGGCCAGATGTGTTTCAGATTTCAGGAGTTTTCAAATTTTAGCAAGATAATATAATACTCATACCACGTATAACATCATATCCCTAGCAAGGTATAGGGCAGCCCCCAGTAATCGGACACGATTATTTTTGCAGAAAAACATCTACATGCTGGGATAAATATAGACCATAAATATTCTCACTTTGGCTCAGGCCAAGTCTTGCTGCCATATGAGTTCGCCACAACTGTACCCCAAAATTGTAGTTGTCGGAGATTTCTGGAGTCCGGAATCTTGGATAAAATTTTGTGAACCTGTCACGTGTCATCACGAGAGGTTGGGTACATTGAGTTTTAAAGAAAGACCTGGGCTGAGTTCTCACTGTGTATCAAAGGGAGGCTCTGGCTGCCCAAGCACAGCTTGTCCCCAGAAACTGGGGTTCAGAGGAAGGCAGCCTAGCTCTCCCTGTCCCCATAGGGGCTGAGCTGGTTGGAGGAGTCAGGGTCTGACTGACTGAGGCCAGACTGCCCTGAGATCTGGGTCGGTCCAGATCCCAGTTTGAGGGCTGGGGCAGGCATGGCCACAGGGAAGCTTCTCCAGAGCCACACCCCTCCAGAGCCACGCCCTTCCAGAGCCTTAGAGGCTTGAGCTTGGGAAGGTCTGGTGGTGAGGATGGGGGATATTAGGTAACCCCTGCAACCTGGGAGTGAGACAGTAGGGAGGCCGGTGGTTGGACCTGGGAGTGGAGGGGACTGAGGGAGAGCCTGGAGCTATACTCTGCCTGGCAGTTAACACCTGAGGGATGTATGCAGTCAGCAGGTGCCTGGGTTGGGGATGGGGGTGCCTCAGGGGATGAGAAACCAGGACCTCTGCTAAGGGGGTTACAGCCTACTTGGAGAGACTGTCTATACAGCCCTGAGGAGGAAGAAAATAAGTGAGCCGTGCAGAACTAATGGTACTACATCCGAACAACTGGGAGAAGACAAAGAAGTTGGATGGTTAGAGTGGGATGGGGCTGGCAAGTAAGGAGGACTTCCTGGAAGAGGCAGACAAGCATCTTAGGCTACTAGAGCTGGATAGGGCCTCAGGATCACCTTTCCCATTCCCTGCATTTTTGAGTCAAGTGTTGAAAAAGGCTGTGGTTATAAGAGTCCAGAGGATCCACGAGGGCTTTTAGACTGGGAAAGGCAACCCAGGTAGCAATTACAGCATGAAGAAAGGCATGGAGGTTGGACTGAGTTAGCCATGGCAGGAAGACAAGGAAGAGCATGGCCTGGCGTGAGGGGAGGGGCCCTTTGTTACAACCCTGGTTGGCTCTGCATCCAGGAGATTCCGAGGTGGGAAGTTGTCCTGGTCCTGCTCTGGAGGACCCTGCTGTATTCTCAGGGAAGCCATTTATAACTCCATCCATACCCTGGGGCTGTCCTGACCACTCGGGCCCTCACTAGGCATACTCAGGGAGCAGCTCCTTGACCAGGCTGGAGGTTCCTGCTATCCTTAGGGCTGAGGGGAGGGGTGTGGAGGGGCATGAGCCATCCCTGGGACCTGCAGGAGGACAAGTGGAATCTGCAGCGTGGAACCTCTCCTCCGAGAGCATACGTAAACTGTGGAATT
Source organism: Phocoena phocoena (assembly GCF_963924675.1). Taxonomy (NCBI): domain Eukaryota; kingdom Metazoa; phylum Chordata; class Mammalia; order Artiodactyla; family Phocoenidae; genus Phocoena; species Phocoena phocoena. The sequence continues at coordinate 16,806,291 of NC_089237.1, forward strand.
GTCCACATCACAGGGCATTCACCAGGGGCCAGGCCCTCCCAGGGCCCACAGCCCAGCCTGAGCCTGCCTGTCCACAGGGATAAGGGTGACCATCCAAGAGCCTGCCAAGCTGGTTAGTTGGTCAACTTACTATGGTTAAAAAAACTTGGCCAGGGCTTCCCTGGTGGCACAGTGGTTGAGAGTCCACCTGCCGATGCAGGGGACACAGGTTCATGCCCTGGTCCGGGAAGATCCCACATGCCGTGGAGCGGCTGGGCCCGTGAGCCATGGCCGCTGAGCCTGCGCGTCCGGAGCCTGTGCTCCGCAACGGGAGAGGCCACAACAGTAAGAGGCCCGCGTACCGCAAAAAAAAAAAAAAAAAACTTGGCCAAAGTTGGCCAGCCCATGAGCCAGGATCCCATGGTCGGGGCAGAGCTGGGTGTGGGTGTTGGCTGCCCCTAGATGATACAGCATCAGCGACTACTTGCCTTTCTCTGCCATCCCCATGCTGTGTCCCCTAAACGACTCCTCCCCTGGGTCAGGGCTGGGCCTGTGAACCCAAGAAGCTGGGGAAGCTTATCTTAAGGCTTCCAGCCCCCCTTCTCTCCTCCCCTTCCTTTCCTCACCCCAGACTTCCCCTTTCTCTCTTCTCTTCATGATCCCAGGCTCTCTCCTTTGAGCTTCCTCTGTCTAGCAAAGTATGTTCTCAGGTACTGGCATTATTATATCAGACTCTCACACTTCAATATGAATTGGCAGGCCACTGCTCCAAGCTTTATTTCTGACTCTTGGCTGAAAAGAAACTGAGTTTTAGACTAGGGCCCTCTCTCCTTTCAGCTGCTCAGGGGGCCAGAGGAGTCCTGACCAGTCTTCCTTCCCTTCAATCCTACCAGCCTTGCGTTCCGATCACCGTAGACATTTACTATGGTGAAGGCTGCTTTTGCTTCCCTGAAGTGTTACATTAAAACTGAAAGCAGAGACCGTCAGTCTTGATGGAAACAATCAGGAGACCCAGGGTGCAGTCCCAGCCCTGCCACCAGCTCAGTGGATCATCTTGGACAAAAATCTTACATGAACTTCCAGGGCACCAGACAGATCAAAGCAGAGACTTGCATACTTGGCAAACCTCTTGCCTTCCTGCCTGCACTGCAGAAGCCTCTGGGGTACCTCCCAGAAGCCATCAGGGCAAAACATCTGGACTGGGTGATCCTGAAGGGTTTCCCCAGCCCTAGAATATAATGATTCAAGTGGCGTACATTTGGACCCAGCCAGGGAAGTGGGGGAGATGCTCATCATCCCAGACTCGTGAAGGGGAGGGATTCCTTTGCACAGGAGTGATTTTGGTACCCTCCATGGCCACTGTGCCACCCGATCCATCCATGCCAGGGACAAAGACTTCCCCTCCTCAGCTTCAGCCTGAGCCTGAGCGGAGTGGCAGGGAGACAGGAGGAGGAAGGGGGAAGCATTTCCTCCACAGATGTTGCACCAGCCAGGCTCTAAATACCCGAGATTGTTGAGATGCAAAGCAAGCTTGTTGGGCGGCCTGCTTGCTGCCCACTTAGCTCCTGCACACTGGTCTCCACGATGCCATCCTCAGCAGGCAGCCCAGTCGGGTGGCTGCAAAACAGGAAGTGGAGCTGTTCTGGGAGAGATAAAGCCCACAGCTGGGCCAGTCTCTTTTCTCTCTGAACCAGGGGTGGGCTGGTGGGGGGCGGGGAGGTGTGCTGATTCAGTCCTCAAGGTGGCTTCTGAGGCTAAGAGGTGGGGAGGAAAGGAAGGCTGAGACCCAGACAGGGATGTAGTGAGCAGTCTGGTTTGTTTTGCTCTTCTGTGGCCTGAAGCTGATGCTCAATATTGATATTTAAATAAAAGAGTGAGTGAAGGGATGGGGGAGGGGGAGTTGGAGGAAAAGTGGGAAACGGCACCTGCCAAATCTGCCATTAAGGCTGCTCAGTAAGGACATCCTCATGGAGGACGTATGAGGTGACGGTGAGTCTTGTCAAGGAGAGAGGAGTCTGAAGGATGGAGAGAGGGATGTGCTTCTCAGCAGAGTAAACCTCGGGGCCCCTCAGATGGCGGGAGGAGAGGAGAGGATCCAGGGGTGTGGAGGGGGCCCCTCTCTGAAGAAGGACTGCCCGGAGCCATGTGCCCTCTTTTCCTGGGCCAGACACTGTCCTCACTAACTCTCCCCTGCTGGGAAAAGGTGGGGACTGGAGAGGGCAGGTGGGGGTGGGGAGTGTAAGTGTCAGTGTGAGTGTGTGTGTGTGTGTGTGTGTGTGTGTGTGTGTGTGTAGGGGGATTTAGTGAGGGCGGGAGAGGTGGGCTGAGATATTTGAGATGAAAGCACAAAAGGTGCACTTACCATGCAAATGGCCCTGCAGCGGAGGAAGCCTGTTATCAGAGCATCTAATAGGGTTTTGCGGGGCCAAGGCCAATGCTCCAGGCAGGGCAAGGCTTTCCTGGTTCCCAGGTAGCTGCCTGCAGTTGGCACCAGCCCTGGTGCCAGGAACAGCTCCTGGTCCCTCCAGCTAAATGTCCAGACAGGCTGGCATTACCTGGTGTCCTGGGAACCGCCAGTCTTGTCCTGTGCCACCCACCTGCTCACCCACCCACATCCCAGAGGCGGTCTCCTCTGGAACCATCAGACCCTCTCAAGCAGAAACAGGGATGGGGGTGGGGGTGGGAGAACAGAGCCTGGGCACCCCCAGGTGATGGGAAGTGCTCTACACCTGCCGAGCCTTCTCCAGAGAGCTCCCAAGAGCTTCCTTCAGCCACCTCTCCACCCCGGGCCTCCCACTACAGGCAGGAGGGGACTGGCTGAGGTCAGGGTCTTACCCAGATGGTATTAGGAGATCTGATCCAGGCCCCCGAGCAGCTATTGTTCCTCTTGGACTTGGGCTGGTTCAGAGCCTTCTCCTTCCCTGTCCCCTGGGGTCTGGGGAGAGTTTGCAGTGCTCTGAATCCAGCCAAGTTCCCTCCAGACTGTGAGCTCCTTGAGGTTATGATTGTGTGTCCCAGCACCCAGCACAGCACCTGGCACGTAGTAGGTGCTTAAGAATGACGCTTACCGTGTGCCAGATACTGTTCTAAGAGCTCTACAGATGTTAATTCATTTAATCCTCACAATAACCATGTGAAATAGGTCCTGTGATTATCTGCATTTCACAGATCAAGCACAGAGAGGTGAAGTGCCTTGCCCAAGGTAGAACAGCTAGTAAGAGGCGGAGGTGGGATTTGAACTGAGGCTCCAGTCATGCTCTCCCACTAGTCAAGGTGTATTTGTTAGATAGAATGAGCTCAGGGGGTGAGTGGACATCCCTGGGGTCACCAGTGAGTGAGGGCAGACCTGGGACCAGACTACCCAGGCCAGAACAGCTTTGGGGGCCTGAGGTCCTTTGGTCCCCACACTCTAGCAAGTGGCGGGTGATCATTCCAGGGTGAACTCTAGTTCTGCTCAGGGGTTCGCTGGTCCCTGGTGTCCTGTTGACCATAGACCAAAGCAGTCTCCTGGGAGGCTTCCCCAAAGCCTGGGAGAACCTACTTTTGCTTCCTTCAAGGTCATCCCAGATGGGGCGGCTTTAGCCAAAACTGGATGGTGTGAGCCTTGTGCAGGGTGAAAGAAGGCATGGGCGGGAAAGACCAGGCATGGACAGAGGGGGTCTGGGGGCGCGGGATGTGAGATGAAGTCCGGAGGGGCACCCTTGACTTCTCCCACTTTGGAGGGAGATGTGGTGGCCTGGAAAGTGTCTGGGGAGGCTCTGGGGTCAAAGCCAAAGGCATCTCATTGTGTGAGGGTGGGGGCTTCCAGTCTTATCGACCTGACCACCAAGGGCCATGGGCTGAGGGTGCAAAGGACAGAGGGGGCACAGGCTGGGGGCAAAGAAGGGAGGTGAACGGAGCCGGTCACGTGGGGTGGTTGCTTTCCTAATGGGACAAAAGATGCTGGAAGTCAACCTGGGAGAGCCCGACAGGAAACAGGAATGGGGGAGACAGACCAGCTGGGCCAAAGCAGAAGCAACTGATGGGGAAGGGTTGGTCCCAGGTGGCTCAGGGGCACTTGAGTCAGGCAGGAGCCTGAAGGTGCTCTTATCCCTCAGCCCAGAAGGTTAATCAGCAAGTTTACAGGTTATTTGTCCTCTGCTCTTCAGTCCAGAACACCGCTCGCTTGCTTGACTGATAGCGTCCCACCTGACCATGGGGAGGTGTCTTCATTAAAACCCCAGATTTTGTCTGGACTCCTTAGACTCAACAAAGCTCACTCGATCTGCTCTGGTTGTACATCTTACCCTCAAGATGCAAATAACATGTAGAGATTTTTGCAGAAGGGCTTGGGGGGTGGGGTTCTCAGGCTTGGAGTGCCAGATAGAATGGTTTCTTCAATGGGAACGGATCATGCCCACGGACCCCGGAATAGATTGGAACCTGCAACACCTAGAATTCTTCTGAGGTCCAAGAAGAAACCGTCTCTAGCAGATGCCCTGGCATCCACAGGGCCTGTGTCAGAGCATTTACTAGCACTGTTTAAGGAAATCAGTTGAGGTATCTTCTAAGTTTGATGTCCTGCCACTATTTCTTCAAAGAAAAAATGGTCCCAAAGTGCAACATAGAAAACAAATGAAAGGCAAACTGGGTCCTGGTATGTCTCTCGGCTGTCTTCCTAGGTCCTATGGGGGCCCCTGAGGCAGTGTGAGGGGGCCTTTTTGGAGAGCAGCCCTGGGCAGACCAGGGCCCAGTACGGCCTGAAGCTCCTGTGCGGTTGGCTGCCTTTCCTGACCATTAATCGCTACTAAGTGTCATTACTGCTAATAAAATTAACCGACTTTATACTGGACTCCTGGGGCCATCAATCACAGGGTCTATTACACGAAATTAAAGAAACAGTGGCCTGTTGATGGGAGGAAAATGTGTTTGCCGAGCCTGGCTCACAAGTGCAGGGTAGGGTGTGCTGGTACTGCACAGCTGTCAGAAGATGGTGATCAGGGACGGCACCCTTAATTAGACAGACTGACTCTCATCTCAGCCTTGACATTGTTCTACAGATAGGAGTGTCTCAAGTAAGAACAGAGATGACCACAGGGAGACTCTGGGGCCAGGCGCTGAAAAGCTCCCCAAATTCTCCCTCCCGTTTTCACCTCTGTTCCTCTCTATGGCTTTGGTTCATTCTTTTTCTCTCTCTTTGGACCAGCTTTCTATCTCTTGAGTTACGAGCCCAAAGAAAGAGAAAACAACTGTGTGCTCTCTTAAGTCAAAGAAAGAGAGAAAGCAAATGTATGCTCTCTTAAGTCAAATTCCAAATTCCCAGAGAAAGAACTGATTGGCCCAGCCTGGGTCATGTGATCCTCAGTAGTCCAATCAGCAGGCCAGAGCAGCAAGATCATATGGTATAAAATGGCTGACAGGGTGACCATGTAGATAGAAGGAACAGGTAGGCAGCCAACCCAACAAGTGTCTGAAAGAGTAATTTAAAGGGCTTAGTAATAAGCACTCAAAATGTGGTAGATAAGGGAATTCCCTGATGGTCCAGTGGTTAAGACTTGGCACTTTCACTGTTGGGCCTGGGTTCAATCCCTGGTCAGGGGGTTAAGACCCCACAAGCCACATGGCATGGCCAAAAAAAACCCTGTGGTAGATAATATTATATAATAGAATATAAATTATACATTATATATTATTTAATATAGCTATAATGATATAAAAATAATAGCTATTGTTCTTATAATGGAATTTGATCCTTGAAGGATCTGCTGTCCTATTGGCCAAAATTCCCATCATTCCCTGCTCATTCTCTCATCTGTTAATCACTACTACAAGGGAGATCCCAACTTCTGAAACACAAGAACTGCGTGAACAGAGGTTGCCCCTCACACCAGTCCCTGGTGTGGGGAGGAAGACATTTGAGGGGCTAGATGGCTGCTGCACCCTTTGCTCCTGCAGCCCCCAAGCTGCCCTCCACACCGGAAGTCAGTCAGGGTGGGGTCTCCTGGGCTGGAGTTGACATTGGGCTCTGCTCTGGACCTGCCAAGGGTCAAGCTCTAAGGGTTTCCTGCCAGACTGCAGGGAGGGGTTTGGGTGTAGACCTGGTGGACTGGAAATTTACCCATTTGCCCCCAGATTAATGATTAACGGGTCCCTGCCCTCACCCTGTCTGGGAGGGGAGCCCAGGGCCAGGCTGGGCCAGGAGGAGCCCGATAGCATCTGTCTCTCCTCGGGGGTTTCCGAGATTTGCTCCACACTGGGTTGGCTGCACCTGATGGATTTGGGATCTACGGGCACTTTCTGGGGGCAGCTGGGACCCGGCCAGGACCCACACCCTCCCTGGGGTAAATGGGGAAGGTTTACCAGATGTCCTGGCTGGGGCAGGTGGCTCCAAAGAGGAGAGCCGTGCCCTTGGCTCTGTGGGATGTGCGCCTCTCTGACCACTCAGGGCTTGCCTTGGCTGGGGGCACTTGAGCACTGCAGCCCAGACCTGGCCACACAAGTGACAAGTGCCACATCCAAGCAGGAGCTTTAAGAGCCATCGCCTCGTTCCACCTTTGATCTTTTACCACGGCCACAAGGCCAGCAAATTCCAGAAAGGGGCTGCTTCCTCCAGCCTGGGTGCCAGAATGATGTATATTTCACCCACTCCGAGGGCCACCAGGGTACAGGACAGTATATATTTTGAACTGGGAGAAACATCTCATGGACCGCTTCTGGGCGGAGGGAGGGTGAGCTCTATTTGTAGTCCAGAGGGCATGGGTTCGATCCCTGGTGGGGGAAATAAGATGCCGCGGGGCACAGCCAAAAAAAAAAAAAATCACTGTAGTCCCCACCTTGCTGCTGATCTGCTGTAAGACTCGTTAGTCACTGCCTCTTTGTAAAACCTTTGTTTCCTTATCTGTACAAAGGGAAGACTCTGCCCAGGTTAGAGAGTAAAACATCTTGCAAGAGGAAAGAGTTTTGAGAAACTCCAGCTAGCAGGAAAGTGAAACAGCAAGTCCCAGGCCCTGTGGTTAGTAACTTTTCAAATAATCCTCCCAGCAGCCCCAGGAGGTAGCGAGGATCACACTTTCCATTTTCCAGAGGAGAAAATCAGTGCTTCTAGGTTACACAGCTAGGAAGTGACGGGCTACTGGAACGTGGCAGCCTGACGTCAGCATCCATGGACTTCAGATATAGTAGAGCAAAGAGTCTGGAGCTGGTGGCCTGATGCAAATATACTTCCTTCATGTTCATCCACCTGTCAGTCCATCCACCCATCCTTCCTTCCTCCCTTCACCTCTCCATCCTTCCACCTTTCCATCCATTCAGGTATTCCCTAAGTATCTTTTTGTAACAGGCATGGAGTGGCCAGATGATTAAAGATCTCTCTGGGGATTATGGAAACAAGTTAGGTTGGCATGGCATTACTTGGGCAGCAACCTAATGTAAGGGAGAGAGGGATACCAGGGAAACTGGCTGGACGTCTTCTTCCTGTTGACATCCCTCTGCCTGCCTCTCTTAGGAACATACAAGCCAGGCAGCAGCCTATGCTATGTGCAATGTTTCCCAAACTGCCCAGATCCCCAAAGCTGCCCAGGGAATGTGGAAAATATACAGATTCCCAGGTCCTGTTCCAGACCAAGAGAAGCAGAATTGCTAAGTATAGATCCTGGGCATCTGTATTTTTAATAAGCACCTCAGACGATTTTTCTGATTGGGCAAGTTTGGGGAATAAGGTGGGTAAGAAGAGCAGAGACTTTGGCTTCTGGAAAACTTGGGTTTGAGATCTTGCACTAGCTCTTGTTATAAGCACCTTGGTTTCCTGCTCTGTAAAATGGGGGCATGACCCCATGGGGCCAGCCTCCCTCCTAGAAGGGCGAATAGTACAGCCCCCAGGAAGGCCCTTCCACTCACCTGCCCCACATTCTTAGGGATTGTCATCCTTCCTCCTCCCCTGTCACGACCCAAGGGTCACTGGTCTCCCTTCTTTCTTGCCCCCTCTAGCCTAACCGGGCGGGAGGTCCTGACACCCTTCCCGGGTCTGGGCACCGCCCCTGCCCCAGCACAGGGTGGGGCCCACCTGAAGCAGTGTGACCTCCTGAAGCTGTCCCGCCGGCAGAAGCAGCTCTGCCGGCGGGAGCCAGGCCTGGCTGAGACCCTGCAGGATGCCGCACACCTCAGCCTGCTCGAGTGCCAGTTTCAGTTCCGGCATGAGCGCTGGAACTGCAGCCTAGAGGGGAGGACGGGGCTGCTCAAGAGAGGTAGGGAGGCGGGCTGGGAGGAGGAGGGCTGGGGGGAGGACTGAGAGGAGGAAGGCTGGGGGGAGGAGGGCTGGGGGGAGGTGGGCTGGGGGGAGTAGGGCTGGGAGGGAGTAGGGCTGGGGGGAGTAGGGCTGGGAGGGAGTAGGGCTGGGGGGAGTAGGGCTGGAAGGGAGTAGGGCTGGGGGGAGGAGGGCTGGGAGGGAGGAGGGCTGGGGGGAGGAGGGCTGGGAGGGAGTAGGGCTGGGAGGGAGTAGGGCTGGGAGGAGTAGGGCTGGGAGGGAGTAGGGCTGGGGGGAGGAGGGCTGGGAGGGAGGAGGGCTGGGGGGAGGAGGGCTGGGAGGGAGGAGGGCTGGGAGGGAGGAGGGCTGGGGGAGGAGAGCTGGGAGGGAGGAGGGCTGGGGGGAGGAGGGCTGGGAGGGAGGAGGGCTGGGGGGAGGAGGCTGCCTTTCCCACTCCAACGTTCCCAAGACCACGTTGCCCTTACGAGCCCAGCGCAGTCCTGAGTAAGAAGCGTCCTGGAGCTAATGAGGCCTAGCTTTTCCCTGTTTGGCGGGGGCAGGGGAGCAAGGAGGACACAAGAGAGGAGAGGAGGAGCACAACCCATTCCTGGAAGAGCCCACAGATGAGATGGGTGGTCCCCCAGTCCCTTCCCTCAGCCTCCATACACACACACACACACACACACACACACTCACACTCACAAAGGTATGAGAGCAGTTAAGGAGGGATGGCAGTTAATAGCTGGCCAAGTGACATGACACAGGCCAACAACAGACTTCATTTGTTCATTGACTCACCTGCTTCTTTGTTGGTCATAAGCATCAGTCTGTCCCTCCCTCCCTCCCTTCCATTCCCACGCTCCCTCCCTCCCTCCCTGCCCGCCCCGTGTCTCCACTTGGCCATCACTTCACTAAGCATCTGGTGAGGCTCTCCATGAGCCAGGCACTGTGCTGGATGCTGGAGATATGGAGCCAAACAAGACCCCATCTTCCCTCAGAAAGCATTCAGCTCAAGTGGGGGAAAAGGTCATCCTTTGACAAAAAAGGGAGCGATGGTGGATCAGAGCAGCCCACCACCTTTTAGGCAACTGTTCCCCGTGGCTGGGAGCGTCTGAGCAGAGCTGATGCCCCCCCCCACACCTCAGCGTCACAAGCACCCCAGGTATATCAGAGAGCAGGTAGAAGGTAGCGAGCTCACAGGGGAGGCCAGCTCTGGGCTGTACCCCATGGTGCAAGCGTTGTGATTGTTTTCAGAGGATCAGGGGCTCAGAAACGGGTTGGTCCAACTTGCTCACACATCAGCTTGGAGTCAAGATCAATGGTTTAACCCAGCTTCGCCACTCGCCAGATGCCCATGTCACTTCTCTCTGCATCTGTGTTCTCACCTGTTTAGTAGAAGGAGAAGCCCCTGTCCTGCTGCCCTTAGAACCTGGGCACACACTCCCTTGGGAATTGGAAGTTCCATTTAAACAGCAACTTGCATGCTGAGTTTAAAGGGCAGGTGACAGGGAGGCTGCCCTGAGCTGTGCCCTCAGGTTCACAGGCCCTTCATCCTGCTCGCCACAGTGGCCCCACCACCCACTCTATCCTCAGAGGGCAGCAGACAGCCCCTGAGCCCACTCTCCTCCTCCCTCCCCATCCCCCCGGGGCCCGGCCCAGGTTTCAAGGAGACGGCTTTCCTGTACGCGGTGTCCTCGGCCGCCCTCACGCACACTCTGGCCCGGGCCTGCAGCGCCGGGCGCATGGAGCGTTGCACCTGTGATGACTCTCCAGGCCTGGAGAGCCGGCAGGCCTGGCAGTGGGGCGTGTGTGGCGACAACCTCAAGTACAGCACCAAGTTCCTGAACAACTTCCTGGGGCCCAAGAGAGGAAGCAAAGACCTGCGGGCACGGGTAGACGCCCACAACACCCACGTGGGCATCAAGGTGAGCACGTTCCCGGGTGACCCAAGCCCTTCCCAGCCAGAGTGCAGGGCTGGGGAGCGAGGTCTCTAGGCCATTATCCGCCCTGCCCCCTAGCACACCCATAGAGCCGGCCCAGGATGAACCGCATCCTTGCAACCAACATTCCTTGGGCATCCATTCTGGACCATTACCAGGTACCAGGAAGTAGAGAAGGATCCTGGGCATCACTGTCGGCTGGGCAGCAGGTGGGAGCTTGGCTCAGATGGGGCCTTGGTGAGGCAGAAACGTGTTTGGAGAAGGGTCTCCATTCCAAGCACTGGCCTTCCTGGAGGTCCTAGAAGCCGAGGTAGTTTGAAGACTGATCTGGTACAACCCCTGTCCCTTCTCCATTTTACAGATGGGAAGACAGAGGAGGCCCAGAGAGGGGAAGGAACTTGGCTGAGGTCACACAGTAGTGGGAGGGCGGGAGGGTAAAAAGTATCTAGGTCTACTCGGACCAGAAAGCTGGGAGAGGCTAGGCCTCCATTTCTTTAAGAAATTGAGTTCTGTGTTCTGTTTCCTTATCACTGAATTTGTGTAAACCAGGGCTGCTGTGCTCAGTTGTGCAAGCTGTCTGCTCCACAAGGACTTTGGGCCAGGGGAGGAGCTGGGGCTAACATCCGGCCCACACTGCTCTCACCAAGATGTGAGGACCGTCTCTGCCCAGAGGAAGGGGCGCCTAGAGCTAGTTTGCACTAAGGTGCCACGTGGGCCAGCTAGAGTCTTATCTGCACCCCCCATGGGGACCTTCCCCTGTCTCTTTCCCATCCTCCTGTTGTTCCCCAGCCAGGGTTGGTGCTCTAGGGTCTGTGGGCCCGGGTCTCTGACCACGCCTCCCTTCTGCCTCTCCTCGCAGGCCGTGAAGAGTGGCCTCAGGACCACGTGTAAGTGCCACGGCGTGTCGGGCTCCTGCGCCGTGCGCACCTGCTGGAAGCAGCTCTCCCCATTCCGCGAGACAGGCCAGGTGTTAAAGCTGCGCCACGACTCAGCCGTCAAGGTGTCCAGCGCCACCAACGAGGCCTTGGGCCGCCTGGAGCTGTGGGCACCAGCCAGAGCAGGCAGCTCCACCAAGGGCCCGGCCCCACGGCCTGGGGACCTGGTCTACATGGAGGACTCACCCAGTTTCTGCCGGCCCAGCAAGTACTCACCCGGCACAGCGGGCAGGGTGTGCTCCCGGGAGGCCAGCTGCAGCAGCCTATGCTGTGGGCGGGGCTACGACACCCAGAGCCGCCTGGTGGCCTTCTCCTGCCACTGCCAGGTGCAGTGGTGTTGCTACGTGGAGTGCCAGCAGTGCGTGCAGGAGGAGCTTGTGTACACCTGTAAGCATTAGGCCCCCTGCCCAGTGTGCCAGCTGGACTCTGCCAGGACCTCGCATGGCACCGGGCCACCTCGACGCCACCCAGATGTCCAGCCAGCCCCCCGGGCAGGTGCACGCAGCGTGTGTGCACTCACCCACGTGCATGCCAGTGCACATGTGTTCCTCTCCCCACTGGGTCCCATCAGCCTTCCCCTCCCTCAACTCAAAAGGTGGGAGCCCCACCCCTGAACCCAAGGGTCCCCAGCCTTGTTGAGGAGTTGGAGTGGGAGGGCAGAGTGGGAAGGATGTGGAGGGAAATAAGGGAGGCCAAGAGAAGGGCAGGACTGAGGTTTTGGAGAGGAGACGGGGTGCATCCCGCCATCTCGATTCCTGGGATTAGTGGCCTAAAGCCAGCAAGATGTTGGGAGGTGAGCTTCTGGGCCAGGAAGGCTCAGGGAGGCAGGGTCAGTCAGAAGCAAAGGCCGGAGTCTGCCTGGGATGGGTCAGTCCAGCTGTAAGTGTGACCGGGGGTCCACTTGTGCTGTGAGGCCCCAGTGCAGCTGGCATTCGTGATACACAAGACTTGGTTTATGAGTTCTGATTCGGTTACGTTTGTACACTCACAGCTACTCATCTAATTAAGATTTTTACCAGGGCTAGCATTATAGGTGTGGGAAAGTCTTTGCTAAGCCTGGCGCCTTGGGGGACCCCTTCATTTACTAATGGTCCGCCACTTTGGCTCTTACCTGAGGAAGAGAAGTGACTGCTAATTCCCTCTGATCCTGTGGACCTTTCCATTGCTGCCTACTGAGGCCCTGAGAGGGAGGAGAGAGAAGATGGTACATACACACGGGTGCACACAGGCACCCCCCCACACACATGCATGCACACCCCTTGGACCTGCCAGGCTGAGGGCTCTCATTCAGTGACACACACCTCTCTGGTTCAGGATCAAGACCTTGCAGGTGTCACTTTGCTGGAAGCTGTGTGCTTTCCCAGAGCAGAGCCCGATGCCAGCCGGGAGGAAGTGACCTCCTTCGGGACGCCCTTGGCTGCTTTGCTGGCCCTGCCGCGCCCTCTGTCAGCTTCCTTTCTCCCGGAACCCAGAGTTGCTGACCCTTTGCTGAGACAGGAAACTCTTCAGAATCAGCCGAATGCTGAGAAACCATCTGTGCAGGCCCAGGAAGAAGCCCCCGGGGCTCCCCGTGATCTCCAAGGGTGAGGAGAAGCTGCCCCGTCTTCGGTGGATCAGGCAGCCTCCAGAGGGATGCTGGAAGGATCTTTGGCAGCAGAGGCTCTGATGAGAAGCCAAATTGACCTGAGGCCCCTCCCGAGAGTGACTTTGCTGACCCAAGCAGCTGGCCCACATCTTGGCAGGAAGAGAAAAAGGACAGAGGGCTGTTTCCCTAGTTTCTTCCACTCCCCAACCGCAAGGAGACTTTCTCTCTGCCAGCCCGCTCTATCCTCCTCCTCTGAGACCCCAACCCTGCCTCCACCCTGGCTCAGCCCTAGGCATAAGGCAGCAGGAAGAGGGCGCCCAGTCCACCAACATGCCATCTGCATCCAAGTCCGTGGCTGGCAGTGCCGGGGTGGCAGGAAGATAAAGGGTAGCCTCTGAGGGACTGTGGCCACAGTCGGCCACTAACACTGACCAGGCCAAGGGCACGGGTCAGGCTCTGAGGGCCCCTCGGCCTGTGAGGTCTTCCCTGTGCAGCCATCTCCCCTCTTCTACTTCCCTGTTCCCACCCCTTTCTCTTCCAATTGCCCCCAAAGGTCCACCTCAGCCCCGCTGGGGCCCCTGGGACCAGTGACCACGGACCTCTCCTTCTACAGCTTTAAGGGAAACACTCACAGGGTATTTTTTTTGTCTACCTCGCATATATAGTTTTTAGGGCAAAAGAGAATAATTTATATAGCTAAGATATATGAGAAAATATTTATGTTATTTATATAGTTTCTATATTTTATGGGCAGCTGCTCTGGGGCTTGTGTATTCTGCTGGAAGCCGTCTATCTGGGGAGATGCAGCTGCACTGACTGGGGCGCCCACCCAGCTGGACACCAGGTGGCCGGGGAGAAGGTCTTGTGGGCTCCGTGTCCCTTGACGCGGTCTGTCCCAGAGCTCGTGAGCAGCATCCCTTCTGCACAAGAGCTCTGATGGGCTTGATCCGGATCCTCCTTGTAAAGTCGTTGTAAATTCTCTGCTCTTCTGGGTCCCAGGCCCCCTCTTCTGCTCTGGCCAAACTTGTCTTGCTCATGGTAATAATGATGACAAGGACGACCACACTTTGCATTTGTAAAGCACTTTTGATCTTTGGAAACACTTTTGTCCCTTTAATCTCACTTGATTTCCCCATTATCCCTGTGAGGTAGGGGCGGCTACATAACTGTGCCCATTTTACAAGATGCGGCCCAGAGATGGAGGTCTGTGTTCAAAGTCACACTGAAGAGGTTCTTTCAGTGAATATTTATTGAACTTTAACCTGGGCCAGATTATGGGTGCTGACTTACCCAGAGCCTGGGAGCCCCAAGTCTGGATCCACCCTGAGTCCAAGAACCCAGGGATGCGGCTGCTTCCCTGGCTGTGTGCGACCCTGCCTTTTGGATCTCGGCAGCATGTCAGCATTTCCTGTGTCTCAGGGGCTGGGACTGCCTGAGAGGCCTGGAGAGATGAGGACCCCGTAGACGCCACTCCAGGGGCCCCACCACTGGGCCCTCCCTCCTTCTGCCCACACTGCCTGAGAGGGTTGGGATACGACAGCCAGCCCACAGATGGGCTTTGTTTGCTCTCATCTGTGTTTTTCTTTTAAAAATGATCTGTCTTCAATTGGCTTTCTGGCTTCTCTTGTAAAATCAGCTGCACTGGCAAATTGGTCCTGCATTCCCACCTTGGCCGCACTCAGCTGGAAAGAGGGACCCCTATCAGACAGGATGCACGGGGGCTCCCCAGTTTGCGAAGTACCTCCCACCTCACTTGTGCATGCTGCCGCCTGGCTCTTGTGGGCACATCATGTCTTCCCCTGGTCCAGATAAGCCCAGCTTCCCTGGTGTCCTCCACTGGCTGACAGAGTGACAGAGACACCCATGCCAACCCTGAAGATTATTTCTTACTTTCCAGAATTTCCTTTCTCAACAACCATGAACTTCAAAAGCTTTTGTCTCAGCACATTTTAGAATCACAACCAGACCTATCGTATATCGAGCACCTGTTCTGTTCATCCATTCAGTCAGCGATGGTTTAGGGAGCTCCTACTGAGGGCCAGCCACCACCCCGGGTGCTGGGGTGCAGCAGTGAAGGAGACCAAGTCCCTGCCTCGTGGGGCTGCCACTCTAGCGGGAGAGAGAGAGAGACAATAAACCAATAAACCACGTGTCAGCTATTTGTACCTATTTTGTCTCGCTTTATTGCAATAACTCTGCGTATTGGACACGACCACGCCCATCTCATGGTCAAGGAAACGGAGGCTATGAGGTGTGAAGGCTCCCGAATGCCACTGGCAAGCTTTGGTCTCAGGATTAGAACACAGAGCTGCTGGCCTCCGAAGTATGAGTTCTTGCCTCCCCTCAGAAGTATGTAGCACGGGGATGGGTCATCCCATTCTATGGATTCTGGGGAAGCTGAGGCCCAGAGGAAAGAGGTGACCCATCCAAGGTTATATACCTGGTTGGACCAGGCCAGAGCCAGGGTCCCTTCCTGGAGATGACAAGTATTTTTAGTGCCCGCATCCTATGGCCAGCCATGCAGGTTGGGGTGGGGCAAGTTAAGGCAGAGCAGGAGCCTTCAGGGACTTACGGTTCCGTAGGAGAAATGAGACACACGGCCGTGCCTTTTTCATGCCTGAGCTCATACCCACTGCCTTCTAGAATCTTCTCCAATTCCTGGGTTTCTTCTCTGATGACTTAGCTCTGAGCAGGGTGGAGAAGCCATGCCTTCTCCTGATGGAATTCCTGTAGCAGGTGGGGAAGGCGTTTAGAGTAGAACTCGCGGGGGGTCAGGAAGGGAGATTTCCATTCTTGCAATCATGAGACAGCCTTGCTCCAGCCTCCCTGACCCGCCTTCCACCTTAGAGGCTCAGCAGTGCCTCAGCCTCCGTCTTTGCTGCCCCTGTGGGCCCCTCACCCCTGCCAGCCCCGCTCTGTCCTTGCTGGGTTCCCGGAGCTGTGGAACATGACTGTGGTGACCCCAAGTCCTGCAGCTCCTCAGATGGGCCCAAGGTGGATGACTGCCCAATGACTCCTAAAGACACGTGGAATGATCCCCTACATCCGATTTCCTTTGGGGAGATATGGTCACCGTCTGGCCAGCAAGCATGTCCTGCCTAAGCTCTGCTCTAGAAGAAAGGCCAGAGGGATGACCTGTGATCGGAGTGGGGACATTCTGGAGGGACAGTGGCAGTGGGGTCCCCTGCCTACCCCAACCCTCCCCTTTCACTTATTTTATTTTTAAAAAAGTTTATTTACTTTATTTTTGGCTGCATTGGGTCTTCGTTGCTGCACGCGGGCTTTCTCTAGTTGTGGCGAGTAGGGGCTACGCTTCGTTGCGGTGCGCGGGCTTCTCATCGCAGAGGCTTCTCTTGCTGTGGGGCACGGGCTCTAGGCGCGTGGGCTTCAGAAGTTGTGGTTCGCGGGCCCTAGAGTGCAGGCTCAGTAGTTGTGGCGCACGGGCTTAGTTGCTCCGTGGCATGTGGGAATCTTCCCGATGAGGGATCGAACCTGTGTTCCCTGCATTTGCAGGCGGACTGTTAACCACTGCGCCACCAGGGAAGCCCCAACCCTCCCCCTTTCATTTCCCACTCTTTACTTACACATCTCACACCTGGTCCCTTCGTGGAAATGCTCACTCAGAGAACACTGACTGGCCACCTAAAGAGTGTGCCAGGAACGTGCCGGGGTGCCGTGGTGACAAGACTTAGGCCCGGCCTTCACGGAGTCACAGACAAAGAGACAGACAAGGAGTGAGATCCCTAGTGGTTAAGCACTGTGACAGGCGCCCGACTACACCGAAACCCTTGCGCCATCTCCATGTATTATCTCATTTAACTGATATGGCAACCCTAGGGGTACATACAACCGCGACCCCATTTTATAGAGGAGGAAACTAAAGCTCAGAGAGGCTCCCTGCCACGCCCAAAGCCCTACAATAAATAGCAGGGCTGAAAATTAAACGGCCTCTTCATGCGTCTTCTCCCACAGTGCAGAGCACAGTTTGCGCTAAGGCCTGGACACCAGGGAGCAGGCGGCATGGGGGAATTGCAAGGATTCAGCCCGGCCGGTGGCATCTTCCTGCCTCTCCCTCGGGCCGCCTACTTCTCATCTTCCTCTCCTTCCCTCTCCCTCTCTCTCCTCCCCGCATACCTGCAGAGCTGAGGCTGACAGCCTCTTGGGTGTCTTATCCCCTCTACTCCCATCCGTCCTCGAGTCCCCAGGGGCTGTGGGGCCCACATTCCTCCCTGGCTCCCTCGGGCCCATTAGAGTGTTTACGCTGGAGCCATCCCAGGGGAGCAGAGCCCGGGCACTCCCACCCCGCCCCCCACCACGGAGAGCAGACAGTTGCGAGGCGGTGGCTGGTCAGAGCCGCAGGAGAACCTGACCCAGTGTCCGAATTCCTGCCCCCCCTGTCCGAACAAATCCCGGGCGGCCAACGGTAGCCCCTGGGGTCCCCGCACCCCTTCCCGCACAGCCCCTCCCCTGGCTGACAGGCCCTAATCTCAGCTGTCTTCCTGCAGCCAGCCCTCCAAGCCTGGGGTCACCTGACGCCGACACATTTTAATTCAGAAGCTGATTTCTGCTTGTTGGCAACATGTCATTTCTGAAATTGCTTTCTCTGCCCAGAGGCAGGAGATGTCAGAGCCGTGCAGGTGTTACAGTGGTACCGCCCCCCACCCCGCACCCAACCCCCCCAAGTTCAGGAAGGATTAAGGGGCGTGGGGGGCACACATTAGATCCTCAAGCTCTGCTTCTCATATTTCCCCAAGGGCCAGGGGGGCCAGGGATGGGGGATGATGGGAACAGCCTCTGCTTTCCTCTCCGCCCAAAGACAGAGGCCCAGACTTGGGGGAATGAAGTTGCTGCCGCTGCTGATACTGACAATATCAACAGCAGATCATTCTGAGCATGTGCTATACGGGGGCCAGGCACCCTTCAAAGTGCCTCTCACGCACTGTCACATTTGAATCTCATGACTACCCTCCAAGTCGGCGGCGTCCCTACTTTACAGCTGAGGAAATGGAGGTCCAGAGAGGTTAGATCACTTTCCTGAGGTCACACAACAAGCACGTAGCAGAGCTCAGACTCAAACCCAGTGAGGGCAACAGCTGGACTGGGATTTGGAGGTCTGGGAAGAGCTGGGCCACAGAGCCGGGGAGGACTTGGGGCCTGATTTCCCCTTTGCTTGCTTCATGGCTTGACCTAAATATCTTCAGTGAAATCTGCCTGCTCCCCTAACTTTCCCACTCCTGCAATCCCCCGAAAGAGTTATTTGCTCCTTCTTTAAATTTTCGTAGCATTTTGCATATACCTGTACCTTGATTAGCAATTATCACAACACTGGCATCCTTCATTTTATTGGATGAATGAAGGAAAAGATGAACAAATGAATTTATGACTCTTGCTCTCTGTCCTGTTGCCCCTTCTCCATTTCCCTCCCCAGCAGCACCTTACCATAACAGGCTTCCTGGAACCGTGTCCCTCCCTGACACACTGACTCCTCTCTAGCCACGCTCCCTGCTCTTTTCTCTTCTCCCTTTCCTTCCCCTCACTCCCTCTTTCCTCCCCTACCCAATCCCCAGAATCCCTGGCTGCCTCAACCACCAGGAACAAGGCCCTGCAGAAGCCTGAACCTGGAGTTTCCACAAGATGCGGGCTGCTTGCTGAATCCCCAGGCAGGGGATGAGCTAATCTAGCTGGAAAGCAGCCCACTGGTCCCCTGGTAAAGATGGTGCATGGGCCAACCCACCTTCCCCAACGTGGTCCTCACCACTCAGCTCTACCTGCTTCCCCAGGATGAATTTCTCCCTCCTGCCTCTCCCTCCAGCTCTTCAGAGGAACTATGGCTGTGTGTGCTTGACCCTTGACCGGGGCCAGAGCTAGGAATATGGCCAGATTGGCTGACGAGGGGAAAACTGTCCTGACCCACATCAAGCATTTGTTGCCTTGGTATCAAATATTAGCTTTAATCAAAAGACTTTCACAGCTATCATTTCATTTAGTGCTGGCATAAAACAGCATCAGGTGGAAGGGGTAAAGACAGAGAAGACGTAAAAGATCCGTAGAACTTCAGACCTAATGGGTCCCTTCCCATTTTACAGAAGAGGAGACTGAGGCCCAAGGTAAGCAGTCACGGCAGCAATAACATCTGGGGCTACAACACTGGGGCCGGGATCGGGCAGGACCAGGGAGACTTCTGGAATATGATGATGCCCTGTTTCCTGAACCATGGCTCTTTGTTCTGTGATAACCTATCAAGGGGTACTATTTCTGTTCCAATTAAAAAATTGAACTTAAAAAATGAAATCATTTCACAGGACGGTCAAAAGTCCAAGAAGGGACAGGTGGCCTCCAAAAGTCAGATAAACAGGGAATTCCCTGGAGGTCCAGTGGTTAGGGACTCCGTGCTCTCACTGCCGAGACCCCGGCTTCAATCCCTGGTCTGGGAACCAAAATCCCATAAGCCGCACGGCGAGGCCCAAAAACAAAAGTCAGATAAACAGAATCCCTGGGTGAGCACTGTCTTGGGAGTTAGAGCCAAGCAGCCAAGTTAACTTTCTTCTCTGAGCCTCATTCGTGAAAACAAAGCAAAACAACAAAAAAGTCTGTATAGATATCTCTCAGAGAGAAAGAGCGATTATATACATAGAACTTCTACTATATGCCAGGCACTGTGCCGGGCCCTGGGAACGAAGCAGTTAACAAGACAGGCCTAGTCCCTGGTCCTAAAGGACAGAAGACAGATAAACAAGTCATCACTGTTTGGTGTGATGAAACTGACAGCCCTGGGCCTCAGGCGGCTGAACTCAGTGGCTGGGGAACAGGAGTAGGAGAGCAGGACGACTTTCCACGGTATCCCTTGTTGTGGCTTTTGGATTTCGAATCATGTGAATGCATTGCTTACCCCCAAATAAATAAAACCAAAAACGGAATAAAAATAAAGTGTAATGAGGGTTAACAAAGGGTAAGAACAGGCTGCTGATGGGACCCCTGAGTCGGGGTTGTGAGCAGACCTGGCCAAGGGGAAGTGAGACAAGGCTTCCCAAAGGAGTGATAGCTCAGCTCCAGCCTGAAGCTTAATGGGGTCTTGGCCAGGTGAGGAGTTTGAGAGGGAGGGGGATGCAGGTGTCAGCGGGAAGGTTACGGCAAGGGGTGATAAAAACAAACTTGCAGGGTCATTAGAGGGCGTCTCTAGAATGTGACTGGCACGCAGGACGTGCTTAATGCATGGTAGCCACTGTTATTATTATTCCCCAGTTATAGTTGCTACCGTTGGCAGGGGCTAGGGAGAGGGGCCCTCATGCTGCCGCTGGCTCTGACATATTCCTGGGCATCTAGGGGTCCCATGGTGGCAGGAACTCCTGGCACTGCTGCAGTATGTTACGGTTTACATGCACCCAGCCCTGGGGCAGGAAGGCAGAGAGAAGGCCTAAACTCAGGGCACATGGTGCAGGGGGAGGCCTTGGAGCTTCTGGAATCCGCCCCGCCTAAGACACAGCACCCAAACAAGCCCAGACTGTCTGACGCAGGGGACAGCTGCCCAGGTTGTTTCATTTCACGTCACAGACCAAGAAACCTCCCCAGGCTGGGAAGAGAAGGGACGGAATCCCCTCCCAGCCTCAGGCTCGAGGCGGTACATAGCATAGCAAATGAGAACCAGTGCTATGAGCACGGATAACGCGCTAACAACCATCCTCCCAGGAGCGAGGTACTAAGATTACTACCCCCATTTTCCAGATAAGGACGCTGAGGCGTGCAAGGGTTAAGGAGCCTTCCTGAGGTCACGTGATCAGGCTTTGACCCCGCCCCCCCCCCCCCCCCCCCCCCGGCGGCCTCTTAGCCCCTCACAGGCCCTGAAGCAGAGCTCCCACATCTCAAATGTTCTCTGCTTGTCTGCTTAGTGCGTCCCTGCAGCAGGAGAAGACCATTTCCTCCAACTCAGAGAGCCCACTAAGCATAACTGAAACCTTCTTTGTGTCCTGGTTGTAGAACCCATGATGACAGCAATAAAATTGTGAACATCTGATTCCCAGGGAGGCCAGAGGGTCAGGAGCTGACTCCATCTAGATGCAGGATGGCGGGGGTGGGGGTGGGGGGTGGTATGCTGCTCATTTAGAGGTGTTCCCTTCCGAATCAGGCCCCGTGGGGCAGGATGGCCTCAGCCCAACAGGAAGTGTGTCCCTCAGGAGTGGGCTCAGCATGTCTGCCCCGGTGGCTGGGGGCCAGAGAGGAAGAGCCTTGACCCCAGGAAAGCCATGCAGGTGACCATGTCCCCTCTCTCCACGGTAGAAAGTGGGAGTCACATCTTGACCCACCGCTTCGACATGGCCTTGTCAGAGTTCAGCCAACCGTCACTGGTCATGGCCTCCAGCCCCTGATTGGCTACATGGACCTCTGACCTCTGACTCCTAAGGGCTAATGAAGACCTCTGACCTCTGTGTTCCTGGTCCCTCCTCTCCCTGGCACTCACTTGGCCCGCATCATTCAGGCCTGGGTGGTGGTTATGAGTGCGTGTCCTTTCTTCTGTTCCAGACCCTGGACAGAAGGGTCCCACACAGCTAGCATCTCACTGACTCCTGAGCTCGGCCTTTGACATTTGACCTTTAGACAGAAGAAGAAGGCCTCTGTGAGCAGCCAGACGCCGGCCTTGCGATTAGGATGGGTGTTCTTTATTGATGATGGACCTCTCTGTTCCATCATTTTTACACTGTCAAAACAGTACAGTAATACTAACACCTACATCGTGAGGGTTACATGCGTTGATATGAGAGCTTGGAACGGAATCTGGCTCATTGCAGCTCTAAAGAAGCAATAGCTGCTATTATTATTATTACCATCATCATCACCATTGCTATTGCTATAAGACTGTGCCCCAGTCTCCTGGGCAGCCCCTCTCACACCTCCTCAGCCCCACCGGAGTCTCCATCCCTGCGGTCCTGCCTGTGTCTGCTGTCTGTCTTTTGTCCCCGTTCCTCCTCTCTCTCCCCTCCCCTCGCTGCTATCCCGCTGCTCCCGCAGCCCTTGGCTGGCTAATAACACTACTGTCAACTCAGATTAGAGCCCGTTACGTCCCTTCATCTCGGCTTAACATTTTTGTGGTTTCCCAGCTCTGCCTAAAGTGCTCCACGAGAGGCAAGGGCTGCCCAGCTGGAGGAAGCTTCGGGAGGAAGAATGCAGGTCTGTGAGTTGCCCAGGTGGCTTTCCCGGATTCCTGCCCATCAGAGATGCGGCTGGAGTTGGCAGGGGTTGGGGGTGGGGTGCCCAGGAGGAGCGACTCCTCTGTGGGCTGCGCTCAGGACACCAGGGAACTGGATGTCTTAGAATCTTGGCCCCATTGCCCTGGGGTAGACTCCCAGCCCAGTGTCCCGTGACAGACAGAACCACACTGAGGACTGTGTCTTGGTCACTCAGTCTGAGAAGTGTCCCAGAGTTGCGAAATTCTGCACCTGGGAGGTTCCCAGCAAAACCACTGGGCCCGGCCCTCACTCTGGGGTCCAGCTCCTTCGGCCACTGGTGTGGCTTCTCCACTCAGACCTTCTCAGACCTCACCACTGCCTTCCTCAGGCCCAAGCTCCAGGGATCTGACCGGCCACAGGGAACACTAGGGAGGCTCCCAGGAAGTGACAAAAGTGGGCACAGAGGAATGGGAGGGGGCTGAGCATGACGAGGAGGATAAGAGGACAAACAACCACTCTGGTGAGTGCTTTCAGAGCCTGCAGTCTGGCCACGGCCCTTAATTCCCACAACCGCCCCCTGGGGTAGACACTCCTGTCACAGCTCTACAGGTGAGGAAACCGAGGCACAGAGATAGGAAGTGCCTTGCCCAAGGTCACACAGCTGGAAGGGGAAAAGCAGAATGGGAACTCAGGTTGGTCGGTCTCCATTGCAGAGCATCTGACGACGAGAGACAGAAGGAGGGCCCCCAGTGGAGTCCGGGGCTCTCTCTGGCTAGGCCCAGCCCCTAGCAGATCTGGGTGCAGAGCCCTGACCTTCCATGTCTGGGTTGTCCCTGCTCTGTGACTCAGGTGTGACACGTTCACGATCACAGCTGGCTTTTGTGTAGGGCGTTCCCACTTACAAAGCATCTCCCATGGCTCTTCTTCCTTTGTTGACCCCGCCCCCCCCAACCGTAGTTCACAGGGTAGATAGAGACTTATCATCCCCTTTTCCAGATGAGGAAACCAAGGCTCAGAGAGGTGAAGACCACCTTGCCAAGGTCACAGGTGGAAGGTGACTGAACCAGAACTCAATCCAACGTGCAGAGTGGAGACACTGCACTCTGATTTCCCCACCCTCTGCAGAGTTCCCAGCTGTGCTGCCCCGAGAGCTGAGAGGCTTCCCGTGGGTACCCGAGCAAGGGTGGGATCTCATCTGGGGCCCTCAAACCTTCTCCTGTCCCAGTCCATCAGTTCAGTCGGGAGGACCTCAGCTTGCCTGTAGAGAACACCAGGGGGAAAATTGCCAGGAAATATCTCCCATTCCACTCATCCCAACAGCCTTCCCACTGGAAACGTCCTCACAGGTGGCCCCATCTCGCCCTGCCACCAGGTCCCAGTCCTTCTTTGTGCTCTGCTCCCATGGGCCAGAGGGCCGCTCTCTGCAGCGGCTTCAGGGACCCCAGAGCTTTCTTGGCTCTAAATGAAATGGTCTCTGTTTTTAGTGAAGGTTCATTCCAGTCCTCAGGGTTTCTTGGTGGGTGGACATTTCACACCCTTGCTTGAAAACCTTGGCTGTTTATCTCCAGGCGAGCACCTCAGCCCTTCCCCGCCCTCCCGGTCCAGGCCTCTGGGCCCTGCTCAAAGTGCCCCACACCCCATTCAGCGGAGCCACTTCACCTCTCCCTGAATGTGGCCCATTTTCCCACCTCTGTTCCTCTGCCATCCAGTCCTGCTGAGAATGACTCTGCTACCTGTGTCCACCTGACTCAGTCCTGCTCAGCCCTAAAGACTCAATTATAAACTTCCAACGCTCCCCAGAGTGAATCACTCTCTCCTCTTAGCCCCGCCCCCACCATCAGACTGCTTTTTCTTTTCCATTTGCACCAATCACCCTTCACCGTGGGCAACTGTGTGTCCACCTCTCTCTTTCTCTCCCCCACTGGACTGTGAGCTCCTTGTAAACAAGGCCTGACTCTCATCCATCTCAATTCCTGAAAAAGTTCTTCCCTTTCTTCCTTCCTTCTTCTCTCCCTTTCTCTTCCCCTCTGTCCTTCGATACATATTTTTCAGTCTTGCAATGTGCCAAGCCGGGTGCTGGGGGTTCAGAGGTGAACAAAAAGACACAGTCCTAGTAGTCATGGAGTTTACAGTTTAGTGGAGGCTGTAGATAGATAATCAAATACGCATACAATTAATCAAAAGATTGATTAGCACTGTGGTAAGTGGTCTGCTGAAGACGCATGCAGGGTTATATGGGCCAGGACTACCTGAGCTTTCTTAAGAAGCACCTGATGGTGAAGAGCAGGTTGCCACCTTCAAATCTTTCCTAGCACTCCAGCATCCTGTTGGTTTGACTCAGAACATCCGTGTGGCTGGTGTAGTTTCAGCTTGTGGTCCTTTATGAACCCCAGATCCTTTCTATTTATTCTTGCTCAGACTCATTCATTCCCCTCACCTGGCATTTCTAGGGGATCTACTAGCCTGGTCTAGACTAGCTCAGTGGGACAGTGTATGGGAAATGCTGGGAAGGCCAGGGCCTCTTTGACTTGGACCAGTCTTGACCTACACATCATTTGTGGGATTTGCTCACCATGCGTAGAGGTGAGAACAGCATCAAATTTGAAGTTGAGGTTAGAAGCCTGAAGAAATCAAACTGGAGATGCTCTGGCTTCTAGAGGCTGGGAAAAGAGAAAGAAGCAAGGAGGCTAATTCATTCTCCTGGGCAAGGGCATCTCCTCAGAGCCCAGTTGGCCACACAGGGCTGTGGATCTCTAGTGGAGCCAGATAATGGACGTCATGCTTCCAGGGTCTCCGTGGGGGCGGAGATGGCTTAGTGGACATCTTTGTCGAGACACACATAGTGAAGACTAGCACAGCTGGATTGGCACAGCTGGCTGCCTCGACACCACCTGCCTATAGTCCGTCTGCCTGTGGCACTCAGCAACCCACTCCCCACTCGTGCCTTGGTTTGTCCTGGTGACTCCAGACCATGGTTCTCACCTACATCCATTCTTCGTGGCCAGTGAATTGGCTCCGAAGATTTGCAGATTGCTCCAAATGATCATTATGCTTCTTAGGTGCAAACTTTTTATCATCCACACAAGAAACAAATGCTCACTGAACACCCATGCTGTTCAAAACACTGTCGGGTTCAGTGGCATAATGAAGTCACCCTGGCCTTGATTCCTCTAAGCTAATAACCCCAGTTCCCTTAGCCTCAACACTTTAGGTATAAAGAGGAGAATTAAAGATGTAGCCCCCATCCTCAAGGGACTTACAACCCCATGGGACTAACCACATGGCGGCCTGATTGCTGAGTCCCTTTACTTCTCTGGGCCTTGGGTTCCTGCTCTGTAATAACGAGGAGGGTCAGACTCCCTGACCCTGAGTCCTTGCCAGGCTCATATAATTCCAATGTAGGTTCTACACTTAAGGTCACTGGGTGATGTGCAGGAATCATTTAAGTTCCCCTAAGACAGGGGCCAGGAAACCTACCAATTGGATAATTAGGCTCGCCCGACCCCTCAGCCCTTGAGGAAGCAGATGTGGACCTCAGCTGCACTGCCCGCAGGGGCGGAAGCGCCGGGCGCCGCGGGGGTCCCCTGGCGGAATGTGGCCATGGTGGGCGCTGGGACGGAGGGCTCGGCTGACAGATCTAAGGCTGCCGCCTGCCACCAGGTCTCCATAGGGCGGCCTCCCTCCTGTGGAATGACGAGCCCCACTCCCCCCTACCTGGCGTTTAATCTTTAATGCAGCCCCAGCTGCCCTGGGGCAGGACCCATCAACCCACCCGCTCTGATAAAAGCGATAATTAGCTCTTTTTCAAGTTTTCACTTCTCCCCCACCTTCCACTCTGATGTGTGAGCATTGGGAGAATTCCAGCTAATGGGCCTGCCCTCAGCCAATTCTCGGGCCCATGCAGGCCGGAATGCGCGGGGTCATTAGCCGGGCCTCCCGGGCAGGGGCCTGAGCTCGGACGTGCTTGCCTGCCCGCTCTGGGGCGTCCCAGCCACCCGGGAGAGGGCCCGGCCTCGGCAGAACAGACCTGCCCAGACCTGCTGGATCCCACCTTCCTCAGCAGCAGCCCCTTCCTGTACCTCGACAGAGCCCACTGGGAGGTAGCCTCAGGCTCCCACGGGGCCAGGCCGAGAGGACACGGGACCATCCGTCCCCAGGCATTGCTCTGCTTCCAGGGCAGGGAGCCCAGCCTGGGTTCAGCTGCCG
The DNA here is from genome assembly GCF_963924675.1 of Phocoena phocoena. Taxonomy (NCBI): domain Eukaryota; kingdom Metazoa; phylum Chordata; class Mammalia; order Artiodactyla; family Phocoenidae; genus Phocoena; species Phocoena phocoena. Next base: position 16,832,318 of record NC_089237.1, read on the forward strand.
GTCAGTGCGGAGACTGCTGGTTGGGATCCCCCCGGCTCCGCCCCGTCAGTGGCTTATAATAACTAACTTGTGCGCGGGGCCTGTCCCTTACGAAGTGCTTCCAGATCGCTCAGCTCAGAAGCAGCCGCGGCCGGCCGAGGGCTTAACCATGCAGGCTCAGGAGCTGCACCCCAGGAGCATGGGGCGATTCTGGCCAAGCTCCTTTTCTCTTCTTCTCCGACCAGCCCAGGTTAATGCCCACAGACTCATTGGTCACCTAGTGCCAGAGGCTGCCAGCACCTAGAGCCACGGGGCCTCCACCACTAATGCCACAGGGTCACCAGCACCCAGATTGCCCATGGCTACCAACATCTAGAGCCACCACCTCCTAGGGTCATAAACAGGGCCACCTTCACCTGGAAACCCAGGGCTAACTTTGCCTGGTGCTGCTAACACCTGGAGCCACTTAGACCCACAGGACACAGGCACCTGGAGCCCCAGAAGGGCTCACCCAGGGCGGCCGTAAACTAGACCTTTCGAGTCACCATGTTGAGTCACCAATGTGTCGCGCATCCTTGGACACATACTGGACCGAGGAGCTTCGTAGTAAGCTCCTGATGGCACTTAGTGAACGGTTTTCCTCAGATGGGCTCTGGGAATATTTCCCTTCACTGACTCTGCTCGGCAATGAAATATCCCAGACACTCCTGGGCCACTTCTTCCACTGCCTGAACCGAAGGGCTCCTCGCCTACTTGGGTCCTGGATTCTCACTGTGAACTTTGCAGAGGGAAAAAAGAGGTAGCATGTGTCACATAGGTGGATCCTGCACACCCAGTGTCCATCCCTGAGTGGGGCCTGTTCAGCAAGGGAGAGAGTGCATGGCCTCCTAACGTGGTCCCCTCTTTTTCCAGAAAGTTCTTTGGGGAGTAGGATCAAAGGACTTCCTGGAGGAGGCAGCAGTAATGCCCCAGGGACAGAGCAGAACATTATCGGGGACTGGTCACTGGGACCAGGACCTCTCTAAATCATACCCTCTCCATCCCACCCACCCCAGGGCCAGCCCTTCTCCACACTTTTCAGCCCTGGACAGTGCTGTGACCTTGCTGAGATACCCCAGGGAAGATGTGGGAAAGGACTTTTCTCTTTCCACCTCCCCACCCACCCCCAGCCAACAAATACCCAGCTTCAAAATATCACAAATGTACACAGAAAAAGTTTCAAGCTCTTAGCTGAAATCTTAGTGATTTTGATTTTAATGTACATTTTAATCCCGCTCCTAGGCATATATCCGGAGAAAACCATAATTCAAAAGGATGCATGCACCCCAATGTTCATTGCATCACTATTCAGAACAGCTAGGCCACGGAAACAACCTAAATGTCCATCGACAGAGGAGTGGATAAAGAAGATGTGGTCCATATATACAATGGAATATTACTCAGCCATAAAAAGGAATTGCAGAGAAGTGGATGGACCTAGAGATTGTCATATAGAGTGAAGTAAGTCAGAAAGAGAAAAACAAATATCGTTTGTTTGTGGAATCTAGAAAAATGGTACAGGTGAACTTATTGGCAAAGCAAAAATAGAGACACAGATATAGAGAACAAACTTATGGTTACCAAGGTAGGGGGAGAGAGAGGTGGGATGAACTGGGGGATTGGGCTTGATGTATATACACGACTATGTATAAAATAGGTAACTAATGAGATCCTACTGTACAGCACAGGGAACTCTACTCAACGATCTGTGGTGACCTAAAAGGGAAGGAAATCTAAAAAAAGAGTGAATATATGTATACGTATAGCTGATTCACTTTACTGTACAGCAGAAAATAACACAACGTTGTAAAGCAACTAGACTCCAATAAAAATTAATTTAAAAATATAAAAAATAAAATTGTACGTTTGAAATAATTCCCATGCGGTGCCTTGGCCTGCTATCCCAAGTGTTTCCATTGCCAAGTTCAAGGGTTCCCCAGGAAGTGGGGTTCTCAGATCCTCTCCTCCCACTCTGGCCATGGTCCGTGCCCATGGCTGTTCTCATGAAACCTGGCCTCATCTCTGGCCCACCAGGACCTTCAGCCACCGCGTGGTGTATGAGCAGGGCACAGGTGAGAACCGTGGGGAAAACAGGATTGGGGGAGAGTTAGCGATTAGGGCAAAGAGGAAAGTAAGAAGGCAGGTGGAGTGGAGAGACAGCCAAACAAAAATAAAAGTCATGCTGGGGGTTCTTGCCTTGTAGAACCTCAAAATTCAGGAGGCTCTAGTCAACCATATATTTCAACAGTAATACAAGAGCACCTAGCATCCTTCATGCATTGTAACCCTCCTACATTGCTGGTGGGAACATAAAATGGTACAGCTGCTTTGGAAAACACTCTGAATATTCCTCAAAATGTTAAACATAGGGTTATCATATGACTCACCAATTACACTCCTGGGTGTTTACCCAAGAGAACTGAAACATATGTCTATGCAGAAACTTACACAGGAATGTTCTAAGCAGCATTATTAGTGGAGAGCTGGAAACAACTCAGAGTCCACCAACTGGTGAACGGATAAATGAATGTGGTCATTAGGCCATCAGAAAAAGAAGTACCAGGACTTCCCTGGTGGTGCAGTGGTAAAGAATCTGCCTGCCAATGCAGGGGACATGGGTTCAATCCCTAGTCCAGGAAGATCCCACGTGCTGCGGAGCAACTAAGCCCGTGCGCCACAACTACTGAGCCTGCACTCTAGAGCCTGTGCTCCGCAACAAGAGAAGCCACAACGAGAAGCCCGCGCGCTGCAACGAAGACCCAATGCAGTCAAAAATAAATTTACTAAAAAAAAAAATGTACCAATGCGTGCTATAACATGGTGAGCCTCGAAAATATCCTACTGAATAGAAGAAACCAATCACAAAACACCATCTACTGAATGATTCCATTTATATGAAATGGATAGAACAGAAAAATCCATAGAGGCAGAACATAGAGTAGTGGTTGCCTAGGACTAGGGAGAGGAGGGAATGGCAATGATTGCTAATGTACAACCTCAACTCCACCTTCTACTAGTTCAAGGACCTTGAACAAGTCTCTTGACCTTCATGAGCCTCAGTTCTCATCTGTAAAATGGGCACACTGATCTGTGTGTTACACACACAGCACAGTGCCTGGAGTGTGTAGGCATCATTATCATTAGAGATGCTTCCTCCACACTGTCTTCCCATCATTTTCTATTTCTCAAGCCTCCTGAAGTGCAGTCACCCCTAGAGGAGAAGGAGAAGCATTTACGAGAAAGTCTTCCACCTGCTTCTCGCTGTCAGCTCACTCCTGCGTGATCAGCATTGCAGGGTGGGGAGACTATAGTTGTAGCTAATCTCTATCAGGCACTTTGGAAGGAGGTTTACATTTATTCTTTGTTGTTGTTCATTTCATCCCAGAAAAGTGGCCTGGGCTGGAACATCATTAATTAATTCATTGTTGACCACTATCTACAGGCCAAGCTCTGTGTTCCAGGATAGGGTTGGGACCAAGACAGTCCAGGGTCTGGCCCTCATAGGGCTTCTATTCTAGTGGGGGTGGTGATGATAGATAATAAAGAAGTAAATCTATAAAGAACGTATTTTCTGATCAGCTATAATGCCATTAAAGTAAATCAAACAAAGGTGGAAGGGACTTCCTTATCTAGGTGTTCAAGGAAGCTTTCTCTGCAAAGCTGGCTTCTGAGCTAAGATAGGAGGAGGGCATTTGAGGGAGAGGGAACAAGCCTGGCACATTTAAAGAACAGCAAGAAGGCCAGGGTGGCTGTAGCTAAGGCAGCAAGTGGGAGTGAGCAAGGGGAGGTCCCGGAGTGGGCATAGGTCCTGCTACACACAGCGAGCAAGTCTGCATCAGGGACTTGATTTTTGTATTTAGTGTGCTTGGCTGCCACAGGAAGGTTCTCTTAGATTTGCTGTGACAGGGAACCGAAAGGGAACAGTAGCCTCCCAAGGACTATATCTAGCATGGTGTCTCTTTATGCTTATGGCAATGAGGTAAAGGTTGAGTCATTCACAACAAATCTTTGGGTTTTCTCCGCAATGTCCAGCTGCCATGCACTGTCTCTGGGCTGGATGGAGCAAAATATTTTACCACTGAGATTCCTTTCGGTGCTTGCTACGGACGCAACTGGATAAGCAGCCTCCCTCCCTGAATGCTGTCCCATAAGCATCTTCCTTCTGGAGGGGCCACAAAGAGCACATGAGGTTAGATGTCGCTTTTCCTTTGCCTTAGATCAAGTCCAGTCTTTGGCTGTGAGTTGCTTATGAAGAAATGGAGGTTCAAAGATGCCGACTTGTGCAAACCTTGTCAGAAATTAATGGTGGTGTCTGTACTGGGGAGGGGGCAATGCACCAGAACAGGCATGCTCCTCATGTAGATGTAGGATTTAGAGTAATTCAGTGCACACCTAGATTGTGTGTGTGTGTGTGTGTGTGTGTGCGCGCGCGTGTGTGTGTTGTAAGACTGAGATGGGGAGAAAGAACGCCATGGCAGGAAGTTTTCACACGGCCGAGTTTTAACAACAAACAAAGAGCAGTTTGTGGCCAAGCAGTCAGTCTAGAGGGAAAAACAAACAGATCAGGGGGCTGAGAAAGGCAGGGATGGGTTTCCCAAGCTGCTCACGGGGTGGGGGAAGAAACACAAAACGCTGGGGTTTTTCTTCTGGTTACCAACAGGTACTATGGGTAGCCAGCTTCTCCTTCTTCTCGGTAAAGAGAACCCCAGTTCTGGTGGGATAGCCATCCTCCCTAAGGAAGGGATCTCCACTTCAGGGGTAAACCCTGATTCACCTAACCCTTTTCAGAGATTAACTTGAGTTTGGGCAGGTGATGAAATGCCAGCCAATGAGAGTTGAAGGCAATTTCTGCTGGGGTTTGTGGGAAAGGTCTCCTCTCTCTTAAAAAGGGATGCAAGAAGAAACTGTTCCTCTTACACTTCAGTAGTTTACAGTATTGGCCTGCAGTACATGGACGTGTGGCAGCCACTTTGACACCATGAGGTGAGCTGGCGGGCACTTGGAGGGTTGGCAGGTGGAAAATTTTTTAAAAATCTAAATTCTCAGTGACACCATTGAGTCCCTAAATTGACCAATCACAGAGCCTCCTTCCTCTGGCCCTCTTGCCATGTGAGATAAGTTTTCCTTGTTGTTTGAGCCATTTCAGGCAGGGCTCCCAGGTACTTCTATCCTAATCAATGTTGTCTTCCTCACTGGAAAACAATTTGAAAGTAAGGACCATGGCTTCCTCTCTTCTGGATCTCCAGCACCCATCGCGAAGCCTGGCTTATCGTGGTTGCTGAGCAGAGGGATGGATGGATAGACAGACGGATGGATAGAGCTCACCATCTCCCACAGCATCTTTGTTCTAGCATTTGCTCTTCTGGTTTGCATTTTATCCTTGATCAAGTTCAGAGGGCCCTGAAGAAGCATAAAGTCTCAAACTCGGGAGGCCTGCATGAAGCCTCCACGTGAACACAGGGCTGAGCTGTGCCTGGGCCTGCCAGGAAAACCATGATCTTCCCAGCAAAGATCTCAGAAAGAGCCCCTTGCCCAGAACTGCCTCTCCCCTGGAGATAAGGCACTCATGTCTCCTTGGGGGTCCCCTCCCAGTGTGCAGAGCAGGAAATGCCCACCCCTACCACAAAGGAACCAGCTCTGGAATCTTGGAGCTGGTCTCTATGTGTCCCAAAGCCACTGTTGCTATATTGGATAAAGGGGAACCACAGTGGTCCTAGTGAGGTGACCTTCTTAGATAGCCTGCATCCCAGCATCCAAAGGTCCCCTGTGAAGATGATGCTTGGAATAACCCACCCCCAGCCAGAGTGGGCAGCAGCAAGAAGACACAGTTTTCTCTTTCTGCTGAGTCATGAGCTGATCCCTTTTGGACATGTTACACATGTTTGAGAGAGCAAGCTCTGGTGCAGGGTGACGTCTGTGACTATGGAAGAGGAGGAAATCCATGGTCCTATCTAAGGATTGACCCATGACCTTGACCTCTTGGGCAATGAACACTGACAGCTAAGCCATCACTCCCAACAGCCCATTTTGCATCCGGACAGTGGGGCCTTGCAGCCTGGGACAGCCCAGTGGAATGTCAAGCAGACAGCCAAGTCGACAACTGGTTGCTTCATCCCACAGCCCCGGGACTGTGCGTATGTGTGTGTGTGGCGAGTGGGGCATTGTGTGCCTGTGAGTGTGTACCCAGCCCTGCAGACCAGGGTCCTCCAAGGGGCCTGCCCCAGTGTGAAGGAAAGACCCCGCCCAGCAATGACGAAGTGGCTAGGACATCTTTCCACAGCATCTGGGAGGAATGGGCAGGGCCGGATGTGGGCCACTGACCTTCTCCCTTCCTCCTAGAGAGGAAGCTCCTCCCGCAGCCACCTTTGTGCTGACCACTGGGCGGTCACCAGTGTGTCCCCTGCCTGACGGTCTCTTCCTGAGCCGTGAGAAGCAGTTTGTCTAGCCCAGCCCAGCCCCCACTCGCGAGAAAACCAGCACAGGGAAGGAGCTGCAGGCCCTGGCTTCTGACCAGTGCTCACGGGTGGGGTGGGAGGCAAGGACCAGTGACCAAGCCAAGGCGTTCACCCGGCCTCTTCTGGAGCTCAACTCCCTCCCCATCCTATAAGAAAATAGATACAGGGTCAGAAGGGACTTCCCTGAACAGGACAGTTTCTGCAAAAGGCCTGCACAGGGGCCAGCAGATTGATGGTGAGCATCTCTGGGCAGGGAAGGTGGTCAATAAATTTCATTTGACAAAACACTCCTGTAGCTTGTATCATGTACCCTTTATAATTCTTACCTTATTTAAATCCCACAACAACCCTAGAAAGAAGGTGCCATCATTATGTCCATTTTACAAATGAGGAGGCTGAGGCACAGAGAAGTTAAGCAACTGGCCTGAGATTGCCCAGCTAGTAAGTGGCAGAGACCGGATTTGAACTCAGACTGCAGAGTTATGCTCTAAACTGATATGCAACCCTACTTCCCAAAGGTATAAAAATAAGAGCACTGCCTGAACACCATGCGTGTGCTGGGCGCTATCACGGGGTCTTGCCTGGAGCCCACCACTCAGGAGCCCAGCATATAACTATGCCACAGTTACACTGAAGTTAGGGCAATTAGTGTGATTGGAGCTATATTGTGAAGGTATCTAGGGAAGTAGGAGGGCGGGAGACAGAAGCATGAATTCCACCTGATGGCAGCACCCACTATGTATTGTGCCAGGTACTTTCAAATACGTGATTTCATTGAATCCTTGCAAAAATCTCATAAGGAAAATGGTCAGAGTAGTCAAGTGACTTATTCAAAGATGCATAGCTAGCCACTGGCCCAAGCCACATCTCTCTGATAGCAAGGCCAGATGTCTTTCCACTATACTAGGAGTATATACTAGGAGCACACCAATTAAGGAAATGGAGCTCGGAGAATTCAAGTAGCATGCCAAGGTCAAAGGGCAACAAGGGGGGCTGAGTCAGGATTCAAACACAGGCCTCTCTGACGCCTCAATGAGCAACTGCCAAGGCTTGGGGCTCTTCTCGGCCCTGCTGTAGTCAGGACTGCAGTCCCCCAGTCGGGGCTCCCTTGGGAGGGAAGGAGAGATGGGAAGTCCATGCTCTTGTCCTACCTGGCAGGGAGGGCCTGGCCGTGGACGTAAGCACTCAGCACATCTGAGGCCGGCTGACCCCTGGTGCTTCAGGAGGGCGAACCAGGTGCAGGTGATGGACCGGGTGGGGAGGATAAGCGGCCCTCTGCTCTTATCTGAGGGACCCTTCCCACCCTCCAGCCCCACTCTCCAGCCCCAGCTCTTGGCATAAACAAGCCTTTGGAGACTCCCCCCCCGCCCAGTGCAAGCCAGCTCTCCTGATTTTAGAAAAAGAAAAGATAGTCAAGATTGCCTCTCAATTTGTGTGCTATTTTCTTAAAAGCAGGGGCAGACAAAAAGGCCCCACCAATTTCTATTTTGCCCTGGGCCCCTAACCACAGCTCCAGCTGCTGGGTGGCGTATAGGAGATTTGTCCCTGCACCGTGAGTAAGCAGGACGGGGCGGGGCCGGGGGGGCGGCCCAGCCTGGGTTGCCGACCCCCTAATCCCCCACCAATGGAATGTGCTTGATTCCGGGAGGCTAAGGTTTGGGGGGTTGGGGGGTGCTGCAGAAGGCCCCTTTAGAAAGCCAAATGTTCAGGCAGGCCTGTGGCCCTACTGTTTGACGGTTCTTGATGGATGAGCCCACGACCCTCCTGTCGAGCCTCCTCGTCCCCCCTCCTCACGTGCCCCCCTCACTCTGTGAGGTCTGGCTTGTGCAAGGAAGCCTGTCAGTGTTGGGACACGTTGGCCGCATGGCCTGCAGCAGGACGGAGGCCTCTGAGAGATGCCTGCTGTCTGGCCCTCGCCTCAGAGGGCTCCTCTAGCCCCAGGCCTCGGGGTTTTGGGTGCTTCCCTTTCAAAGCTGCAAAATTATCGCCATTAATGCAGCTTGTCTCCTGGAGCGCACTGAAAGTAGGGCGAGGAGGCCCTGGCTACTGAAGATCTGGGCTTGATCTGGCTCTTTGGGGCCGGCGTGGTGGCTGTTGGGTGGGGGTTTTGCCCATGCGAGGTGTGGGCTATTAGGACCACCCTGGGACGGCGGTGAGCTCAGCTGTGGACCTCTGTGGCGATGTGGCTCCTGCCCGGGCCCCACTGAAGGGACCGTATTGGAGCCTGACAGGGCTGGGAACAGGGCGAGCAGCAAGCAAAGCACCTGGGCTCAGTCCCTGCGCCACCCTGAGAGTGAGTTCCTCCTGAAATTTTGTGACCTGGGTACCTGGCTTGCCTCATCCCGCTCTGAAGCCCCCTTCGCCTCCAACAGGAAGACTGCCTTGACTGCCTTCATACCCTAACTCTGAGACTCTTTGGATCTAAGCGGACCTCAGAGGAGCGCACACGGAGGGGCTTTTCAGTCTGGAGAACTGGGGACACAATCTGTGCATCAGCATGTGCCAGGCCTGGGATGTTTCCACTGCAGGGCATGCGGGTTTGATCCCTGGTCAGGGAACTAAGATCCCGCATGCTGCATGGTGTGGTGCATCTAAAAAAAAAAAAAAAAAAAGGCATAATATATTTTATTTAACCCAAGACATCCAAAAATGTATCGTTTCAACATGAATCAATGTAAAAAAGTATTGAGGTATTTGACGTTATTTTGTACTAAGCTTTTGAAAGCCAGTGGATATCTTACACTTACAACACAAGCCGATTTGCACTGGCCACACTTCAAGTGCCCCATAGCCACATGTGGCTAACAGCTAGTGAGCGTATTGGACAGGGCAGCCCTGGAACAGGTGGCTTAGGCTATGGTGACAGCACCTTCATTTCAAGGGAAGAAAAAAACAGGCCGCCCCAAGGTATGGCAGGTTTAGGAGTTTTGGAGAGGGGCTTAGAGATTCCTTCTTGGAAACTTTTCAGTCTGGGTGGGTCTACTCCACCTCCTGGCAGATTAAAGGCTATTTCAGTGGGGGAGGCTGGTTCCCAGGCCTGTACTTCCGGAATCCTTGCCTGCGGACCTTGACCTGTGTGTGTCACCCAAGAGATAGTGTGAGGTAGGGAGCTGAGCCCTGCACTGGAGTCAGGACATGCAGGTTCCAGCCCCAGCTGGGCTTTGAACTCTGTGTGATATGGATAGGTCACACCCCTCTTGGGGCCTCAGTTTCTCTCTAGGTAGATGAGCAGGCTGAATGGTCATCAGTTCATTGGTTATCAAGGGCATGGAAGGAAAATTCCTCAATACTCCTGCTTGCCACCAGAATCCCTGAGGAGTTATTGAATGGTGGAGATGAAAGGGGATGACACAGAGGCTCCTGTATGCTCAGGGCAAGCCCTATGGGCTGTAGAATAGAGGGCTTCTAGGTTGGTACTCTTGGCCAGGTCCCACAAACTTGCCACCAGCCAGAAACAATCCCCGCCTCCATATTGGCCTGCCATGGCTCACATCAACTCATGGATGTACAATGATCCCTCCAGTGAGCCAGATCCTCAAAACAGCACTGCTCAAGGGGCTCACGTGGCAGGTTAACACTTTCTCCTGACTTGTAGATGGATGGAGTCCTGAGGACCTCCCCTTAAGCTCACTGCCTCTCTAGCCTAGATTTGTTGAGCAGATTCTTTGAAAGACGCAGACAGGTCTTTGTCCTCAAGAAGCTGACGATCTAATGTGGAGACTGGTTATACATGGAAAGCCAACATGCCTAGGAAGTGAATGCTAAGGGACAGAGAATGATAAAGACGAGAGGGTGGAGAGGGTGCGACAGGATGGGTGGTAAGGAAGCCAGCCGGACGAGGGGCTGGGATCTGAGCCAACTTGGAAGAGGGGACAAATCTCTACAAGGAGCCAGCCCAGGCGCACAGGTATGAGAACACACAGTGTGTTTAGACACCTCAAGTAGGATCCGTGACTCAAGGCCATGGTCGGGCAGGGGAGCAGAGGCTCCAGCTTTGGGAGTGAGAAGTGAGCCAGTTCTGGAAAGGTGAGTTTCAGGCCAAGGAAGCAGTAGCAGGGAGACGCTGATGGTTCCTGAGCAGGAGACATGCATAAGGTGGTATGTTATGTATGTGAATCTGAAGGCAATATTCCTGGAGAGGCAGGTGGCTGAGGAGGTGAAAACTAGAGGCCACAAATTCACTCAGGAGGTCCCATGACAATCACTGTGAAATTAACACTCAAATCACTTGCAAATCCCTTCACATTTAATCCTCCTTCAACCTGGTGAAACACCGAGAGTGGATATTAGTGTCCCCATCTGACAGAAAAAGAAACTTAGGCTCAGAGGAACTGATTGATTTGGCCAAAGGGACCAAGTTGGAAAATCAAACTCAGGCCCCCTGTATCAAACTCTGAACTCTTTCTATCCCATGCTCAGGGGTCCAGGAAAATGGGGGCCCGAAAGGAGGAGACAGAGATGACCAAGGAAGGCTCCCTGGAGGGGTGAAGTATATTCAGAGAAAAGCTGAACTCACTTGATCTAAGCATCCCTTGGAAGTCTTCACACTTAAACACTGATGTGGTGCATCTGGTCCCACTGACACTGAAGTGCCCAGACTGGCAGTCAGCAAGGCCTGAGTTCAGGTCTCAGCTGGTCACTCACCCGCTGTTTACTGTGGACACTTAACCTCTCTGAACCTCAGTTTTGTCATCTATAGATTAAGACACCTGCCATACAGGGGGTTGTAAGGAATGAATGAGATCATTAGAGCCCAGAGAGACGGAGCTCCCGGTCAGTCCCTCAAGTCTAAATTAAGCCAACCCTTGGGTCCATGTGCTGATGCCCAAGCCTCCTTCTCCCCTCCAACTACCAGCCTCCTGCTACCTCTGCCTTCCTCAGACTACCTCTCTTTCCACAGATGCCTCCACATATGCCCTGCTCCAGGTGGCCCCAAAGAGCAGGGGCCTCAGAAGGCATTTCTCCAGTCTGGCAGAGGGCTTCCTAGAAACTGTGCTGAGCCCTACAGATGCCTAATGACCATGGAAATCACTTAGCAAGGGGAAAGGCAGACCTCTGCCCTGGCTCCGCTCACAGGTGATGGGGTTAATCGGGAATTCTCTTTCCCTCCCTCAGGGCTGCTGGTGGGGGTCCAGCTCCCCGATGACCTGGGGACACATTAGTCCGTGATAAGTGGGGCTTTCCAGCCCCTTTTATCCTGTTTACAATACACTGGCTCTCCTCGGACCAAACCCTGCTCCCCGACCTTGCTCCTGGCTGTTATGGCTACATGAGACAATTTGCTGATGGACTCTCTGTGGAGGGCAGCTTCCCTGGAGACCTCTCCCCACCTCCCACAGCACCCGGGGCAACATCTCCTCCACCTGGTGGGTCCTGGAAGGGGCCCCAGATGCTTGCTGTGCTCAGTTCATTGCAGCCTCTGAATTCAGAAATGTCATCCTTTCTGTCTGCTCAGCTTTAATCGAAGGGGTTAGGGAGAAAACCCAGAGGCGGTGAGATTATGTTTCTCCGGCTTTGGGGGCGGGGGTGACTAGGGTTTTGTTGCTGTCCAAAGCAGAAACCATCAGAGGTGTTTTATTTATCTGTGCAAGGACCTCGGAGTCAAAGAGGCAGGATGACAGAGCAGCTACCTGGAGGGCGGTGTGTGACTGCAGCCTGGACCTCGTTCCCCTCACCCACAGTCAGCTTAGGCAAGCAAGTTAATCTCTGAAGCTCAGGGTGCTTGTCTAGGAAACCAGGATGGTGATGCCCGTCCTGCCTCTGACCGGGTGGTTATGAGCACAGGATGAGAAACTGTTGTGAGATCGCTTAAAGAGGAGACATTTTGTTTAGCGCTCTGCACTGATTTCAAGTGACAAGGCTTTCAACAAGAATGGCTCTTCTGATGCAGGCAGTTTTTAATTGCCTAAAAGTCAACTTTCAAACAATTCTGGGCCTCTGAAATGGCAGGCAGGTGGAACACTTAGGAGAGTGAGTTGATTAAATGGAGTCCATTTCAAGGCAACAAGATATTTAACAAGCACCTACCTTATACCAGTCACTGAGCTGGATGCTAGGAAGATACAGGGATGAAAGACACACCTCCTGCCCTTGGGCTGGTGGACAGAGAATTGGGACACTTGTGATAAGTGCTGAGAAGGGGCACCAGGTGCCAGAGGAGCACAGGGGAGGAGCTCAGATCCAGCCTCAGTGTCAGAGGCCCTCCCCAAGGGAGGTGAAACCAGAGCTGAGACTTGAATGAGTTCATCAGGCTTGAGGCAGAGGGAAGGGTGTTTGAAGCACAGGGAACAGTGCATGCAAAGGCCAGAGGACACAAAGGCCCTTGAGAGAAGAACTCCAATTACTCTAGTTAGGATGGGGGAAGTGGCCAGAGATGTGGCCAGTAAGGAGAGCTCTGTCTGCCCAGATAAGAATTTGTTACTGTGTTCTTTAGGCACCAGGGAGCTATCAAAAGGCTGAACATTGAAGAGAATGATTGGAAAGGGGAGGGAGTGGTTGAGGAATGATGAGGGCCTCTCTCTCTCAGGTTTGGTAGGGGAAGTGGGACATATTCACAGCTGGTACCAATTGTGCAAGGTGCTGCATGAGCATTGACACAGGTGGGATAGACAATGGGGGAGGGGGGCTTAGGAGGCAACAGAATCAGAAGGTGCACTGGGAGGGCGGTAGACACCAGGGCAGGGGCAGTATAGGGAGCAGTGATGGTTTGGTAGAAGGGATAACAGAATTGTTCTATTCCATCTGATTGAGTTGACCAGAGAGACACAACAGATTAATGGCTTCAGAGAGAAGAATTAAGTTCCTCAAATTGGACACATCAAAAATACTCTTCAGGGACTTCCCTGGTGGTGCAGTGGTTGAGAGTCTACCTGCCAACATGGGGGACATGGGTTTGAGCCCTGGTCCGGGAGGATCCCACATGCCGCAGAGTGGCTGGGCCCGTGTGCCACGGCTACTGAGCCTGTGCTCTGGAGCCCGCGAGCCACAGCTGCTGAGCCCACGTGCCACGGCTGCTGAAGCCTGCGTGCCTGGAGCCCATGCTCCACAGCAGGAGAGGCCAACGCAATGAGAGGCCCGTGCGCCGCAGCGAGGAGTAGCGCCCGCTCGCCACAACTAGAGAAAGCCTGTGGGCAGCAGCGAAGACCCAACGCAGCCAAAAATAAAAATAAATAAATTTTTAAAAATGCTCTTCAGAGTATTGAAGTTTATCATACCACAAAGGGAAGAAACAGGAGGAATATGGATTAGTTTACCAAATCCTGGAACAGTAGAACTTTGGGACACCTCTTAAAGTTCAGATAAAAGGAGAGGGCATAAAGTCATCATATTGATTTTCCTGAAATCAGTGGAAACTTGATTCCATTACCCAAGGCTCAAAGCCCTCCAGATGTTCCACAGGGTGGAGGCAAAGCATCTTTCCTGTTTGTGTATATTCCTCTACTGCAGAAACCCTCTGCTCTAGCCAAGAGGAACCACACAGACTGCCTGGGACTACCTACAGCTTCTGAAAATTTCTCTCTCTGCTTGCCAAGAACTCCCTGTGCCCTGCATCTCCATACATCTTAATCCTTCTTGTACTTCAAGGTTTAGCTGAAATCTCACCTCTTCTGGAAAGCCTTCCTTCATCACCAAATTGAAAGGGATCTCTTCCTTCCCTATGTTATGACAGAAACTAATTGTCTTTACTACTCATTACACATTCATCCATTGTCTTGCACTGTTACCTTTTCATAATCCCTGTACCCTGTCTAACTAGCTGATAAGCTTTTTGAGGTCGGGTATCTATTGCTGCAAAATGAACTACCCCAAAATTTAGTGGCTTAAAATATCACCCACTTTACTGTATCTCTTGATTTCCTGGACAGGAATTCAGGCACAGGCTCAGTTGGGCAATTCTTTTGTTCCATGTGGAGTCTACAGAGGTCACTTGGTGGGAGTCAGCTGACGGACAGACCAGTATTGAGGGTACAAGATGGCTTCACTTACAAGTCTGGTGCCTTGGCTGGAAGAGTGGGCTCAGCTAGGCATGTTGACTAGAACACATATAGACATGGCCTTTCCAGCATGATGGCTTCAAGGTAGTCAAACCTCTTCCAAGGTGACTCAGGATCACCAGAGTGAGTGCTCCTTTAGAGGGCTGAGTAGAAGCTGCAAGGCTTCTTATGACTTGGCCTTGGAAACCCTAGAATTTCACTCTTACTACGTTCCGTTGCTCAAGCAAGTCACTAAGGCCAACTCAGATTAAAAAAGAATGGAATTAGACTCCACCTTTTAATTGGAACAGTAGCAAAGAATACAAAGCCATCTTTATTCTACCACACAAGATTGTCCTAAGACCTAGGCAAGCCAAGTCCCTGGCCCAGGTCCCGGGCCTCAGGGTGTCCCACGCTTTGGAGTGCTATTTTAAATTTTTTCTAAGTCCTCCTTAAGTGGCTGGGATCATTCTAGTCTGTTTCTCTAGGGCTGTGTCTTACTTCTATTCCTCCGCCCCCCCCCCCCCCCGAGTATCTGTGCCTGGTAATAGCAGGTACTCATTAATAAATATTAGAATAAGTGCAAAAATAATGTTAGGGAAAGAAGGTACATGGGTGGACAGTCCCTTGGGGCACAAAACTGGGTGGGATCCAGGATACAGGAAAATAGAAGCATCAACTTGTCAAAGGAAGAGGAACATCTCCTCCCTTGGGAGGAATGGTAGATAAGCCTGGGAGGATGGAAACGGATTAGGTCTACGTGGAGAGGCAAGTGTCCAAATCCTTGAAGCCCTAACTCAAATGCCACCTCCTACATTGTCTTTCCTGAATCTCTCAGTGGAGCCGACTCCAGCTCGCTCAACCTCTTCAGACTTTCTACCTTGTAGATGTTTATTTGTACACACATATTTCCTTTCCTATACCAAGACCTCTTTGAGGGCAAGAAGAACCGGTTTCCTCCACAGAACATGTGATACATGGTAACTACTCATTCACTCTGGGTTTATTAGACGGATAAATGGGGTGGGGGACGAGACAGGAGATGCTTGCACCAGAGACTCCAGCGAAGAGTGAAATCTTCAGACCCACAACAAACAGTTTGAAGCGAAGCCAAGCAGGAACCTTCCCACACTTCCTCCCGCAAAGATGAACTGCTGTCCTCTGGTCTCCAAACTTG
The DNA here is from genome assembly GCF_963924675.1 of Phocoena phocoena. NCBI lineage: Eukaryota > Metazoa > Chordata > Mammalia > Artiodactyla > Phocoenidae > Phocoena > Phocoena phocoena. The sequence continues at coordinate 16,847,941 of NC_089237.1, forward strand.
CTCTGAGGACCCCACGTCGGTACCTTGCGACTGCCCTTACCAATGCCTGACTCAATGCTGGAGACGGCCTCCGGCCAAAACCTAGGCTTCCTCGTCCCCCATCTGAGGCAGAACCTCTGACTACACTTAGCCTTCTTCTCCAGGCCCCTTTACTCGTTTCCCTTCTCCTTTCTCGCAGTCACCACCAGTAGGGCGCGCGTCGGGGCAGCCCTAGCCAGCAGGGAAGGGAGGGTCCTGAGACCGGAAGCCGGAAGCCGGAAGTGGGGCTGTGAGTACGTGTTCTGTGGAAGCCAGCGCGGGACCCGGTGGGGCCGGCAACATGGAGCCGCTGTACCAGCAAACGCACAAGTGAGGGACGAGTCGGGCACGGGCTGGGGCAAAGCCAGGCTGGGCGAGGCCTGCCCCCTGGCTGGGGCCTCGGGCGTCCGCCGGTATGGAGGCCGAGTCCTTCCGTCCGGGCGCTTCAGGGGGGAGCAGCTCGGAAGTGCTCAGTCTTTGGCGGGATGCCCAGGTAGCGGAGGCCGGAGGGTCCGACCTGGTGCCCGAGGACATTGGGCCGAATGCCTCCGGGGACCTTGGAGGCCATGACTGCCCGCTGGGTAGACTAGGTGAAGGGGAAGTCGCACTTTGTCCAGCACCTGCCAACTCTGTGGTCCGATTTGGTAGAGCTGGTGCGGACTCAGGGCCCCGGCACAGAGGAGTTTACTAGTTGGAGAGTCAGGACGTGTACGAAAAAAGGTCTAATGTGTGGCACAGTGAGGTGGAAGGTAAATGAGCAGTACCAGCAGGATCTCCTTAAGTAATTTAGAAGGATCCATCACTGGGATAAGGTCGTCAGAAAAAGTTTAATTAATAGCTCACAGCTGCTAAATGATGTTAGTCCCTACTCTTTATTGACTCAAAACTTGTTGCTTCTACACTGTGATTTTTTTCTTTTATTCTGATTTTGGTTTATGCTAAAGACTGTATTTTTATAATACAAAGAAATTGGTCAGCTAGCATTCAGTATTATACGGTACTTGTTATTCATATCTGGTTACAGGTTACCTTTAAGGAAATTGAATTTTGGTTTAGCTTCTCATAACTTAAATTCCTTGGTAGTGTCCTTTATTCATATTGTCCTGCATTTTTGGAACTTGCTGAAATGTGTAATTGAATATGGAAATAAGATCATACCTATCGTATTTGGGGGGATGATTTATCTTTCATTGTGGTCAGACATGCATTAACGTAAAAATTTACCATTTTAAAGTTAACCATTTAATTTTTAATTGTTACCAGTATCATTTAGTTTACCATTTAAAATTATAATCATTTCTTTTTTATATTTTATTTATTTATGTATGTATGTATGGCTGCATTGGGTCCTTGTTGCTGCACACGGGCTTTCTCTAGTTGTGGTGAGTGGGGCTACTCTTCGTTGTGGTGTGCGGGCTTCTTGCGGTGGCTTCTTTTTGTTGCGGAGCCCGGGCTTTAGGTGTGTGGGCTTCAGTAGTTGTGGCACACGGGCTCAGTAGTTGTGGCTCGGGGGCTCTAGAGCACAGGCTCAGTAGTTGTGGCACATGGGCTTAGTTGTTCCGCAGCATGTGGGATCTTCCCCAACCAAGGCTCAAACCCATGTCCCCTGCATTGGCAGGCGGATTCTTAACCGCTGCACCACCAGCGAAGTCCCTATAATCATTTCTAAGTGTACAGTTCAGTGACATTAAGTACATTCACAGTGTCCATCAACATTATCCATTTCAAGAACTTTTTCATTATCCCAGTCAGAAACTCATGTACCCGTTAAGCAGTACCTCCCCATTCTTCCCCAAGCCCCTGGTAACCTGTTCTGCTTTCTGTTTCTGAATTTGCCAATTCTGTATATCTCATATAAGTTGAATAATATAATATTTGGCTTATTTCACTTAGCGTAATGTTTCCAAGGTTCATGTATGTCATAGTGTGTATCAGAACATCGTTCCTTTTTATGGCCAAATAATATTCTTTTGTGGATACACACACGCACACACACACACCACGTTTCGTTATCCATTCATCTATTGATGGACACTTGGGTTGTTTCCACCTTCTGGCTGTTGTCAATAATACTGCTGAGAACATTGGTGTACAAATATCTGTTTGAGTCTCTGTTTTCAATTTTTTTGGAGTGTATGCCTATACCTATCCTATTCTAACAACTTTCAAATATATGCTGTAGTTTTGTGCTGATGAAAACACTTAAAATCACACCTCCAGGGCCTGGGAAAGAAAGAAAATGGGGACCCACCTCTCTAATGAATTCACAACAAAAGCAATACTTTGGAGCATTAGAATAAGAGGAAGATGATCCAGTTATTGTTTCATTTTCTAAGTTTATGTTTCATTAAGTTACTGTTTCATTTTCTACTTTTCTTTCTTTTTACTTTATTGATTAAGTGTTTGATTTGGGTGGGTGAAAATGTAGAGCCTACTTTGTAATAGTATTGAAATGACAGAATTGGTCTTACACTGGGGAGCCCTATTCTCATATAATAATTGTAGGAAGGAACTTTAAAAACTAGATCTGAGAGTCAGTTGGAAAAGGAATGAAACAGGAAATTATGCTCATGTTATTAAGAAAGGGCAGATCTTTTATAATAATAAGGCTCAATGGACTGAGTAGTGCTTTGAAGTTGATCTGTGATGTACAGTCTCATCTGGTTAGTTAATTTGGTTAAAGGATGTTGCTAAGGAGGCCGCGACCCAGTTTATTTTTAAGAATAATTTTGTTCACAGAGTCTCAGACTACCTGTTATCATTGCAGCAGGTAGCTGATCACATAGTAAACTAGGAAGCTCAATTCTATGTAAACTTAGAGGAGCAATACTCAACGGTGTCCCAAACAAGATTTGTGGAGTGTAGATGAACTGCTTACCTCTGCAGGCCTCCAGTGATTTACCCTCAAACTCTGGAGACCCTTAGAGTCTATAGCAGAGCTTGCCAACTCTTTCTGTCAAGAGCCAGATAGTAAATATTTCAGGCCTTACAGGCCGTACGGTCTCTGTAGCAGCTGTTCAACTCTGCTATTATAGTGGGCAAGCAGCTGTAAGACAATATGTAAACAAATGGATGTGACTGTATTCCAATAAAACTTTATTTACAAAAACAGACAAAGGGCAAGATCTGGCCAACCACTGCTAGGCCTTCTACTATGCAGTGGTTCATTCATTCATTTATTTAGCACCTGCTTTGTGTCAGGCACCATTCCCAGTGCTAACTGTACAGCCCTGCCCTTAGGGAGTTTACCTTGTTTCATGCTGCAGTATATTCTGATCTGCCTCCTTTCCCCTCAAGGACTGAACCAGGACTGCGGATTCTGGTTCTAGACCTCTTCACCTTGTTTTCCTCATCTGTGAAATGAAGGTTTGGGGCTGATTAAACTGTAAGGCTCCTTTCAGCTCCATAATACTGGTGATTGAGTGTCTTTAACAGGAAACACACAGAATCCTGTGCGCATCAGCAGTTAACTTTTGCAGTGGCAGAAATTAGTGATTGCAGCTGAACTGACACAACAGTAACTGAAAGTATTAATTTTACTGGAACTTTGAACCCAATTTGTAGTTATCTCTTGCCACGTCCCTGAAAGTACATTGAAATTAGATCAACATTTTAAAGTGTGTATCTTGAAAACGCCTGAACTACCTGAACAATGAATGAAAAGAAAAAAAGATGAAAAACAGGTTAAACATTTTGCACTTAAATAATACTGTGTTAGGATGAACTTTATAGAGGAGCTAATAGCCAGGCTTCTATTTTTGAGATCCCAGTGCTTGGAAAGGTGCCCATATTTGTCCAGGATCATTCAGTGCCCTGGACCTTATTATCACTAGAGATTCTGATTCAATAGGTTTGGAGCACAAGAAGCTCTATTTTTAACAAGCTCTCCAGGTGATTTTGATGAACAGCTGGGTTTAAAGACTGCTACCTTATCTCAAAACCAGCTTTTCCTTTTTTTGATTTTCCCTTCTGATGAGAGGCTAAATATAGTAGAGGCAAAGTGGGTGAGTGAAAATGCCCAGATGGTTCCCACTACTTTTAAGCAAAGCTGAGTAAAAACAACAAACTTCTGTATGGTGCTGTATGGGTTACACAGCAGTTCCATATTGCATTTGGATCTACGCTTTAAATAATTACGATTATCAGTACCCGGTTTTACAGTTGAGAACACCGAGGCACCAAGGAATTAAATGACTTGTTCAGTGTCCCTCAGCTACTGCACAGTGGCACTAGAACGTCATCTCAGATCTTTTTACTCCAAAACCCTGTTTCCTGCTCAGGTTGGTCAGAGGCAGCATGGGTGCAGAGTGGGTGTATATGATGGGGGTGGGGTAGTTCCATGGACTTTTAAAAAACAGTTCTGTTTTAAAATTCTTCCTAGATCTTCTACAGACTTTTTTTTTTTTTTTTTTTTTTTTTTAATCAGCAACAGTGACCCTTGCTTATTTGCTACTAGGTCTCTGCTTGGTTATGTTTTCACCCAAGCCCACCACGGACCCCATGCTAGGCAGGGCTAGGACTTCTGATTTCTAGTGTCCACACTCCCAAGTCATGCTTGTGTAGCAGCTGTTCCGTATTGGCTTCAAATGTGTGTCCGAATTCCCAGTTCAGTATAAAACAGATCTGCCACTCGGCACGGCAGTTCCCACTATGCCATTCATGCTTGCTTTGTTGTTTTGCATTTATTTCCTCTCGGGCATGACATGTAGAGATTGTATCGCTTTATTGGCTCTAATGTTTTCAGTTCATTCATAGCAAATAGAGATTGGATGGAAAAAGTCAGTAACGTTTCCCTGCAATTTAAAGTTTATCCATTGTAGCTTAGAAAACAGTAAAAAGCCAGCTGAAGAGTGGTTATAGGGTTTTGTGGGTATGGGCATCATCTCTCCTGCTGTCATCGTAGAATTTCGGAATTGAAAGTGACTGGCAGGATCTTCCATTCCAACTCACTTTGGTTGGGAAGATCCTTTATAAACTCAAGGTAGTTCACGTACTCTGTGTTTAAACATGCCGGAGCTCGTTTTTTCCCCCTGTTCTTGAAGAGAGAGTTTGTAATTGTTCTCATTTTTCCTGGGGTTGAGCTGAAATCTGTCATCTTGAAATTTGTACCTTTTGGTTCTGGGTCTCCCTTAAGGAGCAGAAACAGAGAACAAGCCCACTCCTCTTTCTGTATGTCATCTCCAGCTACTTGAAGAGCCCCAGCTGCCCCATTTTAGTTTAGTTTTTTCTTTTCTTTTCTCAGAGGGTCATTATCACTACTAGCTCTTTTGACCATTCCTCTTCATAACTTGACTTCTAAACTCTTTTCCAGCCGTCCTGTTCATCTTCCATTGGGAGAAACCTTTAATTGGTAGGGTTCCTTTAGCAGATGGCTCCCAAAGTTGAATGCCAGTCTGTATTGTGCATTTGACTTTTTTTTTAACCTCAAGTCAAAATGTGTGGGGTTTTTTCTTTAACATCTTTATTGGAGTATAATTGCTTTACAGTGATGTGTTAGTTTCTGCTGTATAACAAAGTGAATCACTTATACATGTACATATGTTCCCATATCTCCTCCCTCTTGCGTCTCCCTCCCTCCCACCCTCCCTATCCCACCCCTCTAGGTGGTCACAAACCTCCGAGCTGATCTCCTTGTGCTATGTGACTGCTTCCCACTAGCTATCTGTTTTACACAAAATGTGTTTTATCCCTGACAAATTCATCTTACTACTTTAGCCTAAATGAAAAATGTTAATATTTGTTTTGTGGTACAATATCCTAAGCACTCACTAGAGCACAGAATCATGTGCAAATTTCATAATCAAACGTTGATTTTTAAAAGTTAATTAATTAATTAATTAATTTTTGGCTGTGTTGGGTCTTTGTTTCTGTGCGAGGGCTTTCTCTAGTTGTGGCGTGTGGGGGCCACTCTTCATCGTGGTGCGCGAGCCTCTCACTGTCATGGCCTCTCTTGTTGCGGAGCACAGGCTCCAGACGCGCAGGCTCAGTAGCTGTGGCTCACGGGCCCAGCTGCTCCGAGGCATGTGGGATCCTCCCAGACTAGGGCCCGAACCCGTGTCCCCTGCGTTGGCAGGCAGACTCTCAACCACTGCGCCACCAGGGAAGCCCTCAAACGTTGATTTTTAAAAAACACTGAGCAAAACACAGAGCCAAAGGCAGTCCTTTGGTGGAACCTGGAAGTCTTCCCAGGATCCCTTGGGGGATGAGGGATTAGCTGGAGGAAACCATTAGGGCCCATGGGGACCATGGTTTTGCCTGCTATGAGTCCCTCATCTTTAAAGTTTAAAATATTTGTCAATCTAATGGGAGAAATATGATGTCATTGTTTATTATTTTTTAAAATAAATTTATTTATTTTGTTTATTTTTGATGGTGTTGGGTCTTTGTTGCTGCGCGTGAGCTTTTCTCTAGTTGCGCGAGAGCTACTCTTTGTTGTGGTGCACGGGTTTCTCATTGCAGTGGCTTTTCTTGTTGCAGAGTGCGGGCTTCAGTAGTTGTGGCACATGGGCTTAGCTGCTCTGTGGCATGTGGGATCTTCCTGGACCAGGGCTCGAACCCGTGTCCCCCGCATTGACAGGTGAATTCTTAACCACTGCACCACCATGATGTCATTGTTTTTAATTTGCATTTTCCTGATTACTAGAAGAGAGTCTCTTCATATATTTATTGGCCATTTGGGTTTCCTTTTCTGTCAGTTGCCCTTTGCCCATTTTAAAAGCTGCTTTGTTTGACTTTTCCTATTGATTTGTAGCAGTTCCTTATACATTCTGAATACTATTCCCTTGTTCCCTGCTGCAGGTATCTTCCAGTCTCTGCCTGTCTTTTTTTTTTGTAAATTGTGCCTTTGGTGTAAAAAGGGTTTTGTTTTAATGTAGCCAGATCTATCAGTCTTTTCTTTTGTGGTTTGTGGGGTTTTGGGGGTAGTTTTGGTTTTTGTCTTGTTTAAGAAATCCTTCTTTAACCTGAAGTCATAATATGCATGCCTATATTTTCTTCGGAAAGTTCTAAAGCCTCACTTTTTACATTTAGGCTTTAAACCATCTTGAGTTTATCTTTGTGTACTATTACATGAGGTGTCTTTTTTCCATGTGGATAACGAGCTGAGCCATCAGCACTTATTGTAGTCCATTCTTTTCCCACTGCCATTAGAAGTTACCTCACTGCCCACATCCAGGCCTTCAGGGAAGTCCTAGTTCTCTTTTCCATCTCAGCATTGCCATCCAGTCCTCTCTGGCTGTTTTCACAGTTGCCCTGATCCAGATGTTGGTTTCTTCAAGCTGCCTTTCTACCTCTGCCTCCATATCTCCACATGCCTCCATTCTGAAGCATCCAGACTTGCCTTCCTGAAGTAGCAGGTTCTAGGAGTGATTTCCTGGTGCCTCTCAGGACCATGGGTCTTGCCCAGGAGCGCTCTGAGAGCCGTTAGAGAGCTGCTCTTGCTTCTGGGGCCATGGGTCATGTTTAGAGGCCACAGGGACACCCTGGAAAAGACTAGAGGCAAGTTCAAATGAAATTTGGGCTCCTGGCTCACATTGGTAAATTTGGGGTCACAGTTTGTGGTGCTCACGGTGGAGGATGGTTGCTGACCTTTCCCTCAAGGGTTGGTGATGATGGAAGAGCTCACAGGTCCCTCTCATGTGGCTCTCACGTGGAGAGACCAGAGGCACCAGGAGGCGGTTGTTGGAGTAGGATAAACAGTATCCCCAGGACTGATCACAGAGGACGGCTCGGAAGGGCTCAGCGGGTAGGTGACCTTGCCCAACCCCCGGGGAGCCTCCAAAAGATGCTCTGGGGCCTGATGTCCGGGACCATGCCAGAGGTTCTGGGTGCAGTGTTGGCGTTGCCAAGTGAGATGACAGTCTCCTCATATTGCCAGGGAAAGATATTGACCAAACAGGAGATCCGTATCTTTCAGGGCCTTCCTCTAATGGTTTCCTCCAGCTAATCCCTCATCCCCTTCTTCCCTCTGACCCCAACCCTCAGGCAGGCCAGCTTGCTGGTAACGCACGTGATGTGCCTTGCAGGCCTTTTTGCATGTCATTTTCTCCGCATCTTCCTTCACCAGATCACGTCTGTCTTCTTCAAAATGCTGTTGAGAACTCCCGTCACCCACAAAGCTTTCCCAGCTCACTCTTCTGTTCATTGCCTTTGAGGAGCCACTGCTGCGCGTAGCTCCTCAGCTTTCTTTTTGTTTACACTTCTGTGTGTTAGTGTTCTCTTAAATCTTCTTGGGACTTTACATGTCTGTCTGGCCTGTCCTTCCTAATTACACTGTTTCTCAAGGACAAGGATTATATCTCTCTTGCCCTTTGACTCTCCCTAGTACAGACCAGTGCTCAGCACATTGGGTCAAAGAACAGAGAGTGGGATTGGCTGCGTCCAGATCGAGGTTTATCACTTGGTGTGTGACCTTGAACAAGTTACATAACCTTTCTGGGCTTCGGTTGTCTTATTTACAAAATGAGGATGATAATAGTACTTTCCTCATAGGGTTATTGACTTTGCAGAATGTGTCAGATGCAGTAAGCACTCACTAAATGCTGCCTGTCAGTATTATTATTAATATTAATGTTAAAATATTAGAAGCCGTGCCAAAACATGTGACCTGAAGTGCCACATACAAATTTTACAGTTCAGCGATACTGTCAATTTAAATCAGTTAGACGTTGGCATTAGAAAATTTGTCTTTCCTGACCGAAGCGCTGTTGATTACTCCTGTCTCACTCATTTCCTCCCTCTTCCTTTGATAGGCAGGTCCACGAGATCCAGTCTCACATGGGACGCCTGGAGACAGCCGACAAGCAGTCTCTGCACTGTGAGTAATTAACTATGGAGACCAGAGTCCTTTCTCTGATGACACGGTGCTAATGGGCTGGGTTTCCTGACTGCGTTTCTGCCTCAGGGGCTTAATGATTCAGCGTGGAATGAGTTCTGTTGTTAGGGTGGACAGAAAAACCCTATGGCAAAGTCACTGATTTCCCTGATTGTGCCCTTTGGAATCCCACAAGTCTTATCCCCCATTACCCCTCCACTCAACCTGACATGGCCCTATGGGAATGGAAGTCCTTTCCTCCATCTGTCTTAATCTCATTACCTAGTCTGTAGAGGAATGTGGTCCATAAAAATTCAGAGATGTTTAACTGGAATTGGCCATTTCTTCTGAGCCGAGAACTGTGGCTTTTTAGGCAGATTATTCAGAAACGATGAGCAGTATTAATTGGTTTAGTTCCCACACCGTGATTTCCTTTTAGAAGAGTGCTGCTTTCTGTGTTTTCGTTTCTTCTCTGTTGAAAGAAAAGGTCATTTTTCTGAGTCGGTCACACAGGCATTGCTGATCCCCCACCCACTGCAGATGCGGTCCCCTCCTCTCACTCCTGGCTGGCGCCGTGCCCATTTCTCCTGTTTTCTCACGTCCACTTTCTGCAGCTCCGAAAGCACCTGGTCTCTTGGTCCTGTGCCGCACCTTGTTCTGAGCCGTGCTCGTTAGCTGTGGGCTCCCCTAGGAAGGTGACATTTCTGTCTCTGCTGTCGTTTCTGTTTCGGGCAGGAGGCAGTCTGGACGCCTTCTTCTGCACAGTTCAGCTGCTTCTGTCCGTTCACTTTGTTTGCCTTCCCAGCAATCTCGTTGGTACATGATTAGAAATGGAAAAGTGGTCATTTTGACTGTTTATCGAAAGGGATAAGGTAAATGACTGTATTTATCATATCGTTACCTCTGTGGATTCTTTCCTGTTGATATTCGGTCTATTCTGGGGACTCCAACATCAGTCTGCCCATTCTTAAGGGAACTCTTCTCTATGTTTTACATACTAAATCTTTCCCTTTGAGCTTTTTTTTTTTTTTTAACCTCATTATGTTCTGTGGGGAGTTCAGTTGGCAGTCTTTCTACGAGATATTTATAACCCATATCTGAAAATAATCTCAAATGAAAAGAGGCCTCACTTTGCATCAGAAAATATTACATTTTGCTTAAAATATTTATTTGGACAATCTTTAAATGTTCATTTTATTTTCTAAAGGCAGGAAATTTATTTCTACAGATGTATCTTCAGCTTTTTAAAAAATTGGCGTTGTTATGGCATTAACAGCTATATATATATATATATTTTTTGAAACGTTTACAGTCACTTACTATAATTTGAATTTTTTCCCCATCATCATTAGTGTATGCATTTTTCTCCTTTTGAAATACATATTTTTGAGTTCATTTGATATAGAAAAAAGATACGTTTGATTTCTTCCAATTTAAGTTCACTGTTACTATTATTCTTCCAGCAGTTATTCTTTGATTCTGTTTGCCTTCCCAGCAATCTCGTTGGTACATGATTAGAAATGGAAAAGAGGTCATTTTGACTGTTTATCGAAAGGGATAAGGTAAATGACTGTATTTATTATTTTTCCAGTAATTATTCTTTTTTCTCTTTTATACAGTAGTAGAAAACGAAATCCAAGCAAGCATAGACCAGGTATTCAGCCATCTAGAGCGTCTGGAGATCTTGTCCAGCAAGGAGCCTCCTAACAAAAGACAGAATGCCAAACTGTGAGTACTCTGACACCCCAGGCCTATCACAGCAGGCCTTTCTCCCAGGGGAGGCCATCACATATTCTGAAAATACCATTTATACATTGAAAAACTGAGACTATGAAAAGATAAAGTCCCATAAAGAGCACAATTCTGTTTGATTGGTGCCCCGTCGGAGTAAAAAGCCTGTGTTGTATAACACGGGGAATAGAGCCAATGTTTTATGATAACTGTGAATGGAGTATAACCTTTAAAACTTGTGAATCACCATATTGTATACCTGTAACTTATATCATATTGTATATCAACTATACTTCAATTTTTTTAATAAAGAGCCTGTCAGGTTAGCGGCTCGGAAGCCTCATGTCTCCTCTTCTCGTTGGTGTCATTTAGAAATTTTGCCCCAGCACTGCTTTTCTGACCAGACCCGTGGCCACATGAAACCTCATGCTACCGGGGAGTTTCGGTCTGCTCTTTGGTTCCCACTACATTCTTGGGTGGAAATATCTTGCTCTTAATCACTCCACTCAGTGTATTTATAATGAAATACTGATCTAATGTTTGATACACCCCCATGAAATTAAAATGAAATCACCCTCACCATCTCGACCCCAGCCCCTGCTCCCAAAAGTTTTATGAAACTTCATTGATGCTTTACTCCAAAGATGCCCTTGGGCTTCTTCCAGGAGAGTGATATAACCCCTAGAAGGTCAGGAAGAGGTCGTCAAACCTGCTTCCTGTCACCTGTTCCCTGTCATGCATCCAGAATCAGAGACCAGCAGATATTTAAGTAAAGCTGCTGGAATCTCATGTGCTACCACCCTGTGCTAACCACAAGCTCCTTCTTTACTTTCAACATCATTGATCAAAATCAGATTATTTGTGGGGGATGGATGGCATGGAGTGGTGTAGGGGGAAGTAAGGAAATGTCTTTTTTCCTGAAGACAAAGCCTGGCTACCTCCAATCACTGCTGCTCTGGACTCCTGGAATTTAATCTCTCTGTCAATTCTAGTCGTGTCGACCAGTTAAAGTATGATGTCCAGCACCTGCAGACTGCTCTCCGAAACTTCCAGCATCAGCGATACGCAAAGGAGCAGCAGGAAAGACAGCGAGAAGAGCTTCTGTCCCGCACCTTCACCACTAATGTAAGCCAGGCTCCTGGGTGGGATCTGCGGGAACTCGACAGGTTGTGGGAGCTGCAGCTCGGGGCTCTGAGTGGCGGTCTTTTAGGGGGTGTCTGAAGCAGACTGATCGGACAGGAGGAGAGCAACCGGAAGTGACGGCAGACTTTGTGCGTTGCCACAGAGACTAGACCTAAGCAGGGAGTCTCTTTCTCTGTCACGAAAACCTGAAGAGGAAGCAGTTAAATTGAGGGAACGAGCAGAGGTGAAAATTACCTGGTTTGACTGGTCCGATGCAGAGAGGTGGACATTCACATGGTGGAAATGTTTTCCTGATCAGATCGAGACAGATGATTAGAACTTAGGCTGTTTGCAGTGAGGGCAGCGTTTCAAAGCTGCCTTCAGGCAGTTGCCATTGGGGGGGCGGGTTGTGGTGTGTGCGTGTGGGGGGTGTGTGTGTGGTTCCAGTGTCAGATGCATTAAAATGTTTTTGCCCCTAGTCTGAGCGGCAGTTTGGAGGGATTTGTTAACAGATATTTCATTTTAGCGGGATTGCTTGACTCGAGCCTGTTTGAAAGTGGCCTCTTGGTTTGCACGTTGGATTTCTTAGAACACCCTTGTCCGTGTCCTTTGGTCTCAAGAGGATCATTTCCCACACATGGCTGTAGAACATACTGGCCTTTGTCGTGTCCTGCATAATGTATTCCACCAAATTAGGTGGGTCTTGGTGTGTGGGGGGGAGAGTTGCTTGTTTGTTTTGACAGAGAGTTTCATTTTCTAAAGAGATCTTAGCTTTCTAAGCCTATCATCAGAATTCAGATCAGCTCCCGCTTTGCAGACGTTTAACTCTCTTTGCAGTGTCCACACATGGAATAATGTCCCCAGGTGCTTCAGAATGTGCCTATGTAGTTTGGTTTCTCTAGCACAAGCAGTCAGGTAACCGTGATTAACACTTCAGAAGTTCAATGAACATGTGTTGGTGGTATAATGGTAAGCAGAGCTGCCTTTCAAAAGAGTAGAGAACTGTACAACACACGAAAAGGTGGTGGCATTGGTTATTCCAGCCTTTTTAGGCCATGGATGATGGCTCAGAATTATTTTGTTTCTTACCAGCCTAGTGTGATGCTGTGCATACACTGGGCCCTTAATAAAAACTGATTGGCCGAATGAACTTCTTCCTGGTCTTTCTACGATTGGGAGGTATAATACATTTTTCTGAGAGATAACAGCCCATCAGCTGTACCTTTTCAGATGGGAGGGTAAGAAAGATTTGTATATAAAAGGCATTCAATAGATATTTGTCAGATAAATGAAAAGAAGTCTCTAATTGATTCAAACACTGGAGTCTTGACCCACAGAGCATCAGCTTATGCAGAATGCTATTTAAGGTACCGAGAGTAAAGCGTGTGTAAATTAAAAACCATGACTCCTACCTCTGAGAAACTCCCGTGTTAGGGTAGGGGGACGTATACCTGAATGAGAAATGATTGTGAACTTGAGCAGCCAACAAAAGGTGCTTTAAGCTCTTCGTGATGATGGAAAGTGATAAAAGTGGCACCGCTTGGCAGAAGAGTTTGTAATGGTCAGGAGGTGGGAGAGAAGACAGTGCTGTGGCTGGTCGTGCCCTGCTTCTGTGTCCTTCCCACTTGCTGTGTAAAAGTGGAGCCCTGGGATTGGTCTTGCTTTTCTCCCTACAGGATGGTTAAGAGGGCAGGCTCTGCACCCAGCACTGGGATTCGTGCCCTGCTGGACGTCTTACCAGCTCTGTGTACTCTTGAACAAGTCATTCCACCTCTCTGGGTTTCCGTTTCTTCATCTAAAACAGGGATAATATCATAACTACTGTGTAACGGTAGAGTGAGGATTAAGTGAGCTTAGGGTAAAGAGCATGCAGAGTGGAAAGCACTTGATCAGTATTAGTTTTTTCTCCCTTCGTTTCTTTATAGACTTTTCTTCCCTGCTCAGGTGGATAGACCCATCCTCAACACCGTTAGGCCTTTAATAGAAAACAGTCTCTTCTCTCCTTAGTCAGTCTGTCTAATTGGAGGGATAAGCTGTAGATAAAATAGCCGGAGGACAAAAGCAAACCTTTAACACTGCACTGAGGGAAAGCCAAGTAAAGGAACATTTGGAATAAGCTAGTTAGCAAGGAGTCAGAGAAAGCCTTTAGGAGAAGCCCAGCAAGGTCTTAGAAGAATAGAGTTTTTCCTAAGTTGGGGGAATGATATGGAGGCAGGGATGAACAAGACTTGTGTGGTGGAACCCACTTGCAGAGTGATAAGTCTGAGAATTCCTTTTCCTCTGAGTGAACAGAGGCCACCCCAGATCTTTGCTTTTTCTTCTCTGTTAAGTTCCTCTGATTCTCGCACCATTCCCTCTGGCTGTTTTTCCCGCGTGACCTTGGCCAGGAGGCAGAGCGGTCAGATGTGGTGGGGCCCCTGGAGCTGACCAGCAAGCAGAGTAACCAAGCGCCTGCATTTCTTTCACAGGACTCCGACACCACCATACCAATGGATGAATCACTGCAGTTCAACTCCTCCCTCCAGAAAATTCACCACGGCATGGATGACCTCATTGGAGGCGGGCACAGTATTCTGGAGGGACTGAGGGCCCAGAGACTGACCATGAAGGTGGGGGCCCTCTTGGGGGACAGGGAGAAGGGCTTTTGTTTTGGCTTTATCCAAAAGTGTGGGACCTGCGTTTACCTTTTGATCGCATACCCCTAAATTGTGATACTGTGATAGAGCCTTTGAGTTTGGGTTCCTTTCTGTTGGAATTGAATTATTATGAGTCCAAAAGGAGCCAGATTCCCTTTGCCAGTAGGTGTTTCTTGTGTTTGCAATGAACCATAATGTGGCATCTCTTGGTATCCAGGTCTTTTTCCATTTCCTGAACTTAATGTAAAGTGACTGCTGCTATGAGAGGAAGCAGTAATGGACTGGGAAATTCTGTTACAGAATCCGCTCTCGCAAGAAGGAAGACGCAGCTGTACTTGGCCTCTCGCTCTCTTTCGGTTTTCCTGTGTGGCGCCCCCAACCCACCCCGCGCCCACCGGTGGACGGCCTTATAGCCGAGACCTCTGTACTGCAGCAACTAAAGGGGGTCTTAGGGCTGCCTTGGTTGACTAGCAGTGGGTGCCTTCTAGAGCACAGGCTGGTGATCCCCAGTGACTCTTCACTCTCTCTTTAGCAACAGGTATTCCTAGAAGCCCTGCCCCATTGGCTGAGACTCAAAACCCCTGGGAGTGGTTTACAGAAACATTACACAGCCTCTGATGTCAGTCGTGATGTTTCAGCCTCAGCCCTTTTCCTGTGTCAACCCTGATGGATAATGGGGTGTGGGCTGTGTCTGTTATCAGGGTGTGGTCCCCAGTGGACGAAGCCCTCCCAGCCACTGAGCTGTGAGAAGCAGTCACTCGGAAGCGTGAGCTTTATCTTAGTTTTTGTTGGACCGTGTTGAGCCTGTCAGCTCCATGGGACTTCTGTACATTTCTGAGCAGCGCCTGCCACCTTTACCCAGGAGAAGGTCAGGCGAGCTGCAAGTAACACTTATCTCTTGCTGATGGCCGCAGCGCTTCAAATGGTTTGGAAGCGTGGTCTCTGACAGCTCCATGGGTGCCCCCCTTTCAGAACAGCCACCTGCAGTAATCTAAACTGATACATGATGGTTAATCCTCCCTTTCTTTAGAAAACTGCTGGCCTCCTTCCCATATCTCAGAAAAACAGTAAAACCCTTTTAGGACGAGGCTCACCATGTCACACTCAAGTTGACCCGCTGCGGGTCAGAGCTTATTGTTAAAGCACATGTCAGCTTCTTCCCGAAGTCGTGTCACTGAGGAGTCCAAGCAACTTCTGCCCCAACACTGCCCCCAGAGGTGAAGCGCCGGGAAGTCTGGTGGGCAGTCAGGGGCTGGAATGAGAGGTTTCTAATTCCGTTTCCTCTGCACGCCTACTATACCTGTCTTTTGCCTCTTGGTTCCCTCCACCTGCCTCCTACCCCACTTCTGTCAGGGAAGTTTCTGCCCAAACCATTTAAAAGGAACATAGGAGGGAGCGTGAAGGAACCGGGCCGTGATTTGGGGTGGAAAATGAATAACATTTTTGAAATTAATGTTAATTTTCAAGTGATTTTCGAAGCTTGGTACTTGAACTTCACAGAGTGATGAAATAATCTGCTCTTTCAGAGCTAAGCGGAGTCTTTAGTGACAGTCTAGTTTATACCACCATTGTTGTGGGAAAAACATGTCTCTGGTCTCTGGCAGAGATAAAGTTTGACCTGAGAGATCTCTCTCCGTGAGGCTTGTATATCATTGTCTGGGCAGAGCGTGGGTCTTGAACTCCTGTCCGTGATGCCTTGTGTTCTCACCTCTCTTGCATCTTCTCTCAGTTGCTCGTTACTGTGTTCACTTAGAAAATGGTTGCAGGACACTAGGTTAGATGCCGTCCTACAGATGCAGTTGGTGATATGTGTAAGTTAAGTCGGGGTCTGCCCAGCTTTCATTTATATTTGTTACTTCATACGAAATTGAATGTGCTTAAAAATGAAAATTAGAAAGCAGAGAGGAAGGGTGGCCTGGGTGGTTTGGGCTGTTGGTTTAGGAATAAAATACCCTTTTGTTTTGGGTGGTGGGTGGTGACATTCATATAAGGAGTTGTAGGTCCTTGGGTTGGTGTCTGCCAGTTGTGATTCTGTGGTTCCATCTTGCCCCCTTCAAACTCTCTTATAACGTGGACACAGACCCATATGTTGTACTCAGCAGAATCCCTGCGGTTTCTACTCTACAGAGTACACAGGCTGAGAGCAAGCATTTTAGAGCCAGGGAGCAGAGAGAAGTTTTTTGATGTTGCCTTTTTTTCAATATAAAATATTCTAATTTAAAACTTTTTTTTATGGAGGTATAATGTGCATACGGTGAGGTATACAGATCTTATTTGTACAGATCATTGAATTTTGACAAATACACACATCCGTCTTTGTAACTCACACTGCTGTCAAGGCAGAGACCGTTTTCACCACCCCGAAAGATCCCTTGTGCCCTTTCCCAGTCAGTCTACCCCTGCTCCTTCCGCCTGCCCCAGGCAGCCACTGTTCTGATTGATTTCACCATTTATTAGTTTTGACTGTTATTGAACTTAATGTAAATGTATTCACATGACGATTTTGTGTGTGACTTCTTCCTCTCAGGAACGTTTTCCAGGCTCATTCATATTGCTACATGGTGCAATCAGGCCCTTTTTATTGCCCAGCAGTATCCCGTTGTGCACAGAACACACACTGTTAACCCATCCTCTGGTTGATATACACCTGGATTGTTTCCAGTTTGGGGGCATTCTTCTGTTTTCTTCTAGAAGCTTTATTATAGTTTTAGCGTTTTTGTTTAATTCTATGAACGAATTCATTTTTATGTATAATATGAATCAAAGGTCTTTTTTAACACATATGTATTATGTACAGACATATATGTATGTGTGTGTATATGATACATACATGTGATACTCATTATACACCATTTGTTCCAGCACATTTGTGGAAGACTTTCCTTTCCCCCTTGCTTTGCTCTACAACCTTGACCAAAAGTCATTTGGCCGTAGGAGCGTGATCTGTTTCTGGTGGCTGCTGCTGCTTGTATGCTTTAGGCATGACCAAGAGACTGTCTGTTGGTAAAGCCCCATCTCATGATGACATTCACCCATCCTTGGTAGAAGGAGTTGATCTTTGTTTCTTCCTCTTCTTGTCTGTCCCAGGGGACCCAGAAGAAGCTCCTCGACATTGCCAATATGCTCGGCTTGTCCAACACAGTGATGCGGCTCATCGAGAAGCGAGCTTTCCAGGACAAGTACTTCATGATCGGTGGGATGCTGCTCACCTGTGTGGTCATGTTCCTTGTGGTGCAGTACCTGACCTGAGCCAGCCAGGCCCCGTGGCTGAACAACGGTCCCACGGCGTGAGAGTGTGTGTGAGTGTGAGTGTGCAAAGAGAGGGAGGCCCGGAGGCTGCCTTCTGAAATGTGTGCCCATCTTAACTGTGAAGACCACTCCGAAGTGATTGTGACCTGCAACCTGGTGGGAGTTTCAAACCTCTGTTTTTTGTGAAACAAAAACAGGGGAAACTCCTGCTACCAAGATGTGGTGCTTAGGAAATGAACGAAGTGTCTGTTCTCTCTCATGCTCACTGTCACTCTCACTGGGGGAGGAAGTGATGCAAGGGTAAGGGAGGACCAGGGAGAGGGGAGGAAGAGAATGGCCTTGGTGGTTTTTGTCCTCATAGCTGATGTGCACCCAGGAAGGCTTTCACGGTGAGCTTGCAGACAGGACTGTCCACTCTTTGCCATCCACTGGCCTTTCTGGCTCCTAGTAGATAGTCTAGAGCAGAAGCAAAGAGAGGAGGGGAAAGAGGCCTTCTTTTCCTGCACCCACTACAGTAGGTGGGTTCACATGCCCTTGCTACTAGCCACCTTCCCCCACACCCCTCCAAAAAATAATGACATGCCAGTGACTGACTGCTAATACTCGTCGTCCTTCCCCGGGAGCAGCTACTAGAGGAAACAGAGGCACTGGCGCTGTTGCTGATAGCAAGATTTTCCACATCACGGATGCTGGGTGTTTCTCCTTTCTAAAGTAAGGCCACTGTTAACTCCCTGGGAACGGTCAGTCTTGAAACTGAAGACCCTAGTCACCGATATTTTTCCCAGTAGTTAATGGTTGGCTTTTAAGACTGCAGCCTGGCGCCCGTGCCCAGGCTTTGGTGGGCGTTTGCTGTGAGCAGGTAGCTGTGAGCAGAGGTTAGTGATTTGTCTTTTACAGTCTCATCTCTAGTTTTAGTGTCTAATTAATAATTGGCTCTCTTCCCTTCCTTGAGATATGTTAGCAACTGCCAGCCAAGCCTCCGTTCTGCCCAGCCAGTGTGGGCACATGCCACCCTGGAGACGTCTCTGGTGTGTATGTCCTTGTAAGACTCTGTTTTCAGGGACCAGGACCTTTCTCCTTCTCGGACCAACCCTAGATTAAGGCTGTACCGGTACCCGGCGTATTGTAGGATTTATTGTAAAGCCAGTCTGTTCAAGGAGACTAATCACTGAAAGTACCAGAAAGACCTGGTTAGCCTATTTTTTCATCTGTCACAGGCCCTACCAGCCCTAGGCTCAGTATGGCAAGACATAAATAACACTCACGGTTTCCCAGAGGAACTGTAAACCTGGTCAGTATTAACCCCACCTTTTTTTTTTTTTTTTTTTTTTTCTTTTTTGCAGTATGCGGGCCTCTCACTGTTGTGGCCTCTCCCGTTGCGGAGCACAGGCTCCAGATGCGAGGGCTCAGCGGCCATGGCTCACGGGCCCAGCCGCTCCGCGGCATGTGGGATCTTCCCGGACCGGGGCACGAACCCGTGTCCCCTGCATCGGCAGGCGGACTCTCAACCACTGCGCCACCAGGGAAGCCCTTAACCCCACCTTTGACTGTCTCGCCCTACCTACTTCCCGTCTTTGTTTCTTGTCATTTGGACTATCTTCTGTCATCTTTCTCTTTTCTGTGTGTTTTCTCTTCCACCTTCCTTCTTTACCACCCCCCCGCCCAACCTGTTTCTGTAGCAGTATTGATCTTTGTAGGCACATCTGTGGCGTAGATCCCTTTTGGGGGAATGATTCTTAATTGTCACAGGTTTTGTTTTTTTGGTTTTTTTTTGCTGTACGCGGGCCTCTCACTGTTGTGGCCTCTCCCGCTGCGGAGCACAGGCTCCGGACGCGCAGGCTCAGCAGCCATGGCTCACGGGCCCAGCCGCTCCGTGGCACGTGGGATCCTCCCGGACCAGGGCACGAACCCGCGTCCCCTGCATCAGCAGGCGGACTCTCAACCACTGCGCCACCAGGGAAGCCCTGTCACAGATTTTTAACATGAGTTTCCTGGGTACTGATTTCACACTTTTGGTAGGATCTCTGTTGCTCTTACTTGTCTGGGCTAAACAGGGGCCCTGGGTTTCCAAGGAAAGGGGAATCTTTGATCCCTTCATAAAAGGATTGAAGGCTCTGCCAGAGTGAAAACGTTGGCCTGGTGGATGGACAGAGGGGTGGAAGCATCTTCAGACCTAGCTCTGACTTTGGGGAGGCCCAGTTGGAAATTTCCATCATACCCAGCACCCCTGCCATCCCAGGGACCCAGCACAGGTCTCTTAGCAGTGCATGAAATGGGTTTTTAAACTGCGGAGACTTGGCTCTGAGCCTGGGCACCTGAGGATCCTGCCAGACAGTGCACTTGGGAAGAAGATGTACAAGGAGCAGCGAAGCCATTTGGACTTGAACTCTGGGGAGGCAGAAACTCCCCCCACCCTCTGCCCTCTGTTGGTTGATGTGACACCTATTTGTAATGTACACCAGTCTGTTTCCACACTTGCCTTTCTAGTGATTGTTGTCCTCGACGAACCAGAAGTAAGGCCTTCCTTCGTGCTGCGCCTTCAGAGCCATTCTCCCTACTTTGTAATGAAAATAGAGGGGGCGATTCGTGGGTCTTCACCACCTGGAGCTAAGGAACAGCAGCCACAGTATGTCTGGAGACCCTGGGGCACCTCGTGTCATCGTGTGCTTGCCCTTCCCTGTCACACGTTGGCTTTCAATGCTCTGTGAGCAACACACTTTGTCTCCACAGTCCTCAGAGTATAGGGCAGGGTCTCCAGGCCAGGGAAGGAGCACCCTCTAGTGGAGTTGGGGTGAATTCTCAGGTGCAAGAATCTCCAGGAGCTGCCTCTGAGACCTTGTACAGGATTTTGGTGTACCTATTGTGGTTTAGGACAGGTGGGTTGTCAAGGAACTTGGAGAATCTTCATTCCGTGGATGTGTACTCCAGGTGTGATAACCTTAAGAAAAGCTGAACTCCTCGACCAAGTAAGTAGGAGAGTCTTCATTTTATAGAAAGCTTCGCTGCTGAGATTTTTCCTGTCCTTTGCCCTGATGAGTTTAAATGGGTTTGATTTGCAAATTTGGCTTTACACTCATTGTTTTTGAAACACATCAGTTGAATAAAGTTGCTGTTTATTTTATTTAGAAAATTACATTTTGTAAAGGAATTTGACATTCATCGTCATAACCAATGACCCTTTTTTTCTCTCAGGCCAGAGATTCTGAAACACTCTTCCGAGACGAGGGGTGGGTTGGCTGCCTCAGCAGTAGCTGGGAAACTTTTTTAAAATTATGGATTCCTCCGGCCTACCCCAGACCTTCTGCATTAGAATATTTTTTAAGTCTCTAAGGTAATTCTGATGTGTGTCTTTTATTTATTTTCCACATTTATTTAGGTATTTTATATTTGGCTGAGTTGGGTCTTTGTTGCTGCACGCGGGCTTTCTCTAGTTGCGGCGAGCGAGGGCTACTCTTTGTTGTGGTGCACGGGCTTCTCGTTGCGGAGCACGGGCTCTAGGTGCGCGGGCTTCAGTAGTTGCGGCACGAGGGTTCTATAGTTGTTGCTTGCGGGCTCTAGAGCACAGGCTTAGTAGTTGTAGCACACGGGCTTAGTTGCTCTGTAGCATGTGGGATCTTCCTGGACCAGGGCTCGAACCCTTGTCCCCTGCATTGGCAGGCAGATTCTTAACCACTGCGCCACCAGAGAAGCGGTAGACAGAGGCTTTTGTTTTTTTGCTTTTTTGTTTTTGTTTTTTGTTTTTTTTTGCGGTACACGGGCCTCTCACTATTGTGGCCTCTCCCGTTGCGGAGCACAGGCTCCGGACGTGCAGGCTCAGCGGCCATGGCTCACGGGCCTAGCCGCTCCGCGGCGTGTGGGATCTTCCCAGACCGGGGCACGAACCCGTGTACCCTGCATCGGCAGGCGGACTCCCAACCACTGCGCCACCAAGGAAGCCCCAGAGGCTTTTGTTTTAATCAAAGACTATAGCATTTGAAAACATGCGAACTAAGCATATATGAGTGAAGAGCAAAACTTATCAAGTCCAAAATAAAGTCTTAATTTGTTTATAACTTATTCCAGGAAAGATTTGAGGAGACTTAGAGGAAATAACTAAGACAGTGAAATATAAAGAAGTGAGAACCAAGAACAAGTCAGTAGAATGTCAGTGCCAAGAAAAAGACACATGCAAGTCATGAAGCCCCACACAGAAACACTCTGGGGAATCCCTGATTAGGCCTGGAGCCAAAGCAAAGAGAGAAGCATGATCTGTTACTGTCTGTTGAAGGGTAGGATGTCATATTTGCTCAGAGGAGAGGCCAGACCTTGACTACTGCTAGCTTGCCTGTGGCCCTTACTGGAAGTCAGGCATGGTTAGTTTCCCGAGTCTTCCCTCTAATCGTCACAAACCCTCTGAGTTAGGCTATGTGTCATTTCCTTTGTGCAGATGAAGGGATGGAGCTTTAGTGACTTTTCTCAAGGCCCCACAGGGAGTCCTGGAGGAACCAAGCCCTCCTCTGTCCGGCTTCATAGCCCAGGCTGATAAACACTGCAGCCGTGCTCGGGGCGAGATGCAGGAGACCAAGGCAGCTTTCTGGGATTGGGTAAAGGGCAGCAACGCATTTGGTGCACCTTACATGGCAGGTTCTCTGCTCTGAAGTATTTTCCTTATTTGAAGGGGGAGAGAGAATTTGAGGAGGAGCTTCTGGAGTGGAGAATGGAAGGTGTACTCAGATCTTGCCACTAGGGGGCGACATAACCCTTTCTGGCTGGTCTGCCCAGAACTCGGCTCTGCCTTAGGGCTGGTGTACTTGGAAGAGGAGGAAACACTTGCAGATTTAGTTTGCTTCAGATCCAGAAATTCCCTGCCGAGTAGCGGCTTCGGGCTCCCTTCGAGCTCCCTGGAGCTCTCAGGGTATGGCCCCAAATGCCTTCTGAAATCCTAGTTCATTGTGGTTTCTAGGGCTCCCCTCCCCTTTCAGTCTTTCCCTCAGCACACGGGCATATTGCAAACAAGGGTGGAAAGTGTTCCCCGGTGTGATGTCAGTTCCTTCTCCCCTTTTTGTGTCCTTTCGTGTCATGTGACACATGGGAGAGGAGGGAAGTGGCATGGCGGTGAGGGGACTGTGCAGGTCCTTGGCCCGCTCAGGTGCGGTTGGCAAGCCCCCCCACCATAGAACCTCCTTGATGAGCAGGCCCCCCCTCATCCCCACGTCCCGCTAGCAGAGGGCTCCCAACCTTGGCTCCACATCGGGATTCCCTCCAGAGCTTTTAAAGATACCTGTGTGTGGGTCTTACCCTGATCCACTCTGATATAATTGGCTTGGGTTGCAGCCTGGATATGGGGAGTTTTAAGGGTTGCCCAGGCATTTGTAATGTGTAGACAAGGGTGAGAGAGACTGGTCTAGCACAGGAGGGTTCTACCCAAGGCAAGGCGGGGGACCACTTCCCCAGACCAGCTGGGGATGGGATAGAAGCTTACTTCTCCCATGTGGTTTGGGAAGGGGCCAGATCCTTCCTGGCCTGTGGACCCCCTCATTGACTGATGCCTCTGTGTCTTCTGAGGACAGTACCTTAGTGTGACAGGCCAGCCTGTCACTGCCCCCTCCAGTGCACCTCCTGGCCCTCCCTACCACCCCTGCCCGGTTCTCCATCCTCCCTGGACTGCTTGGCCTTCTGGGAACATGCCATGCCCTTTTGTACATCTGCATCTTTGTTTCCACCCCCAACATACCTGTAGCACCACATAGTCCCTGGGGAATGGTAGTTGTTGAGGTGTCCTCACTGCAGGGACCTTTCTTGTGCATCCTGTGCACACAGTAGGCGCTCCACAGGTATTGGGTTGTGGCCTGTAGGAGGGCACTTGAGCCCGGCCCAGGCAGCTGACAGACTTCTGAGAATGGAGGCCATGGACCAGCTGCGCTGCTGTGACTAGGCCAGGAGGGAGCCGGAAGGGTGAAGGCCACTGGTGGCACTGGCCTTGTGCTTGTAGGCCCTCAACAGCAGCGATGGTCACCGTGAAAGCAGGCGAGGCACGGGAGGGAAAACGCGCCAACCAGCACTGTTTGGGGAGAGACAAGAGGGCAGCTAATTCGTTCCGGCTTTAAAGCTGAAAGTCCTGAATCCTGGTGACCTCCTCAGGCTGGAGTAAACCAGGGTGGTTGGTCACCCTGTGGATACTAAAGACTGTGACTGATTCAGGGCACCCAGGAAGAGGGGACTGTGGCTGTGGAGGCTGTCTCCCTGGCCTAGCAGTTCTGTTGGTGGCGTCTCGCCAGCCCCTCCTCCTGGAGAGCTGACATAGACTTGCCCAGGCCCAGCAGGGAAGCCTTCCACCTCCTCAGCCTTGGGTACCCAGCTACCAGAGCCCTGGCACATGCCCAGCACCGTGTTAGCTGTTTCAGGGCAGACAGAGGGGTTGGGAGCAGCCTCTGCCCTCTGCGGCTAGCAGTAGTTAAAGAGGCACGACGCAGCAGTAAAAGCCCTGAATCTAGGATGCGGACGCCTGGTCTCAAGTCGCAGCCCTGCTGGCAGCAGCCACATGGCAGGCACCTCTCTGAACCGAAGCTCGCTCCTCTTAGAATGGGAGTAACACCTGTCTTTGTCCCTTCCCAGGGTGGACATGGGGCCCAAATAACCTAGTGTTTGTAGCAGACTCCAGAGGTCTGAAGAAGTGCTTCTCAGCCTAGGCCACTTACGGGGGAGCTTTAAAAAGTCTTGATTCTGGATCTTGCCCCCAGAGGATCTGAGCTACTTGATCAGGGGTTTGGCCTGGATTTCAGGATTTTTTTTTTTTTAACCTTCCAAGAGATTCTCACGTGCAGCCAAGGTTGAGAGCCTCTGCTCTAAATGCCTTCCAGGTGTGATAGGTTATTCCTGTTTAACTGGAAAGGCAAGAACTAGTCGCATGAACCAAGCAGAGGACAAAGTAGCATGCAGAATCTCCCAAGGTGGAGGGACAGCAGTTTAGAGTGGCTGTCTCAGTGGGGCATTAACTAGGATGGGCTTTCTGGGAGAGAGCGCGGTGATGGCTGCAAGATGCTTGAAGGAGAGGAAGAGTCATGGGAGAAGTTGAAGGGGAGGCGGCTGGCATGGGGGAGTTAACAAGCTCTAATCAGCCTCTTGAGTGTCAAAGGCGGCGAGGGAGAGCCGCTGGGAGGGCTGACTGCCATCGTCTGCTTGGCTCACAGCCCATCGGAGAAGTGGTTGATGCTCAGAGTCTCAAGAAGCCTGAAATGGAGCTGAAGCCTTGGTGGGCTGTCGCTCATCAGGGGCAAGCAGGTGTGGGCTGTGCAGGAGACGGTTCCACTCCCCCTTCCCCTTTCCAGCCTGGGCCACGGCCCCCGCTTCTTTCAACCAAGACATCTGGGGCAAGGCCTAGCCTCTGGCTCTGCTCACCTCCTGGCACCTGTCGGCATGCTCTGCTAAGAGTTCCTCATGCTAGGGCCTGTGCAGGGACAGGGGCAAGGGGTCGGAGAGCTGGGACCTCTGTAGGAGCAGAGAATAATCATCGCTGTCCCCTGCACCTCTCCATGTTGTTGTGAATATCAAAAGATAAAATTCTGAACGCTCCTGGATGTTGTGTGAGTTCTTGTTGCTGCATGCATGTGTGGGCGCAAAAGTCAGTGTCCAGGAAACCATTTCTTTCTTCTCCCTCCTTCACCGCTGTGGCAGGGAGCAGCCTCTCTTACCGCGGCCCACAGGCCTTGGGAGACCCTTGGCAGGCAGCCCCCGGGGGCAGAATTCCAGATTGGGAACCTTGGTCACCTCCTCGAATGAGAAAGCATCTTGAAACAAATTTTCTGAGATCATTCATTTGGAGGGAACAGCGCTCAATTAAAGATTTAGAAGGGCTGGGATATTCACTTAAGGAAAAAAAAAGCTCACCCCTAGTACTGTACCCTTTTAACATAAGAAGTCGATTTAATACCTACAGGAGGTGTCACAGGGCAGGGTAGATACGCAAGACGAGAGCTTATCGAGATGGGGGCGGAGTGGTGTTGGAGTGCTTCCTGGAGGAGGGAGGACAAGGGCCGGGTGGAGAATAGGTCAGTGGCCGAGGATGATACTGACTGATGTCCTCGCAGGACATCCCTCCCTGGGGAGGGGTGCTGCTTTGAAGGGGAGGAGTATGAGCTCAGTTCTCAGCTGGCCGGGTTTCAGAGCGGCCTGTGGAAAGAGTGGGAAAGTATTGGGTAGGAAGCTGGCGCTGAGGGTGGAGGAAGGCCCTGCTGTGAACGCAGATGTAAGGATCCTTAGTTGTTGTCCTGAAACCAGAGCAGTGGGAAGGATCCCTGCGCACACCCTGAGCTCTGTGGACTCAGGAAGGAGGAGGGGGGCTGCTCCTAAGCCAGCCTCGCCATGAGGGTCTGGGTTAAAGCCTGCTCTCTGGTGTAAGTGTACAGGAGGGAGGGTTTACTGGGGCTCCGGGTAGCCAGTCTTTCTCAGGAGCCCCTGGGTCTGAACTCCTCAGACATGGAGCAACCACCAAACGGGCACAGGTTGTGGAGGCAGAGGCTGGCACTGCCACATACCCTGAGAGCTCACCACAGCTCATTTGTGACATGCTGATGAGACTTGGTGGAGAAGCTGTTAGTCTAACGTGTGGTGTGGACAAGTTCAGCTCTCCTGGGAGGACCTGGCCACCAAGGACCTTGACGTGATCTTGTGAGATGCAGCTAGCGTGACGAGGGTGGTGGGATGGTATTTGTGATGGGGTTGGCAGACATGGCTTAGCCACTTCTTAGCAAGATAACCTTGGGCTTAATTGTCCAAACCTGTTTCCTCATCTGTGTGACGGGAATGATAATAGCTACCTCATAAGGGTGGCTTATGTGCCCATATTTGAGGTCTTGGCAGTCAATGGAAGTGATTTGTTAAGAGGCAGAAAAGTTTTAAGTGGTTGGAATCAAGCAGGCCTGGGTATGCAGCCCATCTCTGTCATTATTGTGTTACCTCAAACAAGTCCTATCACCTATCCCAAGACTCTGCTCTCTTGGTATCTCTTAGGGATAAATTATGCCCATCCCAATGGGAGGCTGGGAGCCAGTGAACACTGCAGTGTATATAAAGTGCTTCTGCACAGCCTGGGACGTGAGAAGATGGTAGCCGAAGGTTTTTTTTTTAATTGTTAATTAGTATTGTATAAGACCTAGGTCTGGTACATTCTCGTTCAGCTGACGTGGCTGTTAGTCAAGGACCCGATATCCCTAAAGAAAGTACAGCAGACATTCACAGTTAGACTTTATTTGTGAACAGGTATCATGTCGTGGATATAATAATGCATTTGGCATCGGAAGATCTGAATTCAAATCCCTGCTTTATTACTTATTATCACTTGCTTACTGTCTCTCTCAGCCTCAGTGTCCTCAGGTATGAAATGGGGATGGTAATAATGACCTACTTCACAGAACTGTGGTGAGGACAAAACGATCAATTGCATGGACCAGTGAGGATGCTCTGGGCTGCAAGCACAGGCAACTCCAAGTAGCTTAAAGAACTGATGGAGCTGAAGTAGGCTGCAGGGTTGGTTGATTCAGGGCTCAGTGATGTCATCCAGGGCAGGCTTGGGACTGCCTAGGTTCCCTGAGAGCAGGGGAACTCCGGGGAGAGGATGTAGGAGAGGTGAGAGTGATGATTGAAAGGTTAGACTAGAATTGTCACCTGCTGAAGTTCATTCATTCAGTCATTCAGTAAACACTTAATTGGGCACCCTCTATGTATCATCTTGGGGCTGGGCCTTGTAGTACAGACGTGATTCACGAGGTCCCACCTGCATTACTTTTGCATAACATGTCACCACAAAACATAGGGGCTTAAGATAGCAGTACTCCACTGTTATATCTCACTGTTTCTAAAGATCTGGAACTAGGACAGGGCTGGGACGGCTCGTCTCTGCTCCATAACGTCTGGAGCTTCAGCTGGAAGATTCCAGGGCTGGGGATGGGAATCATCTGAAGGTTCACTCACATAGGAGCTTGGATGTCCGCTGAGCTCCTTGGCTGGACCTGTCCACTAGAACACCTGCACGAGGCATCTCCATGCAGCCAGGGCTTCCTCACAGCATGATGGCGAGGTTCCAAGAGTGAGCACCCCAAGGGTAAGAGCCTGGGGGGAGCTGTATCCTATTTATGACCAAGCCTCAGAAGTCACACGGCATCAGTTCTGCCATACTCCTTGGTCTATGGCAGTCACAAGCCCCCCACTCCCTTTCGGAGGGAAGAATGTCAGTCACGGGAGCATGCGGGGGGCAGCTGGGAGCTTCAGGAGTGTCTGTCTGCGTGCTCAGACACCCCCAAGCTCAGGAGCAAGATGGCCCTGAGCAGCGAAGGGGCTGCCGCAGCATCTTACCTGTCTCAGAACCTGCTCAGCAGCCTGAGAAGAGCCGGGACTGGTCTCTGTGGGGGACACCCTGTGCCGTGGTGGGGTAGTGCAGTGGGCTGAGATGCGGGGCTGATGAGATCAAAACTGTCAGGTTCCAAATCCCAGAAGAGAGGAAAAGTGGAGCTGGAAGGGTCTTAGGGACCTTCTGGGAGAGCAACTTGCTAGGGATCACTCAGTCAGTTGTAATAACAGATCTGAAGTCAGAATGGAGGTCCCCTACTCCCAGTCCAGTGCTTCTGCCATTTCACCCCTGCCATGGGCATTCTCACCTTGCCAGCTTGTCCTAATCCTAGCCTGTGGCCCTCGCCCGAGCTACAGTCCCATTGCCTGGCACTGTACCATACTCTTGCCAGGCACAGCTAACTCAGGGTGGCAGGAGCCATGCCAATTCTTCTCTGATTAGGGGGTATCTCCCCAGGCCCCTCAGATATTGACGTGATCTGGCACGCACATTGCCAGATTGTGATGTCCCTGAGAGAATGCAGAGGTGGACAGAGCCCACGAACGTGGCTGAAACGGCGCTTCCAGAGGTGCCCGCTTGCCGCCCACAGTGAAAGCCTGGTGGTGGGTGGCATTCTCCCCTCGGGTTACCCATTGGACCATTTTTCATCCTCCCAGAGTCAGTTTCCATGGAAACAGCAAGTTCCTTTCCCATCATTTTCATCCTTAAAGATTCCCACCAGAGCTGTCTGTGCCTGGGCTCCTCGCCCAGCGGCTGCATCAGCCGGCACCAGATCCCAGGTTTAATGGTGAATTGTCACGCTGCCAGGTAGAGCCGCCTGGGATGTGTCTGATAACTGGCATAGCCCTTACTGGGTTAGGAACTTGCTCTCAGTGGCTCCCTCTTGCTCCCATGTCAGAGCCACCTCCCTCCTCTCCCCTGCAATTTGGCATTGGAGGTCTTCCCCGTACCCCTCTGCCCCACCTCCCAGGCCAAGATAATTCTTTTTTTTTTTTTTTAATTTATTTTTGGCTGCGTTAGGCCTTCGTTGCTGCGTGCGGGCTTTCTCTAGTTGCGGCGAGCGGGAGCTACTCTTCGTTGCGGTGCCCGGGCTTTTCATTGCAGTGGCTTCTCTTGTTGCAGAGCATGGGCTGTAGGTGCGCGGGCTTCAGTAGTTGTGGCACACGGGCCCTAGAGCGCACGGCTTCAGTAGGTGGGGCACGTGAGTTCAGTAGTTGTAGCGCGCAGGCTTCAGTAGTTGTGGCTCGCGGGCTCTAGAGCGCAGGCTTAATAGTTGCGGCGCACGGGCTTAGTTGCTCCGCGGCATGTGGGATCTTCCTGGACCAGGGATCAAACCCGTGTCCCCTGCATTGGCAGGCAGATTCTCAGCCACTGCTGCACCAAAGCCAGACAGTGACCCAGCTGGGAAAGGGAAGCCTCCAGTTTTCTGGGGACCAGGTACACTCAGGGAGGACCCCACCCTCACAGCCTCAGGGTGGGCTGTCCACTCCTCCTCCCCTCTCTTTCCCAGCCAGCCCTGTTCCTGGCCTCTGTGTAGTGCTTCTCCCTCTGGGCTTTTGCCTCCCTGCTCCTCCTCTCTAGCCATCACCTCCTTCACACCCCAACTCCAAGTTCACTCCCACCAGGATGTCTTCCTTTCTAAACCATTTTTCTCAGTGCAGCTCTATTTGGTTCCTGCAGTATAACTTTGTATATATTGTGTCAGGGAGAGGAGGAGATTCCTGAAGCTATTTTTCTTTTTAAAGCTTTTTTTTTTTTCCGGTATATTTTCTTTCTGTACTGGAGAATTCTTGTCGTGGGCGTATGTTGTTTATCTGCCCAGCATCCCCTCTTTGGACTACAAGCCGTTATCCCCTTCTGCTGGTAACATAATCTCTCCTTCCTATGGAAAAATCTGTTCCATGGGATTCAGCTAGGGCTGCCTTCTTCAACAGGGGGAAGCCCCTGAAGCAAGCCTGGCCAATCAGAGGACTCTATCCGTAGGCCCTAGTGGTCGGTTCAGGGATGACCACATGACCATGCAGAGCCAATAAGAATCTTCCTTGGTATTCCTATAGACAGTGCTGGCTGCCCCACCAATGTCCTTTCTCCCTTTGGTTCTCAATAACAAAACCCTAATTTTATTGGAAGCCCAGTTGAAAATACTTGCCTCTGCAGGCTTTCTTGCAGTGGGAGAAGTTATGTCACCCAGTTCTGGTCAACAGGATGTGGGGAGAAGTTGCTGGAAGGGACTTCCGGGAAAGTTTCAAAAGGAACAGACTCAGACTGGCATGGCCCCTTTAGTACTGATTCTAACTGATCACTGCCTCCGTGAGAGCAAGACATCTTAACCTGGAGCTTTTGTTCCAGCCATGTGGAGAGGCTGCCTGAGAATGAAGCCCTCCAAGAGGAAAGCACAGCCAAGAGATGGAGAGAGAGAGGAGAAAAGAGAGGGGGGAGGGAGGGAGAGAGAGAGGGAACAGTATCAGTTAAGCCCCTGGATTGAGCCATGCCCTCAGAACTTCCCGATTTAGGGAGCCAGTAAATCCCTTTCCTACTTAAGCTGGGTTTCTGTGTCTTTCATTGAAGGCTCAGAAGGAAACCCTCTACAAGACCAAAGCCATGCCTTTGTCTGTCTCTGTTCTCTCCTCCCAAGTTATTTACATTATAAGATGCTAGATGCAAAGCTGGCACACAGTAAATATTAACTCAAATAGACCTTGAGCCCCCCACATTTTTGTCTTGACAGGAGTCAAAGTAGAGCTCGGAAGGACTTGATTTCTGAACCAGACTCATTAAGGAACACACTCATCAATTCTCTGTGGACGTCTCAGGCCAAGCACACCTCCCATGCAGTGCATGGCTTGGAATCTCTTCTCTTCACCAAACCATTCCTTCAGCGCTCACCTCCTCCAGGTAGCCTTCCAAACCAGGTCTTAACTTCATCACCATTCCTCGCTTTGTGATTCCTTGCTTTTGCTAACACTTTGGTCCAGCTGTACTTGGTTAGATGTATTATTTGAGCGTAGCTGTGTGTGTGTCATCCCTCTCACCTCACCCCTGGCCAACTGACTAAAGAGCTTTTTAGAACAGGGGCTGTGTCTCCACCATCAGTCTAGGGACCTTCTGGGGGCGGGGACGCTAACTCCCCTGTGAGATCGGGGATCCAGATGCTGCCTCTCCTCACATCAGACGAGGCGCTGCACAATCTAGGGTCACCTCTCCGTGCCTCACGTAGCCTCATTGGCAAGGCAGGAAAATGCGGTCTGACCTACAGCCCCGCAGAAATGGAGAGCTGGAGGAAGGGGGTAAGAGTGGCCCTCCTCACTCACAGGA
The DNA here is from genome assembly GCF_963924675.1 of Phocoena phocoena. NCBI lineage: Eukaryota > Metazoa > Chordata > Mammalia > Artiodactyla > Phocoenidae > Phocoena > Phocoena phocoena. The sequence goes on from NC_089237.1 coordinate 16,879,148, forward strand.
GGGTCCGTCTTAACCTTCCGGGGAACGCTGATGAAAAGCCCATAAGGTTAGTCCTGGATCGGAATGCTATTCAGCAACTCCAGAAATATTCTAACTCGGCTCCTGTTCCCTCCTGTGTAGCAGCGTAAACAGAAAGCTCCCCACACAAGGCCAGAATTCCGCCTTATAAGCCTTCTTGCTTCCCTTGTTCCTTGTCTGTTGGGTAACAATGAATCCTTTATTGGGAAGCTTGTCAAATCCACGTAGACACCGAGGGGGTGGCCATATGTTTTCTGTCTCGTGGCTCCTGTTGGATGGCAGCCCTGGAGTAGCCTGTGTAGCTGACAGTGCTGGTGGGACACAATACCACCCTCCCGCTCTCTTCAACACGCTACCCTGTCTTTGTATCTCCTGCCCCCATTCCAACGCTCAAGCCTTTGCAACAGCAGCTGTGCAGTGAGCCATTGTGGAGGAAGGATGCTAACGTAAGTTCTTGGAGAAGGTTGATGGATTCCCAACAAGGGTCAGAGAAAGTCATTCGGGGAGGACAGAGCCTGAGTAAAGCCAGTCTGAGCACGGTGGGTGAGGCGGCTCTCGGAGAGCTGACCTGGAAGTACAGAGGGCAGGGAGCCAAGGTGAGGAGGGGCAAGGTGGAGAGGGCATGAAGGGCTGGCTTGTTTGGTGGGAGAGGAAGGAATTGATGAAAGCCCTTGAATGCAAGTTGAGTCTGTAGCTGGTAGAAAAAGCAGTGGGGAGATGAGGACAGACCTTGGATAGGAAAGAGACGTGGTAAAAATAGTGCGAGTGATCCAGTCATCTGCATGTGGGAGGCTGAGTGCTCGGGGAGACGGAGGCGAGGTGCTGAGCCTGGATTCTGCGGCAGGATTGGTGTGCCTGCTGATGATTATGGAAATGGGTTGGAGCTGGGGTCTAGGTGAGTGAGTCCTCATCTTTTAGACAGGCTTCATCTCTTGGAGGAAGGTGCTGGGAGCTCTGGCTTAATTCCCCAAGGGGATGATGGCTCCAGGAATGGGGGCTACTGCTTTGGGGATCTGTTGCTGCCAAAAGTCAGTGGATCTGGGTGATCCCGCTCAACCCATGGAGAGCAGGTCTCCTTGTCCTCAACTGCACCTGGCTGAGCTCTGCCAGAGGTGTGTGTAACCTTAGAAGTCACGAAGCATCCTGAAAGTGTTTCCATTCCCACGAGGGATAAACACATAGAACAAGAGGAATCATTCTTACTGAAGCCACTGAAGTATGTACTTAAGGATCAATAAGATTACTCTTGCGGATCTATGCTTATTCAACATTCATGCAAGAAATAGTGATTAAGTGTCTGTTATATACAGGCACATTGCTAAATACTGTATATGTAGCTATGAGTAAGACTGACATGGGCCCTCGCCTGTCAAGCATTTTGTAATTTATAGAAATAGGTGTCTCTGAACTTGTCCAGGACTTTCTTTCCATTGGCAGCAACTGGCCAGAGACCTTGATGAAGACAGGAATGGGGTGCAGGCTACCAAGAAGCTCGGGCCCAGGTAAACCAACTTGCATGGCAAGGGCGCGCCTTCAGCCTCCCCATTTTACCCGCATTCATATCACACACCAAATAAGGAGAAAGATGGGACACATTTGCACAATAGTTCAAGACAGGGTCTCCATGGCAACAATTACCCAAAAATCTACTCCTGACAGCCGCAACAGCAGGAGCTAGCAAAGAAGACTCTGGGGGTGGGAGATGCGCGTGGGGGCTCAGAGGATGGCTTCCTTTTATTCTTAAACTGAAGGAAGTGCTGATGGCAGGAGCCAAGGCGTCTCAGAGCCTGACTAAGCCAAGAACCATTAGAAGGGGGAGCTGGAAGGAGACTTAAAGATGAGCTACTCTGAGGCCTAGCTGTAGAACACTCCAGGAGGATGTGCCAGCTCAGGGGTGAGGACTGGGCCATCAGGGCATCGTCCCTCCCACCACCCATGTCCGGTGCACAAGAGCTCTCCCTGCCTCCAGAGGTCGTGGGATGGGGACAAGGGGTGGACCCAACTTCCTGGGAAGTCAGGGGCTCTGGGGAGTTTGAGTCTGCCTGAAGACTGAGTCCAGTCCATGAAAACCCCCCACATGGATGCGGGTTGAGAGAACATGGGCTCTAGCCCACTCCATCCCCCAACTTGCTATATGACCCCTCAGTTTCCCCAACAGTGAAATGTACAACCTACCTTGAAGAACTAGTACAAGGCTGAATGAGTAGTGTGAGATGGGAAATGCTTTACCAAAGTAAACTCCAATGCAAAGACAAGAGGTCTCCATGTGTCCAGGCAGGACAGCTTGACAAAATTAGGTGTGCCCAAGGCTCTCCTCCACAGGCAGAGCCTGGGACAAGCGAGTCAGTGTCAGGAATGCAAGGGGAGACCTGAGTGTGGCCAGAGAGCAGTACCAGGGAGCTGGTGGGAAGGTGGGGGCAGAGGGTGCCTTAGCAGCAGAAGCATCACCTGCTTCCTAGCAGCAGACAGATGGACAGACTGACTGAGAGCAGTCAGCAAAGTGCATGACCTCCAGTCTTTAAATTTTTCAGAAGAGGTTTGGCTCAAAAGGAAAAGTATTCTGCTTTCCTTTTTGGAAAAGCCTAAATCTACCACTACGCCACCCCAACTTCTAAGTTTACTTCTCTTTGTCTGGTAGTGCTCAAGAACCACTGACTGTTTTTCAGATCCTGTAGATCACGACCACACTTAGGTCCCCCATTGCATTCCTGACACTGCATGCAAAACCCTGGAGAAAGGAGAAGTTCTCCATCTTTCTTTGGGGAACTAAGAAAGAAGGCAAGTTGAATCTATCTCTAGAGCAAAGAAGGCTCTGCAGCATTTGGAAATAAAACTTCTCTACCAACCCCCACAGATAGCAATCCCTTTACACTGAATAATGGTGAGAAGGGATTAAGCTAGAGTATTTCCTGAACACTTTTTTTGTTCCAGGCTCTCTCCTTTGCCCTCCCACTCTCCACCCCCAAAACTTTTCTCCTCCCTTTTTATCTCTCTAACCACGGAAAGTCCTTCCATCCCTGGGGGTCCCCAGAAGCCAATCCTCCCACCCTGGAGCTGACTTCCCTCCCTCACCTTCTGGACTGAGCAGGGAAGAGAGAGATGCAAGAGAGGTGCCATCTGAGGAAGGTTGTCTGGGCCCTCAGGCAGGACCTCACAGAGTGGACTTCAGAGTGACCATCATGGTCCAGGCTTCATTAGGGTCCAGACGTTGGGCCAGGACCCTCAACAGTGGCCACAGCCTCTCTGGACTGACCAGACTCAGTGATGAGCAACCAGAGCATCACTTCCTAAACTCAGGATGGAAGGGATGGAGGCTGCCTTTTCAGTCACTGGACTACCCATGCTCACTATTCTGGGGACTCCTTTCTTGGAGTCAGGAGACCAGGGAAGCCAAAATAAAGATCAGAAAGCCACTTGGAGAGCAGAGAACCAGCGCAAGAAGGCAATAGACCTGAGTGATGCAAAGCCCAGACCAGAGTGAGTCACCTCTTCATTCACTATTATATCATCCACTCAACAGACACCTGTGGCATCCCTGCCATGCAGGTGCTAGCTAGGTACTGGGGACACAGTAGCGGTGGTGGGGGTGGCAGTGGTTGGGGGAGGTATGGAACTCTGTGAGAGACTCTGTTAAGAGAATGAAAAGACAAGGCATAGGCTGGGAAAAAATATTCACAAATCACAATCGGCCAAAAGACTGTATCCAAACTATACAGAAGTCAACAATCAGAAACTAACAACCCAACTTTAAAACTGAGCAAAAGACGCTTCACTCAAGAAGACATGCAGATGACAGATGAGCCCATGAAAAGATTCTCAACACCACCATTCATTAGGAAATAGAAATTTAACTCAGTGAGATATTGCTACACACATACTAGAAAGACACATGTACAAATAAAATACAAAAATTATAATAACCCTGACATTACCAAGTGCTGGTGAGGATGCAGAGCAACTAAAACATTTGCACATTGCTGATGGGAATGCAAAGTGTGACGTCCACTGTGGAAGACACTTGGGCAGTTTCTTGTAGAGTTAAGTATATACTTTCTATATGATGCAACAATCCCCCTTCTAGGTATTTACCCAAGAGAAATGAAAAATTTTTGTACACATGCATACGAAACTGTACATGATTGTGATGGATTTTTCATAATCACCAAAAACTGATACAACCCAAATGTCCTTCAGCTGGAGATAGATAAAAATCAAAAATTAATTTAAAAAATCTGTGATGCATTCATATGATGGAATACTACTCGACGATAAAAAAGAACGGACTATTGGTACGCACAGCAATGTGGATGCTTTAAGCTAAGTGTAAGAAGCCAAACTGGAAAGGCTATTTATCTCATGGTTCCATTGATCTGACATTCTGGAAAAGAAAAACCATAAGGACGGAGAACAAGTCAGTGATTGTCAGGGGTTAAAGGAAGGAGGGAGGATTTGACTACAAAGTGGCAGCATGAGGAACTGTGTTTGTCTGGTAGAACTGTTCTGTATCTTGACTGTGTTGGTGATTACACAACTCGAAGCATTTGTCAAAACACCTAGTACCATACACCAGAAATAAGTGAATTTCACTGTATGTAATTTTAAAAATAAAAAGATTTATAACGACTACTTTGGGGAGAGTTTAAAAAAGAAAGGTGGAAATAAAATACTAGACAAGAGGGCTTCCCTGGTGGCGCAGTGGTTGAGAGTCCGCCTGCCGATGCAGGGGACGCGAGTTCGTGCCCCGGTCCGGGAAGATCCCACATGCCGCGGAGCGGCTGGGCCTGTGAGCCATGGCCGCTGGGCCTGCGCATCCGGAGCCTGTGCTCTGCAACGGGAGAGGCCACAACAGTGAGAGGCCCGCGTACCACAAAAAATTAAAAAATTAAAAAAAAGAGGTATGTGTCATTAACCCCCATTTTACAAACGAAGAAACTGAAGCTTGGAAAGCATGTCTTATAGCTGATAAGGAGCAGAAGCAGGACTTGAATTAAGGACCCTTTTTTTTTTTTTTTTTTTTTGTGGTACACAGGCCTCTCACTGTTGTGGCCTCTCCCCTTGCGGAGCACAGGCTCCGGACGCACAGGCCCAGCGGCCACGGCTCACGGGCCCAGCCGCTCCGCGGCATGTGGGATCTTCCCGGACCGGGGCACGAACCCGTGTCCCCTGAATCGGCAGGCGGACTCCCAACCACTGCGCCACCAGGGAAGCCCAAGGGGCCCTTCTTGATTATGGACTCCACACTCCCAAACATCTCATTATGTCAACAAATGGGGGAGTTGAAGGGTGAAAAACATGTTTCAGAGCGAATTGTGGTGTCTGTGTCCCTCCTAGTGTGAACTCCCTTTGAGCTTTCCTTTCTTTGTCTTTTTCATCCTGTGATACTGAGGAGTGAAGCAGATTCTGGAAAGATAATCAGATAAGTAGGTGGATGATATAAGTTGGAGATTTTATTATAGTTTTGACACATTTCATGACAAGCACTAATCATCCTCAGTGTTCAGTTGTCACTTGAGAAAATGTAAATGCTACATCTGCTCACGGCCTGTCTTTTCTTCCAGACAAAAGAACATATGTTCCTAACAAGGGAGTGTGCTTTGTTCATCATCGTCAGTCCTACTAGAGAAGCCTGAGCCTTGGGACAGGTGGGGATTGGCTGAATATGTATGGGCTCTCCTGTCCCCTGTAGCCCAGGCAAGCTTCCCAGGACTATTCTGGCCCATCGGGTGTTAGGGGTCATCTTAGTCCCCATCTTAGTCTCATTGATGAGAAAACAAAGGTCCACAGGGAAAGTGTGGCTTCATCAAAAACCCATTGACAGCAAATGTCAGAGTCAGGCGGGGAGCACACCTCTAGATTCCTCCTCCAGTGCTCTCTGAACTCCAAGACCCTCTGGAGTCTCCTCCCCAGCTGCAAGCAGGTCCCTGGACTCCTGATGGAGGCGGCCTGAGTCCGCCAGTCTCTGGGAGTGCTGAGAATAGCCATGATCTATTGAGAAAAGGATGTGGCCCAGGAGCTCAACAGACAGATGTTCAGCACCACAGACAGCTCCGCTGGCCTCATTTACTTGAGAGGCTGGTTGCCCCTCGAGGCAGAGTGTCATGGGAGAGAGAAAAGTACTGGAATGATCTTAGAGACCACCTAGTCCAGCTCCTTGCTTTGTATGGGAGGAAACCCAGGAACAGATAGAATGACTTGTCCAAGGTCACACGGCAGGTCAATACAGAGCCAGAGAGGAGGGCCAGCAGCCCTCTTCCTCACACCTCTTCAGGGCCCTCAGATACCTGATTCCCATGACTTATTAATGGCACAGCCAGAGCTTGAATCAAAGTCTTCAAAATTTAAATCCCTTGCCTTTGGGGATGGCAAGAAAAGAAAAGAAAAAAAGAAGTAAAAAGAAAATGAAAGAGCACCCGGCCCTGCCCTAACTTTAAGTGGTTTTTTTTTTTTTTTTTTTTTTTGCAGTACGCAGGCCTCTCACTGTTGTGGCCTCTCCCGTTGCGGAGCACAGGCTCCGGACGCGCAGGCTCAGCGGCCATGGCTCACGGGCCTAGCCGCTCCGTGGCATGTGGGATCTTCCCAGACCGGGGCACGAACCCGTGTCCCCTGCATCGGCAGGTGGACTGTCAACCACTGTGCCACCAGGGAAGACCTAGCTTCAAGTCTTTGACAGGAGCTTCCTACTTCCCCAAGGTGATGTGGCATTTTAGAAACAGTTTTGTTTCCATGGCAACCTCATTCCAGGTTTCATCTCCATGGCAATTCATTGGAGTTTTTCACCCTTTTGGTAAGTACACATGTGACTGCCGATACATACATTGCAGGAAAGTTAATGTAAAGCCACATTTTTAGAAGTGGAGCATCTCATTATCTAAGTCTGCAGTCCGGAGCACAACAGGCAGGTTCCAGGGGAGACAGGGCCCATGGCATCAAGGACCCAGAGCAGTCTTTGGGGCAGGTATGCCCTCTGACTGCCATTGTAAACCTCTTCTAATCTTTACAGATCAGTGTATCTTAAGCTCACCATGTCCATAAATAATTTCTCCTTTTCTGTATCATCCCTCGTGCCCTGCTCATGACAAAGCCTCAGAGTTGCTTCTGATGGCAAGAAGTGCTGGGACAAGGAGAGAGGAAGCTGATTCTTCTGACTACAACCTCTGCAGTACCCCAGGAGTGACTCCACCTGCTTCCCTTGCCCATGCACCCCAGTTTGGCGCACCCTGGAACAGTTCCCACCTTTTGTGGCAGACCTTGCTTTCCTGATCTGTGAGCTGTGAGTACCCCTTCCGACCTGACCTAATCTGACACCTATTTTCCAGGGTATCTTCATGGTTTCTAGTCCACTGAGGGCACCCCTTATGTTTTCCTGCAATGCTATAGATTTTCTTTAATCTGTCCCAGTGTTTATAATGACTCAGGGCTGGATGGAGTGAGTATATAGTCAACCATCTCGACATAACCCTCTCTTTCCCTCTCTACTTCTAGTGTTTTGGGTAACTTTTCTTGTCAACTTATAGTCTGTTTAATGATGGTGGTGAGTCGTTAATTTCTCTGCATCATCACCAACATCTTCATCATCAGTAGTGGTACTATTTCATGACTAAGGGGTCACCATCACATTCTGCAACAAAGAAAAGTGAGAAGTGCTCCCCAAAATATCCCCACATCCTGAACAATGAAACAGAAAAGTCAAGGCATGGTGTAATTTCAAAATTTCAATCAAAATCATAAAATGTGCCAGCTCTTCACTTTCCAAATATCTTTTGAACTCAGGTAGACTTGAATGTGGACTCTGGTTCCATTGATTCTTAACTGTGGTTTCAGAGGAATGACCTAACAGTCTGAGCCTTGTTCTCTTCAGTGGAGATGAGAACAGTCTCTGCCTTGCAGGAATTATTAGATCTGGGTTATGAACAAAATAGAAAGGATTATGAGATAAAATATGAAAAGTGCTTCACACCATTCCTGGCATGTGGAAGATCTTCTCTAAATGGCAATATTAGCACCTAAAAAGGGAGTCATTACCATGGAATTTTATTTGCATCTGACTGAAGTGAACACTTACCCTCCTTGTGTTTTGTTTATTTCATTACATGTCTTTGATCCCTATGATGCATGACGCCCCTTGAAAGCAGAGGCTGTGTCTTCAATTCAACCAAGTTTTGTGATGTTCCTAAACAGGATAAAGCATCGTGCTCGGCACCACAGAAAATACACACACAGAGAAGACAGTTCTGGTCCTCGAGGGTAGTGTAGTGATGGAGCTCTGTCACGCCATAGAGCTGCAGGGGTAAGCAGATGCTGCCTCAGGGTAGAGACCCCACACCCCCGCCCCAGCTGCCATCTCAGAGACCTGGACACTTGCCTGGTTTGGCCTGCCCTGCGCTGGGTTCGGGGTTCTGGACATCCTATGTACCTGGTAAGATCTTGATTGGCAAGAGAGGATCGTGGGCGGCACTCAAGGAATGCTACTCAGAGATCCCACCAAATTCCTTGGTATAAAATGTGTGACCCAGGGCTTCCCTGGTGGCGCAGTGGTTGAGAGTCCGCCTGCCGATGCAGGGGACACGGGTTCGTGCCCCAGTCCAGGAGGATCCCACATGCCGCGGAGCGGTTGGGCCTGTGAGCCATGGCCGCTGAGCCTGCGCATCCGGAGCCTGTGAGAGGCCACAACAGTGAGAGGCCCACGTACCGCCAAAAATAAAAAAGAATGTGTGACACACACATACCCACCCCCCCACCCTCCCACGCACACCCCCTTCCCCCAACATTGGAATGCTGGATGTGGCCATTTTTTGTCTGTGCCCACCACTTGTCAGGCTTCACTGTCCCTTCTAAACCTCCCCTAACACTCCAGGCTGCTCTTGGTCTGCTGCTGAGTTGGGGTCTGGGGAGAGTTTGGGCAGAGCGACTCCCAGAAGCCAGACCAGCATGGCTCTGTGTGAACTGGATTCAGACAAACAAGTGGGAAAGTAAGTGGATGTTGTGATGTAAGCCCTTCCTAGTGTCCCCCATTCCAGAGGACCTCTTGCTAGTGAGGGCACAACTGACCCCAGATATTCCATCCCTGACTCAGGAAGGGAAGCAGAGGGTTTGACCTAGTCCCTGAGACCCTCAATACCCGAGGGCTAGTGGTCCTGAGGAGCAGTGCAAGTACCCGGGGCTGCAGGCCGGGCTAGACTCCAGTTCTGCTATCGCCTTGCTCACCCCAGTGCCTGCACGGTACCTGGCCCACAGGAGATTCCCAGTAGACACTCACTGAAAGGATGAACAGGGGCAAGTCCATTAAATGGAAACTTAGTTTCCTCTCCTGTAAACAGGCTCATGGGAGAGTGTGTGCTCTTACTCACCGAGCTGTTGTGGACAGCAAACAAGAGCATGTGGAGGGAAGGCTGCAGTCACAGGCAGGGCTGAATCCTAGCTCTGCCCCTTCCTGGCTGGGTGACCTCAGACAACCTCTTAGAGCCTCAGTTACCTCACCTGTAAAATGGGAGCAGTAATGAAACCTTCCTCAGCGAGGTGGGGGCTCAGTGCTCCGCTCATTAGACACGAGGTACGTTATTTTTGTCCTGATTAGGAGAGTGCTTTGAAACCTACAAAATGCTTTGCAAATACGAGTTACTATTTTTCTGTCCAAGATCCCTTTTCAGAGAACCAAATATATCTTGCTGGGGAAGAGTTCACACCCTAAACAAAAATAATCATAATCATAATCATTATCTTTATTGGCTGTTTATCACATGCCAGGCACTATGTCAGCTACTTTATACTCATCGTCTCATGGAAGCTATGGGTACTATGGCTTCCATTCTATAGATGAGGAAACTAAGGCTCAGAGAGATTGAGTTACTTCCCCAGAGTCACAGAGCCAGGAAGCAGGATGGCTAGGATTTCAAAGACCAGCGTCCAGGACTTCTCTTCTGAACCCAGGACCTCCAGAGATTTGGCCCCTGAATCTTGGGCAGCCTTTGTTGGAAGATCTCTCCCTGCACAGGGGTAGGGGGTGAGGAGAGGGCATTGGAGAACCAGGCTCTTTCTTGGTCCAGTGCCCGATGCCCCAGGTTCAGGATTCTGATCTAGTCCTGCCTTTCCCCTGAAGCACTATGCTTCGTGCGCTCGCTCTTTGGTAACTAAGTGTGCCCACCCCTGAGGTTTATATAAGAGAGCTCTGTAAACACATTGCAGGACATCAGGGCTTCGAAAGAACTAAGACGGACTGCAGAAGAGATGTCACCCTCCACCCTTCCCTGGACCCCACTCACACTTGCTAGTTTCCCGTCTGGGGCTTGAGCCTGGCTTTGTGTGCGCCTGCCTGTGTGTGCATACTTGTCCACATGGGTGTGCCAGTCGTGGGATGGGGTGCACAGACACATGTTAGTACATGTCTTCATTGTCCTTTTTCTTCTTTACAGTGAGAAAATCCTGCAGAGCTTCCCCATTAAGGCTTTTCCTTTTTCAGCAAATTCAGGAAACTTAACTCTTGAATCCCCTTCTCTTGCCCCAGTTGCAGATCCATTTTATCAGAGGGAAGTTCTCGTAGTGTTCGCTCCAACTTGGTCAGCCAGAAAACAGTGTCTAAGCTGTGTCCCTGCCAAAACTCCCATTTTTCCTGTCATTTGGGTTTTACGTGAACACCTGCAGCTCTCTGACCCCCATTCTTCAGGCCATCGGGTCAGCCGGGCTCCAGACAGCTGTGCTACGCAGAGCCAGATCCCCAGGTTGCCCCAGTTGTTCAAGGCTGCTCTCACCAGATCAAGCTGGGCTACTTACCCAAACCATCAACAGAGCATTCTTCACATTGTGGGTTTAACTCTGCAAGTAGTTTCTGGCCCCTGTCCTTTACTGGACTGGCCTAACTGGATGAACTCTCGCAGCTCTGAGGTTGGGGTGGTGGGGTGGGTGTGGGTGGGAAGATGACACGTCCTAATGATGATGATTCTTTTTTTTTTAATATTTATTTATTAATTTATGTGGTTCCACCGGGTCTTAGTTGCCGCACGCGGGCTCTTTTAGTTGCGGCATGCATGTGGGATCTAGTTCCCTGACCAGGGATGGAACCCGGGCCCCCCCTGCATTGGCAGCACGGAGTCTTAACCACTGGATCACCAGGGAAGTCCCTAATGATGACGACCCTGGTTACACAGGAGGGCTCAGGAGCCAGGAGGATTCTGAATCCTTCATAATCAGTGACCATCGTGGGCTTCCCTGGTGGCGCAGTGGTTGGGAGTCCGCCTGCCGATGCAGGGGACACGGGTTCGTGCCCTGGTCCGGGAAGATCCCACAGGCCGCGGAGTGGCTGGGCCCGTGAGCCATGGCCGCTGAGCCTGCGCGTCTGGAGCCTGTGCTCCACAACGGGAGAGGCCACAACAGTGAGAGGCCCACGTACCACAAAAAACAAAAACATAGTCAGTGACCATCTATGCTTTTGTTGAGATGCTGTGCACCCCCCCGCAAACCTCGTAGGGAACTAGTGTTGGAGACATGAGATGGCGCTCATACAAGAGAAGTATACTTCTCTTCCCAAAGCCAAGTAAGGCTTCAGCCACCTTCCTTCTCATTCACCTTCACTTCCACCCACGGCAAAAAAGAGGGGGAGAAATCCACTAGAGCCCTCCCCCCAAATCTTCCAAGCACCAGGGTGCCTGAGTGGGGTTGGCACTAGGGCTAAGGGGGATATACACAAGCTACAAAGACCAGCTTTCTCTCCTCCTGTCCCCCACCCCCCAGTTTCAGTTCTTCCCCAGACCAGACACTTGCAGACAGCAGAGCCACTCACAGTCCCCCTTGGCTGTGAGTGCCAAGGTTCTAACTGCTGAACACGGCTTTAAGGAAATTCTGCACCTGTAAGAGGTGCCAGGATTCTGGGCAGCAAGGGGCATCTCATAATGGGAGGTTCCAAATTCCCTGAACACAGCTACATTGGAGGTCATTTGCTCCATTTTAAACATCCTGGGTCCTTCAAACCACAAAGCCCTCTCCCAAGCATACATTCCACCCACCCAAACTCTCCTCCCCATGCTGCAAGGGCACATCTTCAGAATCTGCTCACCTACCCTCTATAAGGGTAGCGTCAAGCAAGCCCTTACATGGGGCTTTGGGCCCTATAATTAAAATTTCCCTCGATCTAGACCAATGCCCACACATTAATTGAATTTTATTTGCCCACTGTCCTGATGTATTATTTTTGCTATTTTCTCCGTTTTGGACTCAAGTAACTGATTTTTTTTTTTTTTCCATCTCACGGAATAGATTCAAATTTTCCAGGGATTTAATTGATCTCACCAGCTATCCCGCCAGCCTGCAGGACCTGCCTCCCTGGCTGTCCGCGTAGAAAACAGGACCTTTTTTCCTCCCCGGCTGCAGCTTCCGAGTGGGTCTCAGGAGCCCGCGACCAGCCCCGACAGCTGCCCAGTCCTGAGGCCTGGCGTCCTGTGACCTGCCTAAAGTACTTGCTAGTAGGCTACACACCGCCCACCCCCGCCCACCCGCACCCCCAACATACACACACATCCCACAGGAGTGCGGGCGGAAGCCGCGGGAAGCCCGACGGCTGTAGCTTTATTGCAAGATTTCTTCTCAAATGCGAAATCAAGCCAACAAGCTCAGTGACTCGGATTCGTCAACAGCGGCGCCCACCCGCACGCTGCTCGGAACTCGCCCCCACTCCACCCCACCTACGTACACACAAAGTTCCCACGCCAGTGACCTCAGCCCCAAGTGCATCCCACAACCTCTCCCACCCTGCCCAGAACTTCCTTTCAAAGTAACAGTTAAGAACCCCCATCCTCTACCCTCCCACCCCGCAACGCTGGACCGCACGCAGGACCGAGTCGGGTGTGGAAGTCCCTTCCCGCGCCGCCGCCTAAGGTCCCGCAGTGGCCCGGGACCGGGCGCCCGGAGGCACGTCGCTGCCCCTCGCGCTGCCCGCCGAGAGGCGGCGGCAGAGCCCGGGGAGGGGGAACCAGGGTCCTGGGCTCCCTTCTCCGTCTTCTTCCAGCCAAGCTGCCGAGGGCGGGCCGAGGCGGCGCTCAGTACAGCCCCAGGATGGCAGCGCCCACGTCCTTGGAAGGCCGGCGCTCCTGCATCAGAAAGTTAATCATGCTCTCCGACTTGATGAGCAGGTTGCAGCCCAGGAAGAAAACGCCGAAGACCACGGTGAGCGACAACACGCAGAGCACGGCAATCTGCGCCACGCGCGACACCCACAGGCTGCGCTCATCCGGAGCCAGCCCCGCGGGGACCCCGTCACTGGCGGACAGCGGCGCGCCCCCGGGGCAGCAGCCCAGCCACGTGCCCAGCCCGTGGCTGCGATTTCCCACGGCGGCCCCGCCGCCGCCGCCGCCCAAGCCACCCGCCGCTTCCAGGCCGCTGTGGTTCAGGAAGGTCGCGTTCATCGCCGCTCGGCGGCCGGGGTCTTGGCGCGCGGTCCGGGGCACACCGGGAGGCTCTCCGGCGTCCGCGCTCTCGGAGACGCTCGGGTCCACCTGTGTGCGTGGAGAGCAAGAGGGCGGGGGGCTGCCCGCGCGCCGCACCCCTCGGGCCGCCGGCCCCTGGGCACCTGGCGGGAAGCGGCGGCCGGGAGAAGGCAGCAACAGGCTTCGCGGGAGCTGGAGCGGCGGAGCCGAGCGCGCCTTGCGGCACCGACTGCGCTCCTCGCACTCCCCGCCGCCCCTCCCCTAGCAACGGCCCCGCCCCCTCCTTCCTTCCCCATCCCCCCCCGCCCCAGGCCCTGCAGCGTCCTTGCGGGGCGGGAATCCCGCAGCGATCGCAGCTCCCCCAGTGTCCCAAGGCTGGAAGGGGTCGGGAGATCAGGGCAGCCCCGCCCTCGGTCGGCGAAGCTCGACACCCTCGGGGCAGCCTTGGTTCCAGCCGGGAAAAATCTCCCAAGGAGCCTCTTCTGGGATTTGGTGCTCTTAAGCAGTTAAGTTCTTCTTGAAGTCTGCCCTAAGTCTCTTCTCCGCTCTTTACTGAAGTCGCAGGAAGCCTTCCCAGATGTCAGAGGAGTCGCAGAGACCCCTCCCCTCGCCCCAGCGTTCCCTTCCCTCTCCTCTCTCCCCTCGTCACTGGGCAATGGCCCTGGGTGGCCGGCCGTGTCCCGCCGCTCCCACCCAGGTCCTCCCAGCCTCGCTCCCACCATCAAGGTGAGGAGTACTCTCTGCCTCCTTCCCACCTCGCCCCCACCCCTCCCCGTTTGACATTTTCTTAATTTAAAAATGTTATTGCATTTTTCCCTTCTCCATTCCTTTTCACAAATACAGGTCATTGTAAACTTGTTAGAAATTACCGATTAGCAAAACACAAAAAAATCTAAAAGCTCATAATCCTACTACCCAGAGAGCGTCCACGTCACCGCCTTGGTACAAAATCTTCCTGTCCTTTTTCTATGTGTGTCTTTATATATGTATTCAGAATAGGGACGCACTGTTCATACATGCTGTTTTGTACATGCTGTTTTGTAACCCTTTGTCATTTAACAGTTTATCCTTTGGTAATGATAAATATTCACCTACAACAGTGGTTCTGAATTGCCCAGGGGGCTTGTTAAAACCCAGATTCCCGGGCTCAGCCCAGAGTTTCTGAATCAGTAAGCCTGTGCATTTCAAATAAATGCTCTTGCTGCTCCTCCTAGATGCACTTTGAGAACTACTGGTCTGCAGCATCATTTTTAGTGAAGGAATTGTATATTGTAGTCAAAGTACTGTTGACTACAAAGACTGTTACAATTTATTTAACCAAAGTCTCTATTTTTGGGTATTTGACTTGTTTCTCTCTCTCCCTTTCTTTCTCTTTCTCCCTCCCTTCCTTCCTTCCTTCCTTCCATTCCTTCCCTTCTTTCTTTCCTTCCTTCCTTCCTTCCTTCCTTCCTTCCTTCCTTTCTTTCTTTCTCTTTCTTTTGTCAGAAACAAGATTACCATAAAGAACCTTGTAATGAAATCTTGGTATAGAAACTGTAATTTTATTTATTTTTTGCGGTACAGGGGCCTCTCACTGTTGTGGCCTCTCCCGTTGCGGAGCACAGGCTCCGTCCGGACGCGCAGGCTCAGCGGCCATGGCTCACGGGCCCAGCCGCTCTGCGGTACGTGGGATCTTCGCGGACCGGGTCACGAACCCACGTCCCCTGCATCAGCAGGCGGACTCTCAACCACTGCGCCACCAGGGAAGCCCAGAAACTGTCATTTTTTAATTTCTATTATATTTTGAAAAATGGACCTGCAGAATCAGTAAATCACATCTAACCAAATTGCCCTCGAGAAATGTACCAGTTTACACACCAGCCCTGTGGAGAAAGAGCATACTGCCCCCGGTCCTGTTTATTGTCAATATTTAAAAAATCATCGTGTGAATTTAGGGGCTAGTGGATGGTTTCTCACCCTTGTATTCTTTGATTGTTGAATCAAAGGAAAGAAGGAAAGCATTCAGGACATTTTGCAATAGTCCAGGCAAAAGATGGCTGGCTGGAGACTTGGATTCCAGTGCTGGCGGTGGAAGGAGAGATAAGTGGATGGAAAGAAAGGGCTTGGCAAATTGGAGGGAGGGGATTCAGGATGCCTCCAGCACATGAGCATCCCAAAGCCACCCCCTCACTATTAGTAGAACACTAATTTGTGTGTGTGTGTGTGTGTGTGTGTCCTGCGAAGCTATTAAATTTCTCATTTTAAAGATGAAGAAACTAACATGTATGCGCACACACACACACACACACACACACACACACACGAGAGATTAGGGAAAGACCCAGCTCACCTCCTCAGTCTTAAGAAAGCAGCCTGGCACAAGGGCACTCAGAGTTTTCTGGGCAGGAGTCTCCCTTTCCTGACCACCCCTCAGAGCCATGATAGAACAGGATGAGAACAGGTATCTGGCCTAGACATTTTGTCCCCGGCTTTTGACCAGCTGGGTTTCTTTAGAGAAATGTTTTTATGTCTTTTGTCCATCCTTTTCCTGAGACCAACCCCTGACCTTTGATATACCCTGGACTTGGAGCCCATGGCTTTGACCCCATCCAGCTGAGGTCAGTCAAGCTGTCTGCTGCACAGAAAGGTTGGGGAGGGGTGAGTAAAGGTGGGGTACAGGGGCCTGCCTACGCCAGCAAGAGGCTGTGAGGAGGCTCATGGTTGGCCTTTCCTTTATTAAGCACCTATTATATGCTCAGTGCATTAAATATATTACCTCACTGAATTCTTACAGTGGATGTCCCCTTGACATGAGGAAACGGAGACTCAGAGTGGTTATTTGACTTACTTAAGACCACACAGCTAGTTAAGCATCAGAGCCAGAATTTGAGCCGAGATCTGTCCTGTTCCAAAGCTACACTCTTTTTTAAAAAAAATTTATTGAAATATGGTTGATTTACAATGTTGTGTTAATTTCTGCTGTACTGCAAAGTGACTCAGTTATACATATATATTTTTTCATATTCTTTTCCATTATAGTTTGTCACAGAATATTGAATGTAGTTCCCTGTGCTATACGGTAGGACCTTGTTGTTTATCCACCCTGTATATAATAGTTTACATCTGCTAATCCCACACTCCCAGTCCTTCCCTCCCCTACCAACCCCTCCCTTGGCAACCACAATTCTGGTCTCTATGTCTGTGAGTCTGTTTTTGTTTTGTAGATATGTTGGTTTGTATTGTATTTTAGATTCCACATATAAGTGATATCACAAGGTATTTTTCTTTCTCTTTCTGACTTACTTTGCTTAGTATGGTAATCTCTAGGTCCATCCATGTTGCTGCTAATGTCATTATTTCATTTTTTTGATGGTTGGGTAATACTCCATTGTGTGTGTGTGTGTGTGTGTGTGTGTGTGTGTAGAGATAGATATAGGTATAGATATAGATATATCAATACTACGTCCAAAGCTACACTCTTAATTATAACTGTCCCCTTTCTTCCATCATCCCTGAGCAGCTTTCTCTGGTTATGTGGCAGGAGAGGAAGATGTTGTCTGTGACCTGGGAGCAGGAAGGGAGAGAGAGAAACTTGGGCTTGTGGAAGTAAACAAAGACCACCCAAATGAACGAGCAAAGGCTATTCATTCACAGCTTACTACAGTAGGGGAGTCAGCCACCATTATTTGAGTTTGGCAGAGACACAAAGGCAGATAGAGGAGCGGGAAAGCTTTGTAGCAGCAAAAAGGGCTGGCTTCAGGTGTGCCCTGATTGGAGGCTGCTGGCATAGAAAAGCTATAGGTGGGATGACTAGACGAGGGGCAGCCCATGTGATTGGTTAGGGGAGCATATTTAACTTTCTCCAATTTGTACTGTGTTGAAAGTGGGGGCAAAATTAGGGAAGCTTGTTATTGATCAAGGCCTGGATGTTTGGGGCTGGTTGCTACAGGGGTTGTGGTTTGGCTTCCTGGGCTGTTGCTATAGGTAGTGGGTCAGAGCACTATTTTTTTTTTTCCTTCGGTACGCGGGCTTCTCACTGTTGTGGCCTCCCCCGTTGTGGAGCACAGGCTCCGGACGCACAGGCTCAGCGGCCATGGCTCACGGGCCCAGCCGCTCCGCGGCATGTGGGATCCTCCCGGACCAGGGCACGAACCCGTGTCCCCTGCATCGGCAGGCGGACTCTCAGCCACTGCGCCACCAGGGAAGCCCCAGAGCACTATTTTTATATACGGTCTGGCCACTGTATATTCAGTCTCTCAGACTCCTTCCCAGAGTTCAGGAGTGGGAGACCTGCCTGGCCTGGATTCAGCCAGGTGCTCCCTCCTTCTGCTTTTCCCTTCTGCCCTTTCTGGAGTCACTGGTCCCAGCAAGTCCGGTTGCTATTTGATTGCATTAACTGCTTTTTTTTTTTTTTTTTTTTTTTTTGAGGGGGTCACCTGAGTGGCTTGTGGGATCTTAGTTTCCTGACCAGGGATTTGAACCCTTGCCCTCGGCAGTGAAAGTGCAGAGTCCTAACCACAGGACTACCAGGGAAGTCCCTGCATTAACTCTTAATTCGTATAATATCCCTGAAAGAGAAGTACATTACTTATCTCTGCATCACAAATCACCCCCAAATTTAGCAAATATTTATTAGCTCACATAGCTTCTGAGGGCCAGGAAACTGGAAGCAGCTTAGCTGGGTTGTTCTGGCTCAGGGTCTCTCATGAGGCTGCAGTCAAGGGGTTGGCCAGGGCCACAGTCACATGAAGGCTGCACTGGGGGTAGGGGATCAGCTTCTAACGTGACTCCCCAGCAGAGCTATTGTCTGGAAGCCTCAGTTCCTGGCCCTGGAGACCTTCCCGTAGGGCTGCTTGAAGTCCTCATGACAGGCAGCTGGCTTGCCTTAGAGCAACTCTTGAAGAATGTGCTGGAAGGTGAGCAACCGGTGGAAGGGGGAGGGGCAGAAGAGTGGGGTTGCAGAGTAGAACACATCAGCTGTCATTGTTACTTAATCTTCACAGCGAGCCTTGCAGAGAGAAGTCAGAAGCCCCATCTGACAGATGAGAAAATGGAGGCTCCAAAAGGAGAAAAATCTTGCCTGAGGTCACAGAGCTGGTACCTGGCACAGCCAGAATTTCAGCCCTTAGCTACCTTATAACCCAGCCCAAGTTTGTTCCAGCACGTTCTTTGTGCTTTGGGGGGGAGGGGGAGGGGGGCGGGGAGCGTTTCGCTGTTAGAGAAAGACCACCCTCTCCTCCCAGGCCCCAGGGCTTGGGAGGGGCCTCAGGAGCCTAAGAAGGTGCTGTCAACTGGGCTGCCTTCCCGCTCTAGAATGAGGAAGCCAGAGCCTCTGGGCCCAGCGGCCACCCACACAGGACTATTTTTACCCTCCACCTCAGTGACAAGCCTGCATCTCCCAGCTCTGGAAAGGCCATCTGGGCAGTCTGGCTGCCCCAGGAAGAACCTCCACCCAGAGGCCACCGTTGTCCCCGCAGCTGTTTCTAGGTGAACCTCTAGCTGTCCACCATGCCTTGGCCATCCGGGGTTGGTAAGACGATTCCACCCCTAGATTCAGAGACTAATAAAACATCCCCAATTAGTATCAGTTGCCGGATGGACCTATCTGAACCGAAATGTTTACATCTGAAGGTATTTTGAATTGTTCACATTTCTAAAATGTTAACTAAGTGTTCTATGCATGAACCATTTTAATCAAGAGGTAAGAATGATTTTACTTGCATATTCAACTGTACACACACACACACACACACACACACAGTGTCAATAGATGACCATTGTACAACGGTGCTCTTCAGGGAAGCCCAAAGGCCCTTGAAAGGAATTCATTTTCTGAAGAGGTTTCAAACAGCTGCCCTGAGCCTCCTGTTTATGCCCTTAGTTTGTTTGGCAAACTCTTCCTGGAGCAGGCAAAGGTTGCCTTTGGCCCAGGTCCTGTCCAAATGATCTCACGTTTTACATTGGCAGAGGGGAAGTTAATGATTTCCTGCATCTGGTACAGAATTTAAATAAACACAGATTGCCCTGTTTCGCTTTTGCCCCTCCTCGAGAGACTTCGAGGTTGGCCCCTGCTCTGTTCACCCATCCAAGGTGGAGAGCAGAGGAGCGCCACTCTTCACACCAGGGTGGCTTTGCCCAAAGCATCAGGAGAAATGCCTCAGGGGTGTCTGTGCCATAGCAGAAAGGGGGCAGTACCTGTGTAGGTACTGTGCAGTGGGGAACTCGTGAGCAGGTATCACAGGTATCAGGAACTTCACACGCCACCTCCTACCACCTGTCTGATTTGTGTTTCAGAGAATACCTGGATTTTGGAGATCTGGAATCTATTTCTGCCTCTGCCCCTAATTGGCTATGTGCCCTTTGACAAGTCACCCATCCTCTCTGGGCCTTGATTGGCTCATCCATAAATCAAGGGAGCTGAAACAGATCATCTTCAATAAAACTTTATTTATAAAAACAGGGAGTGGGCCATTTAGATCATGGTTTGCCATCCTCCACCCTCTGTTTCCTGGAAGGTGGGGGAGGGGATGTGCAGAGAGCATTGGGCCCAAGATCTGTGCCTGGTCTGCACCTAAACCACTACTTGGGCCTCCCTTACCCCATATATAAGATGAGAAGCATGGTTAATATCTTCATTCCCCAAACTGTGCTTTCTGGATCAGCAGTTCCATGAGGTCTGTACAGAAGTGACACTGACCTTAACAGATTTCTTTACTACAGGACTTCTCAGGGCCTTTAGTATGTTGATGTGCCTTGTGAATTTCCCGGTGGGGGGGGGGAGCGGGGTTGCAGGATGCGGTGTGTAACAATGGGATTCTTTTTCCCTACCCACCTACTAATATTTTTTGCCACTGTGCACCACTCAGCACCGTTAGGGAAATGCCCTGTAACCTCCCCAAAGCCTCTGTTTCCTTCCCTGCAGAACAGGGGTGATAAATGGTTTCTGCCTCCTAGAATTGTTGGGAAGGGTAAATGAGGTAACGCCTGGAAGCGGGCCTGGCACAGGGCCTGGCACAGAGTAAGTGTTCAATAAATGCTGGTGGTGATGATTTATAATGAGGTTCTTCCCTTCCAGCTCTGACATGCGCTTCCAACGGCAGCGTGTAATTAGACCCCAAATCATCTGGCTCCTGGAGCCGAAAGAACAAGGCTGGAGGAAGGAAAAAGGAAGAGAAATATCCTTCTGGGTTGCCCATTTGGCACCAGCCTCACTGCCAGTCGTCACAACAGGGGAATGTAGCAAAATGCCAACCCCTGATGACTAGGCTCAGGGGAGCTGGTGGTTCCCTGTTTAGCTTAGACGCTGTGGGGGAATATCGGAAACTGTGGAGAGGAGAGGGCTGGGACCAGCGCTGCTTTGGGGTCAAGCAGAAGAACCCCACAGCATCCCAAGTGGGTCAGCCTCCCTTTCTCACTGTCTGGGCACAGTGATCTTGGCCATTTACAGGTCTGTGTGATGTGCTGGGGGAACAGTGACAGGAGTGCTGAGTCAGAAAAGGTAAACAGGAAAATGCAGACAAGGGCAGGAAGAGCAATCAGCAGGGGAAGCAGCATCTGCAGTGGCTCTGAAGCCTGGGGAAGCATCGGGCCATAGTCACAGGGACCCAGGGGTGGGGCGGCAGTGCGGAGGAGTGACAAAGGAGAAGGCTACAGGGTGGGCGGGGAAGCATTTACATTTCCCTGGATTAAAAAAGAAAACAAACTCTCCTCTGTATTTTAAAAAAATTTGACAATGAACGTGTATAGCTCTTATAAGAAGAGAAATAATGTTTTTGAGAAAGGAAAATGATCACCCTTGCAACCATGTAGAGATCACTCTGGATGCTACTGCAATTGACCAGACAAAAGGTAATGACGAGCAATTCCACTCGCAGGTGTCCATTCCCAAAGAGTTGGAAATGTACAAATACACATTCATGTGTGTTCACAGCAGCACTATGCAGAGTAGCTGAAAGGTGGAAACGGCCAAATATCCATCCACAGACGGGTGGACAAACAAAACGTGGTCCAGCCGTTCAAATGGGATATTATTCATAGAAAGGAACGAAGGACTGCTACACGCTGCAACGTGGAGGAACCTCAAAAACTTCAGGCTAAGTACAAGCAGCTGGACACAAAAGGTCACATACTGTATGATTTCATTTATGTGAAATATCCAGAGTCGGTAAATCCATAGAAACAAAAATGCAGATTAGTGGTTGCCAGGAGCTGGGGGAGAAGGAATGAGGAGCAACAGCTTAAAGGGTGTGAGAGAAAGTCCCAGCATTCAGAACACTGAAATCTCCCATAGTTGGGTCATAAGCCCTCTCTGTAGCTTAAGCTACCTCGAGCTGACTTTCACTTATACAAAAGAGTCGTATCTAATTCACCTGATACCATTCCATAAGACTCTTTGCCAAAGTTCTTAAATCAAGAATAAAGTCACCAGGGACTTCCCTGGTGGTCCAGTGGCTAAGACTCCGTGCTACCAACGCAGGGGGCCCGGGTTCCATCCCTGGTCAGGGAACTAGACCCACACGCTGGCAACTAAGAGTTTGCATGCCGCAATAAAGATCCCATACGTGGCAATGAAGATGCTGCATGCTGCAACTAAGACCCGGCGCAGCCAAATAAATAAATAAATATATATATATGAGAAAAGAATAAAATCACCTACGGGTGGGGGGAGAGGGAATTGGATGAAGGTGGTGAAAAGGTGCAAACTTCCAGTTACGAGATAAAAAAGTACTAAGGATGTAATGTACAACATGATACATATAATTAACACTGCTGTATGTTATACGTGAAAGTTGTTTAGAGGGTAGAGTCCAAGAGTTCTCATCACAGGGAAAAATTTTCTTTTTCTTTTATTTTGTATCTATATGAGATAATGGATGTTCACTAAACTTACTGTGGTAATCATTTCATGATGCATGTAAGTCAAATCTTTATGCTGTACACCTTAAACTTATGCAGTGCTGTATGTCAATTATATCTCAGGAAGGCTGGAAGAAAAAAAAAGAAGAAAATGATCATACTATCAATGTTTCTGAAAGCCATGATGAACATGTGCAATGGGAGGAACTTGAAGAACCTTCTACAAGGTTTATAATGATGAAAAAATGGAACCAAATTAAATGTCCAAGAGAAGGGGGTTGATCGGGCTTTCCTGGTGGCGCAGTGGTTGAGAGTCCGCCTGCCGATGCAGGGGACGTGGGTTCGTGCCCCGGTCTGGGAAGATCCCACGTGCCACGGAGCGGCTGGGCCCGTGAGCCATGGCCGCTGAGCCTGCGCATCCGGAGCCTGTGCTCCGCAACGGGAGAGGCCCGCGTACCGGAAAAAAAAAAGGGGGGGGGGGTTTGGTCAAATTACAGTACATCCCTTCAGCAAAAAGAATGCAAGGCCACCATGGGAAAATGATTCTGTGGCACAGGGGCCCTCCAGCTTGGCCACACATTGGAACCACCTGGGGAGTCTTAAAAGTCCCATAGACCAACCCCATCCCAGGCCCATTATATCGTCCTGGGGGTGGAACCCAGACGTGAATATTTGTTAAGCTTTCCTGGGGGGTTCTAATGAGAGCCACTGTTGGAGAACATAGAAATATGGCCACTATATGCAGTCATTCCTTGATATCCAAAGGGAATTGGTTCCAGGACCTGCCTTGGATACCAAAATCCGCAGATGCTAAAGTCCCAGAGTTGGTCCTCCATATCTGCGAATATGGAACCTGCCTTGTATTGAAAAAAGTCTGCTATAAGGGGACCCGCGCAGTTGAAACCTGTGTGGTTCAAGGTCAACTTTATTGTTAAGTGAAGAGAAGTTAATAATCTAACAGAGTATACCCTATGACTCCTTTCTGGTAAATTTCTACCTGTGTGCACACACACACGCACACACACATAAACACAGACTCACATAGATGAACAATAGGTGTGAAACATTGATGTGCTCATCTCTGTAGGATGGGGCTATGAGAGACTTTGATATTTTTCTTTTGATTATCTGTATTTCCTCTATGTTCTAAAGTAAACATTATGTCTTGTAATAAGTACAAAAAAAGATAAAGTCATCATCTTAAAAAGTCATATACTTTTCATTTCAGGAAAAAGACAGAAATGAGCATCTAATCAAACAAGGTGTATGCAGGTCATTTGCGAACACAGAGCATCCCTAGGGGTGCTGCCACTGCAGCCCAACCGAGAGGCAGGTCCCAGCCTCCTGGTGACACCTGGGTTCTGTGAGTTAGGCAGGTGCTCCTGCCTGTAAGCCTCAGGCTCCTCCAGGGTTAAATGGGATGGGTTTGCCCACCTCACAAGATTAAAGGCACGAATGTGCAGCGTCTGTCACAAAGTAGGTGCTGGATGCAGGTTGCTTCCTTCTCCATCGGTAAATCTCAGAGTCAGAGCCTGCAGCCAGTCGGCTCCTTGCTTGTCTTGCTGAAGGAGAAGGATTGGTTTTGCCCAAGTTCATCCACAGCTGCTGGTCCCCAGTGCTGTTGCAGCTGTGCCAGCCAGTGGCCACCTCTCATTGGCTTTGGCTGGGAATCTCTTCTGCCCGTGGAATTTTCCTGGGCTCCCTAGAAAAACCCCAGCTTCTCATCAGCACAACCTGTTGACCCTCTTATCAACATAGTCTGTATCTACCATCCCCAGATTGGGTCCCATCTGCATAAAGAAAGAAGGGCTTTCAGTCTTCCTGGGGTTGCTCACCTTTAATAAAAATGACAATTGTAGCTGCCGTATATGGACCGTACGTGTACCTGGGCTTAACACCCTCTATCTCTCAGCCTTAACTCTGCCGGGCATGGGATGATACTATTCCCTTTTCACAGGTGAGGCTCAGAGAGGTGAAGGGACTCAGTCATGGTCACACAGCTGATAACTGGCAGGCCTGTCTGGCCCCCAGGTTTCTCCACTGTACCACACTGCCTTCTACCTGTCTCTGTTCCCTTTTCTATCCCAGTGGATTCTCATGTGCGGCCAAGTTAGATAACTGTTTTTACAAAAGCAGTGATTCTCAACATTGACTATGGAATTGCCTAGAAAGATTTAAAAATGCTGGTGGTAGGGTGGGCATTGGAGGGTGTGGGGTGGGAAGGGTGGAGGTGGGAGGAGGGCGAGTGGGTGGGTAGCCACCAGAAGGGGACACTCGGGGCCTTCTGCGGTTGTGGTAATGTTCTACTTCTTGATCTGGGTGCTGGGTACTTGGGTTGTTCATTTATTTGTGAAAATCATTGAGCTGTACACTTATGATTTGTGTACTTTTCTACATACATGTTATTCTATGGTAAAATTGTTTTAATTATTTTTTTAAGTAAAGAACAAAAGGCAGTTGTCCTCAGCCACGTCACTGCCTCCTGGGAAAAGGCAGTCTGTGGCCCCGGATTCATCATCTCAAGGATGCTTTTCACGACGTCAGGCAGTTGTTGGCCTTTGAGTCTGTGCCTGTCCTTGACAGTGAGCAGACACTTCTTCCAGGGCTCATGCTACGCTTAGCTGTAAAAGGCCCACTGCTGCTGCTCTGGTACTCAGGGACCGTCAGGCCCTGTGGCTGGGCTCAACACCCCCTCCCTCCCCACAACTGCACTCATATGACCTCACTCTGCCCAAGCCCTGGGACCCAGGGCAGCAGGGATGGAAACAGCTACAGCCCAGCACCTGGGCCTAAGCTGTGAGTCCCCTGCTGACTTCTGCCTTGTATCATAATTTGAGTCACTGGATACGTCTTCTATGACCTTCACTTACTGACTGTCTGATTTTTAGCTGGGCCCATGAATGTGTGAAATGAAGACGGTATTTCCCATTGTCTTTTGTGGCTAGGTCTAGTTATGTGACTCACTTTTGGCCAATAGAATCTAAGTGAAGTAGTCTGCACAATTCTAGGAAATGCCCTAAAAAAGGAGACTGCTCTTCTCCTTCCCCTACTCTTTCTTGATGCCTGGAATATGGCAAGGAAAGGCTGAGTCCCAGCAGCCTTTTTGGTCCAAGGAGCAAAGTTATGAGTGAAGATAGGAGAGCAAGACAGGGGAGCCTGGGTCCTCTCTTTCATCTCCTTGGTACCATGGAGCACCCTGTTGGTGGTAGACTGACTCCCTTGGGGTGTCTTAACGTGAGAAGAAAATGAGCTTCTACCCTGTTTGAGCCAGTGATAGTTGGGGTTTTCCATCCCTCTCCACTCAGCTTAATCCTAGCTAATCATCATGGCTTCTGATTTGATCCTTGGCTCGAGTTCCTGCCTTGGTCACCTGCCCAGTATGAGGCTGAGGGCCCTGCCTTGCCCCTTCTGTGCACTGGAGTTCTGTCCCCGCCCCATCTCAGTGCCACCTACTGGTGCCCCCCATCCATGGTGTCTGCAGGATTGTGTGTTGCTGCATTTGCCTCTTGCCAGGGTGGAGTATAGTCTGCCGCTCCAGTTGCTTTCTTAGGGTGAACCCTGCTACTTCCCGCTTCTCTCTCGTCCTCTTACCGTGGCTCCTGCCCTGTGCCTGACAGACTCTGGACATCTACAGCAGGACCGATGCCTGCAGGACCTTCCCCAGTGGGCAGGTCCACGAGCAGCCAGTTCTGGAGAGGTAAAAACAGTGGAAACTTCATTCATGTATGCATTCAACTACCTATCAAGCGTCGATCTTGGGCACTGGGGACACAACAGTAGGACCAGGTCGAGAGATGGTGCACTGGGTACAAGCACAGGCTGTGGAGCAGGAACAGCAGACACAGGCATCAAAGACCCTGGAACTGATCACAGGAATTTTTAGGGGTTTCCTTTAAGGTTATGCCCAGGACCTTGGTTACGTGTGCGAGTCTGCATAAGTCACTACACCTCTCCAGCCTTCAGCCTCCTCATCTTCCCCATCTGCACATGACAAGGCTGAACTGGATGATGTTTAAGATTCTGTGCAGATCTGTCCTCCTATGAAGGGAGAAAAAGGCCTAGGAGTCCTTAAGCCCAGGTTTGCCACCCATGGGCTGCTGCCTGATTTAGGGCCTTAAGACAACTCCTATTTAATTATTTATTATAATTCTGTGGGTTGATGGGGGCTGAGCTGGACAGTTCTTCTGGTAACAGTTCCCTTTACCCCTCTGACCTCTGTGCTCATATAGAAATGGGGTACACTTGTACCGACCCAGAATTCTCACAGAATTCATGAGATAATAGCCCGGGTAACCGATAGTAGAGGAGGGGAAGTTTCTCTTTATTGAAATAAACCAGTTACTAAATGAAGAAGGAATTATAGAATTAGAATGTCACCATGTTTAACTCCCAGAGAATTAATGGGTCCAGGCATTGGGCATCAACAGCTGCTAATGTCACAAAAAGGAAGCCAACTAGACATTATGTCCCTTTGATGGAAGAACACAACACCTGCTTTGATCTTAATCTGATCAAACCTTTAGACTCAACTGTCAATTTACAGGAATTATAGAAGACAGAGCAATATGTTAAACTACATCATGGGCTTGTAATCATCAAAACACAGACTGTGGACAATCTACAAGGTATATGCTCTGCCTTCTTCAATAATAAATTACAAAGAAAAAGCGAAAGAGGGGAGAGAAACTTATGGATTAAAAGAGATTTAGGAGACATCAACCAATCACAACTGAGCACATCTTATTTGGATCTTGATTTAATCCAATTGTTAAAAAAAATGCTTTTTGGCATAGAACAATTAGAAACTTGAACACTGACTGAATATGTAATGATATTAAAGAATTATTGTTTTCAGAAAGACACAAGATAGTAAATAGTAATAGACAAAGTACAAAGAAGTGTCCAGAAGCAAGGACCTATCATTAACTAAGTCTGGGGCGTGTGGGAGAAAGAGACTGTGCTGGGAGTCCTACCCCCAACTTGGCCATTAGCTCACCCTGCGTGTAGCCTTGGTCGAGTCTTTTCCCCTCCCCAGTCCTCAGTTTTCCCATCTATGAAATGAAGCAAGTGGATCCAATGGGTCTGTGAGGACTTGTTTATCTCTGGCCTCCTTTTGCTTTGTCCTCACCTGTGCAGCCCTGGATCCTTTACTTGGTGCCTGTATCACCCCTACCATGTGTCCATAAGAGCATAAAAGCAGCAGGATGGGTAGAAGCTCATAGCTGATGGGCCCTGCAGAACAGAAGAGGCCACCTCCCTGAGGCACCTTGCCTGGAGGACCAAGCTGCATGATCCCAGGCAGACCGGTCCAAGCCCAAGCGGAAGGATGTCCAGGAAAGAAACCTCTGGAGAGGGACTTCACTGGTTGTGCAGTGGTTAAGAATCCGCCTGCCAATGCAGGGGACACGGGTTCGATCCCTGGTCCGGAAAGATCTCACATTCCATGGAGCATCTAAGCCTGTGCGCCACAACTACTGAGCCTGTGTTCTAGAGCCCGTAAGCCACAACAAGAGAGGCCACCGCAATGAGAAGCCCACGCACTGCAACAAAGAGTAGCCCCCGCTCGCCACAACTAGAGAAAGCTTGCACACAGCAACAAAGACCCAACGCAGCCAAAAATAAAAATTAAAAAAAATTACAAAAGAAACCGCTGGAATACTTCATCACCCACAAACCACACACATGAGTTATCTGCTCACTGGGATGGTTTGGCTTTTCCTGACAACTGGGGCCTTTTGGTGAGCTCCCTGGACCTACATCCTGGTCTAGTCACCTGCTCGGGACTCCAGCTGAGGTGGGGCCCCGCTGCCTTTGACACACATCTGTGGGCAGAAATGAACAATGTCACTGGGTCATTCCATATCACCTGCCCCTCGATTCCTTGTTGCTGGTCTCTGCCCACCTGCCCTTCCAATAGCATCACTAAGAAAGTATCAACCTTAGCACAGAACCTCACACATTGAAAACATTCAATAAATAGAGAGGACTTCCCTCCTGGACCATCACAGGGGATTAAAATTCTCCTGAATCATCAGGAGCTTTATCTCCAGAAGTTTGAAATAAAATACCCACCACCTGCTACCAACACCAACCAATTTAACACAGGAACTAAATAATACCCCAGCCCTAAAGAGTAAGAAAGACAATTCCATGAAAGCGAGCAGCACAGAGTAGCAGCTAACCCACCATGTTGGTGTCAAACCTGAATTCAAATCCTTGCTCTACCTCCTGCAAGCTCTGTGATTATGGGTGAATTACTTAACTTCTCTGCATCTAACTTCACAAGAGTGCCGTGAAGATGAAATGATTCACCGCACACACTGCTTCGTGCCTCACACGCTGGGAGGGCTCAATATGTATTAACAATAGTTTTTATTGGGGGGCCTCCATTGTAGCATCCACCATCACCTCCCCACCCCCAATTAAACCTTGTCTCCTTTCCCTGTCCCTTATAAAAAACGACCTTTCCACCAGTGCTTCATTCTTCAGCCTGGTTAGCTAAGCCTGTGATGTTGCAGTGTCTGCTAATGGAACGCTGAATTTTTTTTTTTTTTTTTGGCTGCGTTGGGTCTTCGTCGCTGCGCGCAAGCTTTCTCTAGTTGCGGCGAGCGGGGCTACTCTTCCGTTGCGGTGCGCGGGCTTCACATTGCAGTGGCTTCTCTTGTTGCGGAGCACGGGCTCTAGGCGCGCGGGCTGCAGTAGTTGTGGTGCACGGGCTTAATTGCTCCGCGGCATGTGGGATCTTCCCGGACCAGGGCTCGAACCCGTGCCCCCTGCATTGGCAGGCGGATTCTTAACTACTGCGCCACCAGGGAAGTCCACTTTGTTTCATAATAGGAGGGTTTCAGGCAAGGTGGAAGGCCAATACAAAGGGTACCTTGAGCCTGAGCGGCCTTCTAAAGGCACCTTGAGAATCACAACTCTTTGATGCCACCTCCAACTACTCCATGTCACTTCTGTGGATGACGGACCTGGAGCTCTGGCTGCTGCCCCACTGGAGATAGGACATATGGTAACACAGGGAGGGCTCTCGATGTTGAGGGACCAACAAAGTGGAATCAGGAGCCAGAGAGACCACAACCCAAATCCCGGCTCTACCACTGCATAAATCGGGGATATTAATGCCCAGCTCCCAGGCTGGCGAGCATAGAGGAGGGAATACTTTTAAGTGTTGGTGTCCCCGCAGCCCCTGCCTTCCTGTACCTGGACCTCTGCTGGCCTCTAGTGGCCACTTGGATAAATTGCACAGAGAGTTGTCCTGAAAACCGGCACGTGGGAGAAACTTTGCCCCAACTTCTGAATTTTCCTAATACTGGGATTCTCAGCCATGACAGACCCATAACTCCCTTTCCACAAAATATGTTTTGTGGGTAGTGTCGTTGTTGCTTCCGAGGCTTCAGCATTCATGATGAACTTACTTCAGATTGTGTGTGACCACTGGGTACATATACTTGTCCCTGTGGGATTTGTCCTTGGATGTTATCTAGACAGAAAGAATGATGAAAAGCTAATTGCCTTCCAGAACAAGAGTCTGTTATATAAAAGGCAATTAAGACCCAGTGAAGAAGTCACCAGGAAGTAAAAGTTGCTGCTGAATTACAGAATGTTCACATTTTTTAAATTATAAGAAAAATAAAAACACATTCATTACTTAAATATATATATAGTGTAATGATAGTAATTTTTAAAGATTTTAAGCACTTTATTGACATATAATAAATGACATATTTATAGTGTACAATTTGCTAATTTTTGATTTATGTAAATTCTCATGAAGCCATCATCACATCAAGATAGTGAACATCTCAATCACCCCCCAAAATTTCCTTGTGCCCCTTTCTACTCCCTAATCCCCCAAAAAACTACTGATCTCTTTTGTCATTATAGATTAGTTTACACTTTCTAGAGTTTTCTATAAATGGACTCATACAGTATATACTCTTTTTTTGGTCTGGCTTCTTTCACTCAGCATAATTATTTTGAAATTTATCCACGTTGTTGTGTGTACCAGTCATTCATTCTTTTTTTTTTTTTTTTCTTTGCGGTACGCGGGCCTCTCACTGCTGTGGCCTCTCCCATTGCAGAGCACAGGCTCCGGACGCGCAGGCTCAGTGGCCATGGCTCACCGGCCCAGCCGCTCGGCGGCACGTGGGATCTTCCCGGACCGGGGCACGAACCCGCGTCCCCTGCATCGGCAGGCGGACTCTCAACCACTGTGCCACCAGGGAAGCCCCATTCATTCCTTTTTATTGATTTGTTTAATCCATTCATAATGACGGTAAATTTAAAAATCAGCATAATGCTTTAACTATAATATAAAAGAGAAACTGGGGGAAAGTAATAAAATAATAGGCAAGTTCTATGAAGATGCTCAGGCATGATTACACTAAAACATATAATGATGTAGTCACATGCTTTACCTATACATGCAGTTATATGAGCCCAGTTCTTTGCCAGGAATTTTGGTTTGACTCCAAAGGCCAGCAATTGGCCACCCCATGCAAGAGGGTCCGAAGCTGGGTGGATGACGTGTGGGGACTGAGTTTAAGCAGAGAAAGTGGACACAGGCAAATTTTAGCTCAGTGGAAAGATTCATTTCTCGAAGGGCTGACCATCAGGGTGGCATGCTTCTTTTTGAACTATGTGAATGATGTGTCTGGACTGGACCACCATGGAATTTCTCCAGTCTATTAATTACTCAGACTTACGGACCTGCTAAGGTCCATATTTGATTTTTCAAAGGCAGGTGTGTATTTCACTCATCTTGCATTTCACAGCACAATCTATTGTAGTGCTTCCATTGCACTTTCCTGAGCAGAGACATAAGTCTCCCTCCTTGCTCCATGCTCCCAGGTCCAGCAGCAGGCAATGGTACTTCTCAGTCCTGCCAGGGGTCCCCCCTTGGGACAAAATATGATTTTATGGGAGAAAGTGTTTGGCAATGCTTTTGGGGTATCAAGGCTTTAGAACCTTCAGTTATATTTACTTTCTTGGATAATCTACCCACTGTGTTTTTATTAAAGAAATCTGTTGCTTGCTGGTAACCCTTGGCTTCTGAGTGGCCAGTCCTTGCAAGGAATTCACTCCAGAAACTTTGAAATATTTAGTTTACACAACACTAATGCTACAGAGAAGGATCCAAAGTCCATAGTGGGACACGTAATATTCAGGTTCTCTAGTCTTTGCTTCTTAACTTCGTTTTTAACTCGTCACCCAATATTTCCCCCTGAAGCCAATTAAATACGTTACACTTTCATTCTTATGTTTCGCTTCCTTCTGTTTTCCTTGGGAATGTTTTTCTTCTACTTTTTCTAAGTTCTTCAGTTGAATGCTCAGTTTGCTTGTTTTATTTGAATGAAAGCAGTTAAGATTATGAATTTACTTCTAAATAAATTTCAGACACTTAATATATTAATGTCAGTTTCATTGTTTTGCAAACCTGTTATTCCAGATTATAATTTGCCTTTGACTCAATAATTATTCAGAGGGGAAAAAGTGTGTGTGTGTGTGTGTGAGAGTGTGTGTGTGTGTGTGTGTGTGTGTGTATGTATGTTTCTGTTAAAGTTATAAGAAACTGAGGTTTTTAAATTATAGCCAGAGTACAGAGCTTACGTAATTCTTCCTTTGGGGACAAATTGTGGTATTATTTGTAGCCTAGTTTATAATCAATTTCATCACTATTCCTGAAGTATTTGAGAAGGTATATGTTCTGTGGGGTAAAGTACAGGCCTACAAGTAAAGTCAAAAATTCAGTCTTATGAATATATGGTTTGAATATGTCTCAGTAGTGACTGTCTTTTCATGTATTTTTCCTGGAACACAGGTTACCTGTAGATCTGCAAACTCACCTTTTTCAGCTCTGGTGTCTTTGTCCCAGTTTAAGTCTCTAATCTTTATCATCCATATACATCCTTTTTTGGTCCCATTGTTTTCCACACGTCTTTCTGCTCTGCATTTGAAGAACTTCCCAAGTGTGTGATTCCAGCCTTGATTGACTCTTCTGCCCTGTGGATTCTGCTCTTCCTGCCTTCAATACAGATTTCATTTCTGTCACTGGATTTTAGTTCCTTGTATTCTGCATTTCAGCCAGCGGTATCATTTGGGGGGTTTCTCATATTTTATTGAAAACTCAAAGCAGACACTTCCTTAACTTTTCCTCTGGTTTCTATAGCAATTTATCGCCAGAGCATACTTTTCCAGTATTGCCATTAACACTGACAAGTGGAGCCCCTAGCTGGGCCTGTGCTTAGTGCACCTGCAGACAAGATAATTAAATTAGACCACAGGATGCCTCTGTCACTGCAGATCTGGCACTCAGCACTGGCACAGCACGACTTAACCCGAAACATCCACTCTCTTGACTAACAATGTTTAGGCCCTGGGGAGATGCTTCTTTACATCTTACCCTGTGTTCATGGGGAAAAATGCAACTGCGTCTAAAGGTTTGATGAACGCTTAATGACTCCTGCTTGGTACAATTTCAGAGTCCAGAGATGCTTTGAGCAGAAAAGAACTTAGGGAAGAGAAAAGACTAACTTGTCAGAGCTTTCCTCTCAGGTAGCTTGAACGCAATAGATTTGAACACAATGAAATATCATTTTCTAGTAGTTCTGAGTGGTACCATTCTTATTTTCATGTTTCTACTCATGGTTCTGGAAGTACACGGGAATTAGTACAGTATTTGCCTCAGTTGTAAAAAGCTGAGGAAATTTTTGTAGTATTGCATAAATCACATTACATATTACTCTTAAATTTTTATATGTTTAGACTTCAGACATAACATGATACTAATTCTTTACATTAGCAACAAGATGGACATTGAATGCTAGACTTATGAATTGTAACATTTTCATTTTAAAAGTTTTAAATTAAACAAGGTTTTAAAATTAATTTATGATTTAAATAAAATTTAAGTTAAATTTTAAAATTAAAAGTTACTTGATAAAATTTAATTAAGCTTTCAAAGAGTAAAAGAAGGGCTTCCCTGGTGGCGCGGTGGTTGGGAGTCCGCCTGCCGATGCAGGGGACACGGGTTCGTGCCCCGGTCCAGGAAGATCCCACATGCCACGGAGCGGCTGGACCCGTGAGCCATGGCCACTAAGCCTGTGCGTCCGGAGCCTGTGCTCCGCAACGGGAGAGGCCACAACAGTGAGAGGCCCGCGTACAGCAAAAAAAAAAAAAGAGTAAAAGAAAGTGCTTGGATTTATAGAAATAATTTGATATAAAAATTTAATATTCATGTTAATTTGTATTTTGCCTTTTGAATTATTAGATACCTTTCAATATTTTAAAAAAGCTCATTTTTGGAAAACAGAAAATTAATACATTTTTCACATAAATTTATATTTTTGATGAAAATATATTTAAAATTTTGTACTTTGAATATAATTATGTTTTAAATTCTTAAATATATTGAAAAATCTTGATAATAGTAATATAATTAGTGATTGTATTGAAAGGGAGATAAGAAAAATGAATTTCATGGAATAGTTATAATCCTTTATGAATTATGCATCTGTCTGTTATTCATCCCAACATTGTCAGCCCGTTAACAGAGCACCTAGACGTGTGGAATAAAGGTTAAATTCATTCATCTTTGACATTTTGCTAACTTTCAGTCATATATAAAGCATAGCTTCATACACATTTTAAAATTTTATCCTTTTAAAGGAATGTTTGTCAGAATATGAGGATAGAAAATATTTTAGTTAACAGCTTGTTAGTTTGATTTATAACTTGTAAATATTTATTTAGACCAATGATCTGTGGCTTCCATGTCTTCTTGTCCCAGGTTGCAATATTCCGAATTTATCCTTGGGTCCCAAGTTGGGTCCCAGGTTGGGTCCCAGGTTGGGTGCCAGGTCCTTGAATGTGTAGGAATCCATTCAGGGCTCATGTCTGTCACAGTTGGGGGGTGGGGGTGGAGGGTCCCTCTGGTCCCCCTTTGAGTGCTGCCATCATCCCCTCTAAGACTTTAAGCTGCAGGGAGACCCTCCCCTGGCCCAATTTCCAGCATGTGGTCCTGGGCTATGGAAGCCTCTCCTCCTACCCAGGTCTCTGATTCTACACAGACATGGTAGTTTGGGTCATCTGAGGCACCTGCATATTTTTGGCCCCAAACGATACTTCATAAAGTGGTACCCAGAGAATACCCTCCTCCCAGAGTTCAACCTCCACCAGAGCTCCGGCTGCCTTCACATCCCAAGATGCAATGCGCTGCTGTCCCACTGGGGAGGGAAGTCCAAAGCCAGAGGGTATGGGGCATCACTGCCCATTTAGAAAGCTCTTCCTACTTCCTTTCTGTCAGACCTTATCACCCTGTTTCAGAGGGTGGAGTGAACATCAGTAACAGAATTTTCTCTTGCTTCCTTTTTGCTATGGTTGGTGGAAATGTCTCCCAGACTTTGTTGACAAATGATACTAAGACGTGTGGCCTTCATGGGGAGGTGACAGGTTGTCAGGTCACCATTCCGTGGATGGTTAACCCCATGCTTTCTCTCCTGACAGGTCTCTTTTGGTTGTAAGTGACAGAAACTCAACTCAAACGTGTTTACACAAGAAAGGACATTTATTGAATCATAGGGTAGTAGTAAGGGCAAAAGGGTGTTTAGGTTGCAGAAAGGGTGGACCCTGGGGCTGGAATCCTGTCTGGACTCTGATCCCTGTTCAAGGAGGCTTATTCTCTCGGATGGGCCGTATCCACGTGATTCCAAACTGTCCGCCTCTGGCCCCACACCCAAAGTCTACCTGGGAGAAGCTGAGCTGCTCTGCTTAATTTCAGTTCAAGATACGCTGGTTGGGGCACGGGCACACCCTGTCACCTGGAGTGCAGGACCCTGTGACTGTGGCACTAAAGCACCATGGGGGAAGGAGTTCCCTTAAAGGTGGTACTGTTCCCAGAAGGGAAGGGAGGTGCCCAGACAGTACAACCAGCCCCCTCTACCCTATCCCACAGTTGTCACCAATCCCTCCAGGCCCATCTACCATTTCTGCCTGAAGTTTGGCCTCAAGACTGAGCCAATTTGCATGTAAGACCAGAGTATTTCCAGGAAAGTGATGACATCACAGAACTGGGGTTCCAGAAGGTGGGGATGGCTGAGCACTCCCGTCTTCTTTAGAACATGGAGAGCGATGAGCTAGGCGGGGCCAGAGGGTAGTCCATGAGGAAGAGGAGGCTCCTACCCAAAAGGCTTTGTTCTACAGATTCTCCCAGGAAGCCCTAGGCCGGCTGGGACCTGGGGTCAGAGAGGGATAGGAGAGTGGTAAGCTCGGGAGGGGAAGTTGGAGGTACACCTGTCCGAACCACTTTTTCCCCAGGGAACCCCAAGAGGGGCTTTCATGGGCAGAGATGGAGCTCCCTGCTTTCCGAGGTTCAGTGATACCTGTCTCTGTAGGACCCTACCGAGTCAGGGTAGAGTAAGGTTGCATGAGACACACTTACACTAAAAACTTATTTGTTGTTTGTCTGAACTTCTAGTGTAACAGGGCATCCTGTAATTTTATTTGCTAAATCTGGCAACTGTAGGGTGGAAGAGAGAGGCAAAAGAATGGTCGCAAGCTCAGGCTGCAATGGAGTGAGTCTTAGGAGACAGAATAAAACATCCGTGAGGAGACAGGCATCAGGGTAGCCATGTTGTCCAAGAAGCTACCTGACTCATGAAGCTAGTGGATGGAGGAATCCTCAGGGACATACACCTACTTTAATGGGAAAGATACACACACACGCACACGCACGCGCACACGCACGCGCACACGCACACACACGCACGCACGCACACGCGCACACACACACGCACACACACACACCCCTAGTGATAGAAATAGCCTCATTCTTTGCTTTCATGGCATTGGTCATTTTGAAGAACCCAGGCCAGTTATCTTATAGATTTCCCCTCCATTTGGCTTTGTCTGATGTTTCCTCAAGATTAGCTACAGGTTATGCATCTCTGGCCAGAATGCTGCATAAGTGATGTGTGTCCTTCTCAGGGTATCACATCTGGAGGCACATAATTTCTCTCTGTCCCTCACTGGTGGTGTTAATTTTGATTACCAGGTCAAAATACTGTCTGGTTTCTCCACTGTATTGTTACTGTTTTTCTCATGCAATCAAGGGGAGATACTTTAAGACCATGAACATACTCAGTTCTTCACCAAGCTTCCCACCCCCTCATATTCAGCATCTATTGATGATTATTTCTTGCTCAAACCAGTTTATGATGGTTTCAAGATGGTGATTTTCGAACTTCATGACTCCCTCCACATTTATCAGTCAGCATTTTCTCGTCAAGAAGAGTTCCCCTTTAATCCCCATTATGTATCTATTTATCTATTACTGTTATGAACTCATGGATTCCTATCTCATTCAGTGGGTGATAATCTGTCACTATCATCATTTATTTTGATGGTCAAATTGTTCCAGATTACCTTGGAAACCTTTATGCATTGGTTTCACATATATGATACCAAAAGCATATGCAACAAAAGAAAAAATACATAAATCAGTCTTCATCAAAATTTAAAACTTTAGTGTTTCAAACAACACCATCAAGAAAGTGAAAGGCGGGACTTCCCTAGTGGTGCAGTGGTTAAGAATCTGCCTGCCAATGCAGGGGACACAGGCTTGAGCCCTGGTCCGGGAAGATCCCACATGCCACAGAGAAACGAAGCCTGTATGCCACAACTACTGAGCCTGTGCTCTAGAGCCCGTGAGCCACAACTACTGAGCCCACATGCCACAACTACTGAAGCACACGTGCCTGGAGTCCGTGCTCTGCAACAAGAGAAGCCACCTCAACCTTGTCCGCAACAAGAGAAGCCCACGCACTGCAACCAACAGTAGCCCCCACTCGCCACAACTAGAGAAAGCCCACGCACAGCAACAAACACCCAACGCAGCCAAAAATAAATAAATAAATAAATTTATTAAAAAAGAAAAGAAAGTGAAAGGCAACCCACAGAATGTGAGGATTTGCAAAGCAAGTATCTGATAAGGTTCTAATACCCAGAATATGTAAAGAGCACTTACAACTCAATAATGAAAAGACAAACAACCCAACTGAAAAAGTGGGCAGAGGTTCTGAAAAGACATTTTACCAAAGTTACACAAATAGCCAATGAGCATGTGAAAAGATGATCAACATTATTAGCCATGAGGCAAATGTAAATCAAAATCACAATGTGATACCACTTTACACCCATTAGGATAGCTTTGATCAAAAAGACAGTTAATAACTCTGTTGGTGAGGATGTGGAGAAATTGGAACCTCCATACATTGCTGATGGGAATGTAAAATGGTACAGCCGCTTTGGAAGTCCAGCAATTCCTCAAAAGTTTAAACTTTAGGTCACCATGTGACCCAGCAAGTCCACTCTTTGGTATGTATCCAAAGGAATGGAAACATTTGTCCACACAAAAACTTGTACACGAATGTTCATAGCAGCATTATTCATAATAGGCAAAAAATAGAAAAAACTTAAATGTCCACAAACCGATGAATGCATAACCATATTGTGATATATGCATACAATGGCATACTATTCAGCCGTGAAAGGGCATGAAATATTGGTACATGCTACAACATGGATGAAACCTTGAAAACATTGTTAAGTGAAAGAAGTCAAACACAAAAGACCAGATATTGTATGACTTCATTTATATGAAATGTTCAGAATATGCAAATCTATAGAGATAGAAAGTAGATTATTGGTTGCCAGAGGCTGGAGGGAAGTGGAACAGACAGTGAGTGCTAACGGATATGGGGTTTCTTTTCGGGTTGATGAAAATATTCTAAAGTTGACTGTGGGATTGGTTGCACAGTTCTGTGAAAAATGATTGAATTGTATACTTTAAATGAATTAAGTGTATGGTATGTGAATTATATATTGTGAATCATATCTCAGTAAAGCTGTTACCCAAAAAATGCTGTTCCAGATTTGGCCAGTGGGTACCCCTTTGAGCTGGCTCTCATTTCTATTTGACATGCCCCAGCATCGTTAATTTTAGACTAGGAAAAACAAAAACAAAAACAGAAACAAAACAACAGGAGACCCCCCCCAAAAAATGTATTTATAAAATAATACATGAGAGGAAAGAGAAACAGCCAGGAGGGGGGCAGTGAGTAAGCGAGGACATGTGGTTGCTCTCTCCAGATTCCCCAGAAGACTCTCTCTCCTGGGAGACCCTAGGACCTGCAGGCCTTTCTCTGCTCACCCTCCACTGCGTCTCCTCCCCTCTGAGGATGACGACCCTGCTACTCATCTCCTTGGTCAGCTGTCTCGTTGCTGTGAATCAAGCCAGCCTCATCAACCGATGTGACTTGGCCAAGGTGCTGCACCAGGAGGACTTGGTTGGCTTTGAGGGCTACTCCCTGAGTGACTGTGAGTGCCGTTTCCTCACACCCTCACACCCCCTTTCTCCTCCTCTCCCGGTCATGCCCTCCGTGGCCATCTTTCTTTTTCTCTCATTTGTTTTTCAAAGTCAAGTTCAAAAAGCAGCCCTGTCCAAGAAGCCTTTCCCAACATTCGATATTTGTTCCACGATTCTTAACTGAGCACTTATTATGTCCCAGGAACTATTTTAGGCGCTGGGGATACAGATATCAACACAGCTCCTTCTCTCATAGTGTTCACATTCTAGGGGAAGAGACAGCAAGAAAGAAACACACAAATATATGAAGTGCTTCCTGGTGGTGATAAATGCTATGCAGAAGAATAAAGCAGTGAGGAGTGATGGGTGACACTGTTCTAGAGGGGGAAGTCAAGGAAGGCCTCTCTGAGGAGGTGACATTGAGCAGTGCTGAATGGAATAAAGGACCTAGTACCCCAAACATCTGGCGGAAGAGCATTCCAGGCAGCGGGAACAGCCAGTGCAAAGGTTTCATCCTGCTCCATGGTAGAGATAGCTCCCTCTTGCCCAGAAATGTAAGGCACGTCTGCCTTATAACACTCTCTCCTTTCATCTTGCTTTGTGGGTTTTTTAGGTACATATCTTCATTCTTATTCTATAGGCACCTTGAAGGCAGCATCTGCATTTGAGCCAGCTAAATGTCCCTCACTGGGTTTTGCACAGTTTCTGGCACACAGTAGGTGATCATTAAGTGCAGAAATCATGCATGGACAGATGGACGGATGAGTGGTTGTACTGATGGGTGGATGGACTGAAGAATGAGAGGAGAAGCTAATGGGTGTTTCTGGCCCACTAGCCCCATCTAGCCTCTTAGGCTTTGTTCCTTTCTTCTTTTTTTTTTTTAAAAAAAAATTAATTAATTATTGGCTGTGTTGGGTCTTTGTTGCTGTGCGCAGGCTTTCTCTAGTTGTGGTGAGCGGGGGTTACTCTTCGTTGAGTTGTGCAGGCTTCTCATTGCGGTGGCTTCTCTTGTTATGGAGCACGGGCTCTAGAGTGCGTGGGCTTCAGTACTTGTGGCTCGCTGGCTCTAGAGTGCAGGCTCTGTAGTTGTGGCACACGGGCTTAGGTGTCTTAACCACTGCACCACCAGGGAATCCTGTTCCTTTCTTGTGATTCCTCGTCTCCCTTTCTCCTCCGTCTTCCTTGTCCCTCAGCTTGGCCCCCATCTAAAAACCCTCTTCTCCTTGTTCTAAGGGCTGTGCCTGGCTTTCGTGGAAAGTCACTTCAACATAACAAAGGTAAATGAAAATACAGATGGCAGCTTTGACTATGGCATCTTCCAGATCAACAGCCACTACTGGTGCAATGATTACAAGAGTCACACGGAAAACATTTGCCAAGTGGACTGTCAAGGTCTGGCCAGGGCCCCAGGGTGGGAGAGGTGAGAGAGATGACCAGGCTCTGCTCACGGGACTTCCCTTCCCACACACAGCCTGGAAACAACCCCAGAGGATTGGTTCAAGGAATCAGGGAATCCCGTTACTGAGCAGAGGGTTGACTCGTGCCCCTAAATGCCCATAGGCGGTTCTGCAGTGTGCTAGCAGGGTCCAGAGAAGCTCTGCACAGGCAGTAGCAGCAGAGCAGTGCAACAGCCAGCATTTACTGAGAGCGTATTATATACTCAGTACTTTACATACATAGCTCATTTCATCCAACTTCCCATGCAGTAGAAACTAGTATGATCCCTGCTTTATTGGTGAGCAAACTGAGGCTCATAGAACCAGTGCTGAATGCCAAACTGGTGGCCCTGAAGGCTCAGCTCTCACCACCAAGTAGAGCTGCCTTTGGCTAATGGTCTGACCGAAGGCCAAGTGCAAACTCCCACCTCAGGGCTAATCCAGGAGGCTCCACAGGTCTGTGATTCTGTCCCCCATCTCCTCCTTTGTACTCTGATTAATGGCCCTGGGCTCTTCACCTGAAGAGCCTCCCTCCTTAGGCACGACTTTTCCTTCGTCTCTGTGCTGCCTCTTTTGGCATTTCCTTTCCCTAGAATCCTCCACACTTGGGGTGAACTACCATCCATTAGGAAGTATGACAGTAAACAGGCTCAAATCTCAGCCCTCCTGCCCCTCCTGACCCCACCCCCCAACCATCCCCAACCTCCAGCAGCCATTGTATGGATGTCCAAATGGGCCTGTGAGGGGGAAGACTTGTCTCGTCCGGAAGTGCTCAGCCACTGGGTGGCACATGCCTTGCAGGGAGAGCCGGTCTTCGGGACTGTCCCCTGTGCTCTGACGGGTATTCTCTTTCTCCCTTTCAGAACTGCTGAGCCCCAATCTTCTTTCAATCATCAACTGTGCGAAAAAGATTGTGTCCGGAACAAGGGGGATGAAGAACTGGTGAGGAGGCCATGGTGGGACGAAGTTAGTGGGCGGAGCCTTAAGCAAGATGTAGTGACAGAAAAAGGGACAGTAGGCCAGGACCTGACCTTTTCTATGCCTAGAAAAATGTGGGATGTGGCAGGGCTTGGAACTCCGACTTAGAAGACCTGGGATCTGGCTCTTCCTCTGACACCGTATTAAACAAAACCCTTTTGGTTGCTGGAACAGAACAACTTGTGCTAGCTGGGGGAGATTTATTCTGAGAGGACAAGGTGTCTTGCTGAGCCCACACGAGGGGTGCAGCTGGGCCTCAGGAAGAGGGTGGAAGCAGGGCTAGAAACTTCCCTTTGCAGGTTTCTGCTTCTCTTTGTGCATTGGCTTCACTACTCCCTCTGCAGACCAGCTTTCTCTGCTCTACAGTCTACCAGACAGACTATGTCTGCCCTGAATCTATGGGCTAATGTCCTAAGCAACCATAGAGACTAGCTAGGCTCAGTCCCAGTCCAAGTGCCTGGCAGGGAGGATCTGATGGGTTCAGCTTGGACCCTGTGTCCCAGCTCCATTCATTCAGCTACAGGCATGGAAGAAATTAAGCAACATAAACACGGCTGCCACGGGCCCTCTCTACATAATTGGCAGCAACATTTTCTATAAAAAGTGTTGCTGGGCTTCCCTGGTAGCTCATTGGTTAAGAATCCGCCTGCTAATGCAGGGGACACGGGTTCGAGCCCTGGTCCGGGAAGATCCCACATGCCGTGGAGCAACAAAGCCCATGTGCCACAACTACTGAGCGCACGCGCCTGGAGCCTGTGCTCCGCAATAAGAGAAGCCATCACAATAAGAAGCCCGCGCACCGCAACAAAGAGTAGTCCCCACTCGCCGCAACTAGAGAAAGCCCATGTGCAGCAACGAAGACCCAACACAACCAGAAATAAATAAAATTGATTAAATTAAAAAATTGATTGATTAAATTTTAAAAAAGAACCAATCTTCTTTCTCTCCACAGGGTAAAATGGAGGTTGCACTGTGCAGGCCGGCCACTCTCCTACTGGATGACAGGATGCCACCTGGCATGAGACAGGGAGAAGGCCTGTGGTGGAGTCATTCCAGAACTCCTCTCCTCACTTGGGAATTCTTCATTTCTCCTTCCTCTTGCCTCCACCTCATGTTATTTTCTTCCTTTCCCATTTACAAATAAAACTGACCAGAGCCCCAGGAATCAATAGTTTTCTAGGGCTTCCTCCTTGTTCCTATCCAGGCCCAGGCCCCCGGTTCCTGACTGTCATTTGCAAACCAAGAAGACCACGATGAAGAATTTTCTATATTTTTGGAATTATTAAAGCATTCCTTGTGCAAAGAATGTGTTAATTTAGTCATGATTAATCCCAAGTATATTGGAGTACCTAATAGAGTATGAGTGTGCTAGGTACCAGAAAAAGGATGATAAATCTGTAAATATTGTTCATGAGGTGTTCATAATCTATCTGCAGAAGATTATGGATCTTCTCCATACACAGGTAATGGATACAATGAATATATGGATACATACAATGAATGCAATGGATAATGATATAGATAATAAATCTATAGTTATTGGTTTGAAACAGTATCAAGATCCAAGTAATTCCTCCAAAGTCAACAATTCTTGAAGTAAAAGAGGTCAGAAGTAGGTAATGGGTGGGGATAAGGGTCTGATATATTGAGGTGGAGAAAGTCGTGGTGGGGATGGAGAAATGTGCTGGTTATTTGGCAGTACTTTAGGAAAATGGACTGGAAAGCAGCTTTTTAAGAATTTCGTACTAGACTGTTGATGGCTTTAATGTTATACCTTGATTTGCATATTTAAGACTCATGCAAACACTCAAGTCGAGGGATTGCATCTTTGGTGGACATTTCTCACACAGAGTCGGGAAATCTAAATTTTAAAAGTTCAGTGGATAGTTAGCACTAACTACTTAGTACTCTAGTCTTCTCTGGGAGTTTGAAGATGAAGCCAGCTGCTATAAAGATGTCCGCACCATTCGATCCTGTAAACTCACACTTTGGACTCTACGCTAAAAATACACTTGAATACAAACGCTAAACTCCAAAACTTCTGGGCGCGCGAGTTGCGGAAGGGGAACTAGAGGCAGAGGCAAGCCCAGAGTGGGAGGGGCGAGGGAGAGGTCCGAGCACCGCCCCCGTCCCACTCCCGCCGAGCTGGCTCCGCCCCTCAGGCTCCCTTTTTTAAAACGCGCGGGAGCGCGTGCGCAGGCGCAGTCCGCTTGCGCCTAGAACCGCGCACGCGCGGTAACGGTAGACTGGCGGAGTTGGTACCTTTTGCGGTTCCCGTCGCGGGTGACAAAACCTTGCTGGTGTGGGAGCTGAGCTCTGGACCCACGGCCGAGGCCTTGCAAGTGAGCCGAGCCGGGGCGGAGGGAGGGGTGGAGGAAGCCGCCCCGCGCCCCAGTAACTGGGCGGCCCGGGGTACTGCTTCAGCACCTCATCTGCCTGTGGTCTCCGCTGAGAGGAATCTTAGTTCTAGAGCCGACCTGAGCAGTCAGCTCGCCCCCAGAGATTTTTGAGAGATAGTTGCCAACAGACGGCATTGCCTCCTAATGCTTCTCGAAGCTTAGGATTTCAGAGGGAAACTTGTTCATAAAATGAGAAGTGTTTGGAGTTGCGGGCTCACCACAGTTGCCTGTGGCGAAGGGCTGGGGGAATATAAGGGAATGGGCGGTTTGTTTTCCTGGGCGTGAAATTTCCTGCACTTACTTAGCATGCGACCACCCTACAGCATTCTCTGTTCACAGTCTTCTCCCAGTTTGGCCTTCTGTATTCGGTCCGAGTCTTCCCAAACGAAGCAGTGGCCGGTCCTGGGTTCTATGGCATCATCAAGTTTTATTCAGCAAGGGATGCCCACAGAGCCCAAAAGGCATGCGACCAGAAGCAGCTTTTTCAGACATCTCCAGTGAAGGTGGGTCCAAATGTGGAATTCCTCGCTCTACTGGGATGAAGTGCTGAATTTAAAACTGATAGGTCATCGGGAATTCCCTGGCGGTCCAGTGTTAGGACTCTGCACTTTCACTGCTGAGGGCCCGGGTTCAATCCCTGGTCGGGGAACTAAGATCCCAGCGGGGGCGGTGGGGGGTGGTGGAAAGGCCAGCGTTTGTAGAGCACTGTGGTGTACA
The DNA here is from genome assembly GCF_963924675.1 of Phocoena phocoena. Taxonomy (NCBI): domain Eukaryota; kingdom Metazoa; phylum Chordata; class Mammalia; order Artiodactyla; family Phocoenidae; genus Phocoena; species Phocoena phocoena. The sequence goes on from NC_089237.1 coordinate 16,923,309, forward strand.
GAATGCTCTCAGATTCATTGCTCCACTGATCCCCCAGTTCCCCAGATCTATCTTTCTTTTTTTTAGATGAAGAAACTCGAACTCAGGATGGTTAAGTGACTTACTTAAGGTTCATGACAGTACATGTGGAAACTAGAGGCCAAACCCAAAGTTAACTGATGTTAAACCCCATGTCATATTATGCTGCCCTTTAATTTAAGAAATCTTCACAAGAGTCTTCCTTATATTTACTTTTATGTGGATTTCAAATGTGTGAGGTTGACAAACGTTTTTCATTAATTAATTAATTAATTTTTGGCTGCGTTGGTCTTGTTGCTGCATGCTGGGTTTCTCTAGTTGCGGCGAGCGGGGATTCCTCTTCCTTGTGGTGTGTGGGCTTCTCATCACGATGGCTTCTCTCGTTGCGGAGCACGGGTTCTAGGCACACAGGCTTTAGTAGTTGTGGCTTACGGGCTTAGTTGCTCTGCGGCATGTGGGATCTTCCCGGACGAGGGATCGAACCCGTGTCCCCTGCATTGGCAGGCGGACTCTTAACCACTGTGCCACCAGGGACGTCCGGAGCTTGAGGAACTTTTGTCAGATGTAACATAAAGGAGGCCTCATCACCACTCTCAAGCTGCCTATTCAGAACTCCCTTCACATTTCAGAAAATGGTTAAAATATTCTTTCATGCATTGTAGAAACCTTATTCCATATTAACATGCCATCCAATTTTACTTCCCCAGAATTAACATTTCATTATGTGCCTCCATTCAGCCACCATTCCTTTTTCAAGGACCTTTTCAATTCCTCTGAATAAGTGAGTGAGGCTTAGATTTCCCAGAACTTTCCCTTTATAATTGTGTGTCTTCTCTGATTGGCTTCTCGCTCTGGCTACTTCCTACTGACCTTGCTGCCTATTCTCACCCATATTTCTTTACTCACTGATTTCACCTTTATTGAATCTGAGAACTCTCCTCAGATGTGACTCCAGGTACACTACCTCCCACTTCTGTACCCTGTTTAACACCCTCTTTAATCCTGGCTGTACTCCCTGGGATTGAAATGATTTTGTGTCAGGCATTCTTTTGTTTGCAGACCCTGCGACCATTTCACATAACCACTCAGATATTACAGATGGTCCTGGAAAGATTATGAAACAGTTACTTGGTGTCAGTTGTGAGTAATGAGTTCTTTTCTTATATTGGACATGAAGACCATTCCATAAGCTTAGGTTCTGAGATTTTCACAGCATAAGGCTCGGCACTGATAGAATGTTCTACAAGTCACTATAGAGTTGAGAGGAAAGGGCATTCGTATTAGATTTCCTTATTTAATGCAGAGCCTTAGTTTACTGCCCACACGCCCGAAATTGTTACCTACTTTAATTATGCGTTCTTTTAAAATTTTATTTATTTGGTTGCACCGGGTCTTAGTTGCAGCAGGCAGGCTCCTTAGTTGTGGCTCGCAGGCTCCTTAATTGTGGTGTGTGAACTCTTAGTTGCAGCATGCATGTGAGACATAGTTCACTGACCAGGTATTGAACCAAGGCCCCCTGCATTGGGAGCATGGAGTCTTAACCACTGCACTGCAGGGAAGTTCCAATTATGAGTTCTTTTATTCATTGGCAGTTATACATACTTCTTATCTTTTTTCCCTTGTATTTTTTATAAATACAGAAAAGATAATAACATCTTAAAATAAAATGAAGGAGAGGCCTAATGTATCTGAGTTTTTCTCAGTAGCATGAAGAGATATGTTTGCCAACAAGAACTGTGGCAAGGTTATCCCAGATGTCAACTGTCTCTACTACCCAAGGGCTCAGAGCCCTTCTGAAGCTTCCTAATTGTCCAGGACAGCTCCATTATGACTCACCGTACAGGGCCTAGCCTCCCATGCGACACTCAACATTTAAAAATTAGTCTTCATTTCTCCTTCCCAGCAGGCAGCTTCAGTTGGAGAAAATAATTTCATTTTCTTATGTACTCATTCATTCACTCAGTCAACAGACCATCACTCCCCTATTATATGCCAAGACCTATGCTTGTTTCTGGTAACAAGGAAAGAATAATATACAGTTCCTTCAAGCACTTAAGGAGCTCATAAACTAGTGACGGGGAAGATGCACAAACAAATCAAAGAATTAACAATGCTTTGACTTTATTGTATTATTTGAATTTTTATGACTATATTTATATACTACACGCTGTTCAAAATGGAAATAGACATTTAAGAAAGAACTAGTGATGGAAAAACTCCACAGTAATATGTAAGTTATTTATAGAGTTAAAACTGGAAATATTTGCACTCTCAAAGAAGCTTGTTAATGCAGATGAACCTCTAATTGTTTTGGTTGCTTTATTTACATTTAGAGAGGTATACGTATTCCCTCTTCTAACAGGGGTTAGTAACTTGGGGAGGGGGTGCTACAGATTAAGGTCCTAATTCAGTGGCAGGTCCATCTTATCTCCTCTTCAGCTCATATTCTCAAGCAGGAGCTACAGGATGAGACGACTAAAACCGTTCACTTCCTTTGCTTACCTCCAGCCCCATAATAGGCTTCTGCTGGGTTTCCTTGGTTGCTTTCATCATCACTTTCACCACTAGAGGTCAGGGAACCTTCCGGTTAATCAGGGGCCCTGGAAATGATGCAGAAAAGTACTGACTTAAAAATAATAAATAACATTTATTTAGGGCTCACTGTGAACTCATTGCTTAAAATGTGCTACTTAATCTTCACAGCCCCTCTATGAAATTGGTATTGATAAATCTCAGGTATATCCAAAATAAGTCTCTATATAGGGTTGTGATATTTTCAGGTCTTTTATGTCTTTAGGTTCGTCTCGGCACCAGACATAAGGCGGTTCAACATAATACGCTTGCCCTAAACAGCTCCAGATGCCAAGAATTGGCAAATTACTACTTTGGTTTCAATGGGTGGTCAAAAAGGATCATCAAGGTAAACTCTGTAGACTTTCTTTGACTAACCAGACTCCTTTCAACATTGAACTCCTAGACTTTAGAGAGAAGAATAGAACAGGGCTATGAGGAGGAGATGTGACAGGCTTCCACATGGAAGTATCTGAGCTTTGGCCTGCCACCTAGAATTAGTGATAATCTCAATGACTTGGATGGTGGTGTCCATAATTTTCTCCAGTATTTGTATGGTATATAATAAAAAATAGTTGACCATATCTGGTCATTCATTTGCAAGTCTCACTTGATTTTGAAGCTATAGCATACTTAAAGTATTACCTGGGATTGCTGGAGTTTAGTTTTTATTTCTAACAACAGAATATTTTGAAGTCTAGCCTTTAATTCAAAATCCTAACAGCTTCAGGATCTTTCTAACCTTGAAGAAAGGGAAAATGAAGATATTGTGACACCACTTCAGAAGCAAAGCCTCAAGTTCTTCTGTGCTGTAGAGGTGGTGTTGCCCTCCCACGAGTGCAGGAGTCCTGGAGTTGGCATGGCTGAGGAACCTTTGGATAAGTTGGAGGAAGGTCTGTTTTCCAGTATGTGTGTGTACGGGGAGGTGAGGGAGTGGGATTTCTCTTTTTTCCTTTCTTTCTGAAACTCAACTATTCAGATACATCATCACCTTTTCTAAGCAACTAAAGCCCTGGGCAGAATTTTTCTGCCCGACAATACAGGTTTTTATCTTAGGCAATACTTGACAGCACCTTAAACTTTAGAATTTTAGAACTGACTGCTTGCCAAGAAGCTTAGGAGGAGGGAAAATTAGTTTTTCGGTTTTTTTTTGGTTAATAATTTGTTATGTGCTAAAATAGTCCTTCAAATACAGATGTCTTCTGGCGTTCAGTTATCCCAACAAAACCATTGTCTAAAGATTGAAATAAACTCTTGTGTAAATGTTCAGTCCTTTGCCTCCTATAGAAGGGCCTGAGCAGAAAAAGTAAATATAGATCCCTAGAAAGGGGATTCCGATTGGTACTGAGTTTTTTCCTAGAGTCCATGGCACTTGGGCTTAGGGTTTTGAGTCAGAGGCAGGGCTGTTAGCGAATGGAGTGGAGGAGGCTCCACCATCCACCTGAGTGGGTGATGGTTGAGGAGAGGCCAGATCATCTGCACTACCACCAAATCTATCTCACTGTATGAATCCAGCCCTTCACGCACAGGAGAGCAGGGTCTGTAGCAGTGTAGCCTCAGCTTGTCCACTTGAAATCTGTGTGTCATATGAGATTTGTGCCACGTTCTTGGTTTGCACTTCCCATCGAGTATTTTAGGAACTTCCAGAATAGATCTGAGCAGTAAAAATGTGCCAAGCCAGGGTATACCTACAGCAGAGACATTCAACCGCACCCCACTGTAGTGCCTGCCCTAATCACTAAGATAATGATCTAAGAATCACAGATGCATTTTTAGTTTTAAACATATAAGCTAGAAATCAGTTATTCAGACAGGCATTTTAAATTCATCTGTTTTGGTTGGATTTAGGGTCATTATCATTCCTTATGAAAAGGAAGGTAACCCAGAAGCTTGCTATTCAGAAAGCTATGACAGATGCATTCCAGAAACTGCTGATTGTGGTTTTAGGTAAGACCTTTCTGATTGTCCTTGAAGTACTTCAGTTTCAGTGAGCAAATAAACTTATTTGAAAAGTTAATTGGATGGGGCTTCCCTGGTGGCGCGGTGGTTGAGTGTCTGCCTGCCGATGCAGGGGACGCGGGTTCGTATCCCGGTCTGGGAAGATCCCACATGCCACGGAGCGGCTGGGCCCATGAGCCATGGCTGCTGAGCCTGCGCGTCCGGAGCCTGCGCTCCGCAACGAGAGAGGCCACAACAGTGAGAGGCCCGCATACTGCAAAAAAAAAAAAAAAAAAAAGTGAATTGGATGAAAATAATGGTTATCTAAAATATTACCTATTCTTTCATTCACCAGATGCTTTCACAGCAGCAGTCTTAAATTTGTTCTTTGTGGCATTTATGAGAAAAACGACAGCGAATATTATTGTCCCCAGTGTTTAGACGTAGAAGGACTTGCCTCAGTTCATACAGAAAGTGTTTGATCCAGTTCTTCCTCAATTGCTTGCTTATCGTACAGAATAGTGTAGTGAGTATAAGCCTTGCACACCTGTGTTTGAGTCCTAACTTTGTCTCTTAGATTTTGTTGTTGTTGTTGCAATTTTAGGTTTTTCTAGCCAGAGAAATTTGAAGGTGTTTAATATCTCTAAGCTGCAATTTCTTTCTTTCTTTTTTTTTAAATTTATTTTTTTATCTTGGGCTGTGTTGGGTCTTCATTTCTGTGGGAGGACTTTCTCTAGTTGTGGCAAGCAGGGGCCACTCTTCATCGCGGTGCACGGGCCTGCCACTATTGGGGCCTCTCTTGTTGCGGAGCACAGGCTCCAAACGCGCAGGCTCAGTAGTTGTGGCTCACGGGACCAGTTGCTCCGCGGCACGTGGGATCTACCCAGACCAGGGCTCGAACCCGTGTCCCCTGCATTAGCAGGCAGATTCTCAACCACTGCGCCACCAGGGAAGCCCAAAGCTGCAATTTCTTTATCTGCAAATATGGTTAGTAATTCAGCTTACCACCTAATGGGGGATATTGTAAGAGTAAATGAGATGATGAATGTAAAAAGGTTAGAACTATGCCTGAAACATAGTAAGCAGACAAAATATATGGACTATTATTATTATCATTGTTGTTTTCTTGTTGAAGAGTTTATTAGATTATGTTTTTGGAATCAGTTTAATTTTTCATTTCTGATGTATTGGGTGAATATGATTCTTATATAATTATCGGCTACGTTTCTGTGAGCCTTGAAAGTGGTCATGCTACTGAATAGCGTTGATTGTGTTCCCTATTGAGTTATACAGCAGTGAGAATGTCACAGGCTGTGCCCAAAGGAAACTTTATGATTAGTAGATTCCCGGAACAGAATTGCTCCCTTGCTTCACAGCCCTGCAGGCTTAGAGACTGAGAAATCCTAGCTAAGTTGTCAGAGAGCTTATTTGCTTGTAAGAGTTGACCCTGCATTGGTCTTGGCCTTCCAGCCTTGGCAGTCCTTCCAGTGAAGTTTGACTTCCCTGGTCATCAGGCTGAATCTCCACCAGGTGTCAACTCTGAGTAACAACCTTTAAGAACCAAACTAAATGTCTGGGTTGTTTGTCCTTAATATGCCAAGGTACTCCTTATATGTACTCAAAACTCCTTAGACCAAAAAGCCTGGTGGCTTAGCTTGCCTTGAGGAAAGCTGTATTGTCCAAAGGGTACATGGGCCAGGTTCTGCCAGTCGAGTGTTCAAATGCTCTCTGTCTCTGTCTCCAAAGCTTTGTTCATTGTATCTGGTAGAATTTTGGTCCCAAGGACTAGTCACTTGCCTTGCTTCTAACATGAAGTATCTATTATAGTCCAGTGGTATCTATCCCAGGTTTGAACTCACTTTGACCCCCACCTAATGCCTTCCTATTACATTGTATTGTGATTGAACATTTTTGTTTCCACAGCTTTTAATTCCTATGTCATTATTCCTTAGTTCTTATTTCTAAGATCATAAAGGTTTTTGAACCAAAGTTGATACTTGTTATATATTTTTTCACATATAATTATGATAAAAACAGAAGTGTCAGATGAGGGAACTTCTAGGAAAATGCTCTTATTTTCTGCTTTTGGAAATCAAAAGAATGTCTAATGGGTGCTACCATTGTATACAGGACGTTTTAGAACAAGAAACCTTGTGAATTGATCCTTGTTAACTTTATTTCAGAAAGTGGTAAAGTAGCTGTGGCATATAGACCCTGTGAAGAGGCCACAGATGCTAGAACCGAAGAAGAACTACAGGATTTAATTCAAGTATGTGGAGATAAAAACTCAAGGGGTACACAGCCAGTGTAGCCATAATTCAAAACACCCAGCAGGATTTGGAAGACTTTGGCATGTCTACTCAGCTCTGTCATCCTTAGGAAAAGGTGCAACTCTGAAACTGCTTTTGAGGCAGGGAATTTCTAGAACTTTTCCAAGTCCCGAGCCTTGTCTCTGGCCCCTTATTTGAAGTTTGGAGAGCAGGATTGAGGGCCATCAGTGTACGTCTACAGTTGTGGACACAGGAGAAGACACAGGCCTTTTAGAACTCCCCTCAAATAGAATTGCAAGGATTTGGGAACAAAGTAACTATGGCCTTAAGTGTGATTATGCTATAGTGTTAAAAACTATTCATGCCTTTCAAGTAAGGTATATTACCCAGCTCTCAGCATCTCATATATATCTTGTGTTAAATATTTTGCCAAAGAACCTTTCTGTAAACCAATTATATGAATGCCTCGAATTAGGGATTAAGTTGTCAACGTAATTTCTAAAAGAAAACATTAATGTACTGCATATAGGATTTTTATTAAAAAGGAGCAAAAAATGTGTTTCATGTCATTGAGAGCTGAATTGGGGGCTAGATTTCTGATGATTTAACTCACCCCAATGTTGCAAAGTTTGTTCTGAAGGGAAGAAAGTAGAGAAAGAAAAGGTGGTTATGTTCTGTAAAATGTAAAAATTTTGAAAGTTTTTCCTGTACAAAATAATTATTTTAATTCAATTTAAATCAGTCAAGGAAACTTCAGACGTATCCATGTTTGGGCTTTAAGAAGTCTAGCTTCCTGTGAAATGTGAGAGGAAAGGATTCCGTATTGATACTAAAGATTTCGGAAACCTGATTATAACAACAGATCCATTCCTAAATGAGGCCAATCTTGGAATCAGTTCCATTTAGAAACCATTATGTGCTAGGCACTGGAAATAAGACGAAGCTCCTTCTCTCTTGGAGTTTAGGTGTTAAAGGTGTACCGGACAATTAAAAAGGACTAAAATCAAATAGATTATGAAAAGGCCTGTGAAGAAAGTAAATAGGGTGCTAGTTGCAGTAGTTCAAGAAAATTACTTAACATGCTGACTTTAACATTCTAAGTGTCTTCTCCATGTGTGCACACAGGGTTGACCTCTGAAAAGTGACACTGTAGTTTTTTCTAGATTAATGGCTCTGTTGAGACAAGGTGGGGTGTGGGAAGTTTGCCCATTCTAATGTAAAGGGCCATTCACTTGGTTTTAGACTCTCCTTCCCAGAATGAATTGCTCACCTGCCCCAAACCCCTCCTACAGAAGTTCTGGAGTCATCATTGATTCAGTGGTAACCCCTAATAACAGAGTGGTGAATGAATAATGAGACGTGAATACTGAGAGTTTGGAGGAAATGGCAACATTTTATTTTATTGTTTTTTATTTTTTTAACATCTTTATTGGAATATATTTGCTTTACAATGGTGTGTTAGTTTCTGTTTTATAACAAAGTAAATCAGTTATACATATACATATGTTCCCATATCTCTTCCCTCTTGCGTCTCCCTCCCTTGCACCCTCCCTATCCCACCCCTCTAGGTGGTCACAAACCACCGAGCTGCTGTGACAAAGTGAGAGAGTGGCATGGACATATATACGCAACATTTTCGAATAATTGTAAGGTGTGTTCCCCTCCCGCCACCCAACTGGTGCTCATTTTGCTGGTCAGCTACTTTTCTTGTCAGCCGTGTGGCCAAAGGGAGGAAGAATGTCTCTCAGACTTCAGCTCTGAGGAGGAAGAGTTCAAATTGCCAGAACTGGATTAGCACTTTTGAATTTCCCAGAATGCCACGTCCTGTGGTTTCCTCGGGAAGCTCTGCATCCTTCCCAACCCCCCTCCACCCCTGGGCTGCTGGAGTTTGGGGCCACTCGGGTCTGCAGCCCAAATCCCGCCTCATTGTTTGGGGCCAGGGAGGGCAGGGAGGGGTTGGGAAGAGGGCCTGGCAGGAGGTAACTGTCGCCTTTGCAAGGGGAAGGATGGCTTGGGCCCTGGGGACTCTGGGCAAAAGGCCCACTCTGGTGGCGCGGATTGGATCTCCGCACTAACCTAATAAAGGTGGCATAACTAAAGATGTCATAAATAACGGGTGGAACATTAGGCGGGGGAGGGGCGCGCGGTTGCTAACCTGAGCGCTCTTGTCGGCGCTGGCATAGCGGTTCAGCTCGGACACAGGATGTGGCTCCGGCTCCTCACTGGCCTGGGTCACTGTGCCTGGGAGCCGCCGCACGTTATGTCCCGGCTGCGCCTTTGGTTGCCACGGCTCTTCCTCACGTGGCTACAACTGTGGCTTCAAGTCCAGGCAGTTCAGCCTCCGCAGTGGGCTCTGGGCCCCGTCCAGGTGACCCCCAACCCCCCGCGGCTGACAGAGGCTTGGTCTTCATATGCCTCAGACCCCCCTCCCAAATTGCCCCATGCCCTTACACCCCTGGCAGAAGCCAGGGCCTTTAATTACTTGACGTCCTGGTCTCCAGTCGAGATGTTGGCCCTGCCTCATCAGGAGTTGACTGAGACTGAGGCTCCACACCCGGACATGGGTTCTGTTGGAGAGCTGCCTACAGGGCCTTGTTCAGGGGAGGTGGAACCTTCGCCAACCCAACAGGAACAGCCAGCTCAACCTCCAGAGCATCATGAAATGACAGTTTCACCTCCAAGTCACCCTCAAGGTCAGCAGTCAAACTTATCCGGTGTTGCTGTCAAACCTGCATATGTGGAGCTTACCATAACAAAAGAAGCCACTCCAGAGGTGGGCCCTTCTCCAAATCAGCGCAAGCCTTCAGCTCAGCCCTCAGGGCCCCTTACTAATGCAGAATTTTCTACAACCCAGCATGAGGCCCCCACGCTGCCTTCAGAGCCACCTGAGGAGGTTGAACCTTTGCCAGTTCAACAGGAGGCTCCAGCCCAATCTCCAGAAGCCGGTACACATAATAAACCTTCAGTACAAGAGGAGCCCCCAGCTGAGTATCCAGAGCATCCTGGAGAAGAATTTACACCTGCCACAGCCAGCAGGAGACTCCAGATCAGCATCCACAGGCTCCTGAGGTTGTACCTTCTCCACCTCAGCAGGAAGCCACAGCTCAGCCTCCAGAGCCTCCTGGCGAGGTGGAATCCTCTCCAGCTCAGTCTCCAGGGCTCTCTAATGTGACTGTAGTTTTCTCTCCAGAGCATCATGTGCCAACAGTTTCTCCTCTAGGTCAGGATCAAGCTCAGCTTCTGCAGCGGCCCGATGTCACTGTTAAACCTGTGGGTGTTGCACTTATCGTAACTCTAGCGTTCACTAATGAGGTTGAAACTTCTCCACTCCAACAAGAAACCTCGGCTCAGTCTACGGTGTCCTCTGAGCAGTTGGAACCTTTGTCAGCCTGGCAGGAATTTTCAGATGAGCATCCAGTCCCCTCTGAAAATGTTGAACTTTTTCCAGTTCACCAAGGAGCCCCAATTCAACCACCATACCCCAAGGTGACATTTCTAAATCCAGAGCAAGTTCAGGCTCACCACCCAACTTTGATTGAGGTCACAATTCAACCATTGGACCTTGGACTGACCAGAAGGCCAGAACCCACTAAGGAGGGTGAACCTTCTCCAGTCATGCAGGAGACCTTAACCCAGCCTGCAGAACCACCTAAGGAGGTTTTTGTAGCTCAGCCTCCAGTATATCATAATCGAATAGTTCCAACACCGGATCAGGATCACACTGAGCCTCCAACATCACCCAGTATCACAGTTAAACCTCTGAACCTGGAGCTTACCACAACTCCAGAACCTACTACAAGTCTGAACATTCTACAGCCCGGCAGCAGACTACAGCTCCCCCTCCAAAACACCCTGAGGTGACACTTGCACAACCAAACCTGTCTCAAGTCACAGTTTCACCTGTGGACCTGGGAGTTAACATATCTCAGCAACCAAGGCCATCTGAGACGGTTCTTTTTCCTTCGACTCAGTATTCAGTATCCACAGGTCTTCCTGGTGTACAATATACCCCAGAAAAGAAGCAGCCAGGGCAGAATGCCACCACAAACATCAGCATATGTGAGCTCTGTACCTGCAAAAATGAGACGCTGTCATGTGTTGGTCTCAGCCCAAAGCAGAAGCTCCACAGAGTGCCTGAGCCAGAGCCTAACGCCTACAACGGCACCTTCACCATCCTGTAAGAATCCCCTTTCCTCATTTGTTCTCTGCATCCTGCCTGACAATGCAGCCTTTCTTCAGGTCTTCCTGGGTCCTCCTTATCTCCCCAATCCACATTGACTGACTTTCTGTTTCTACCTTTTGTTTGTCAATGATTCCTTATCTTCATCCTCCTTCTTAACTATTTTTCCCTCTCCTCCAGTCTTTTACATTTAATTGCCCTTATTTTTTCCTTCTCCATTTTTTACCCCATTATTTAATTCCTTAACATCTACTCTTCTCCCATCTTTACTCCATCCTCTTTACAGCAGCTTGTCCCTCTCCCCATCTCTTTGGTGGTAATACAACAATGTGGTTAAGAGTAGAGATTCCGGAGCCAGACTACCTGGGTTTGAACTCAGGTCTGTCATTTATTAGCTTTATGACTCAATTTCCTCATCTGTAAAATGGGGATTATGGTAGTCATCATCTCATAGGATGACTCCTATGGCTGCTAAATCTCCCAGTGACTCCCATCTCATTGGGAGATTTAGATGAGTTAATATTGGTGAAGCTCTTCTATCAGTGCCTAGCGTATATTTTAGTGTTAGCTATTATTATTATTCAATCCCTCAGTTATATCTAGAACTCATCTTTGTCCCCTGGCTTTCTATATGTAGCACCCATTTTGTGCCCAACCCAGGGCTAAGTACTGTGGGAGCCACAGAAGTATATGTCATTGTCTCCAGAACATGACAATGACAAGTGGGAAGAAAGGGGATATGCCTTAAAAGGGAGGTAATATATAATTAAGTATTAAGAGAAATACAGATACGTGCTGTAATTCACCAGAACCTGTAATCACAGGGGTGTGGAGGTCACAGAAGGCTGCGTGGATAAGCTAAATCTTTAGCTGGGACTTCAAGATTGGCTGTGATTTGTCGGAAAAATAATAGGCAGTACAGTCTAGGCAAAGGTGTGACTGCAGGGATGATCAGAATTTAGTAGATTAGTCTGGCTGTAAAGAATTGGGTTAGGCAACAATGAAAGATGGGATTATAAAATATCTTGACTATCGGCAATGGGGGTTTGAAAGTTATGCTGTGAGATATGGGGAGCCACTGCAAGTATTCAAGCAAGAGAGACAAATGATTAAACCAAGAGGCTGATTTTAGATTTCATATGTGGAGTGACCTAGAGAGGAAAGCTTGGTTCAGGGAGACCAAATAGAATGCTTTAGCAAAATCTAGGAGTAAAGTGAGAAGGGGTCGAATTAGAGTGGTTGTGATGGAAGTAGAAAGAAAATCCTGAGAGTATTACAGAGGAAAACCTGACAAGATGTAGTAATTGACTAGAGTTGGGGGATTGTAGTACAGGAAAGAGAAAAATCACATGTGTTGATGGGCAGAATGATGGTGGTATAACAGGTGGAAATACAGCAGTTGGGAAGCAGAGTCAGTTTGAGGGAGATGAGTTCAGTCTTAGGCATCTTTTATTGGTGAGCATAAAGCAACCAGAAGGCTCTGTTTGAGTGGAAATGTCCCTCAGGCAGATGGGCAGACAGGTATCCGTTTTGACTTATTTCTGACTCCCGTGAAAAATGTGCATATAAACTGAATAGTTCCATTGTTGCTGAGGGAAGAGGACAAAGCTAAAGATTCAGTCATCCACTGAGTTAGTGGTTCAAACTGAACCTCAGGCATTTAACAGCTTCTTTTAAACACGTCTGATTCATGGATACATTCTCACTGTTTAAAAAAAGAAATGTCACAGAAGTATATCGGATAAAATGTGAAAATTGCACCCCACCTTCCCTACCACCAATAAGGTAACTCCTGTTACTGTTTTGATGTGTGTCCTTCCTTCCGATCTCTTTCCTTTGCATTTTGTTCCCCTAATGAGGTAATAACTTTACTCCTTGTTCAGTGACTTGTGCTTTTCCCTACGCAATATGTTTAAGAGATATTTTCGTATTAGTCCCTCTAATTTCTAATTGCCTGTATCCTTCTAACACCTGGAGAGATTCTGAGGGCACTGAGCCAAAGCTTTGGTGTTGCCTGCCATAGGATTTCTCAATATTTATTTCCTGATATTGATAAATGTTTGCCATTTTTCTCATTGATTTGTAGGAGTCATTTTAGACACATAAGTGATTTTGGAAAAAAAGTAATTGGCATTATGTATCCAAGAATTTGGACAGACAGGAAGTTCAGGTTCTGAGGGGATGCCTCATTGTTTGTGCCAGTGGCCTCACAGCATGTTTTTATTACTTGTGCACACTGGGAAGCTGGGCAGCTGTGGGAATTGAAAAGCTGGTCTTTTCTGCATTTGAATATTCCCTACATGGTGGCCTTGATTCTTTTCCTTATTCTCTACATTCTTTTCCTACCTATTCAAGCATATGAACTGTGTTTCTTCACAGAAATTTCCAAGGAAACTCTATTTCTTACCTTGATGAAAGTATATGGAAGGCATACCGCTGGGCTGAGAAGCTGTGAGTATACTCTTCCCAAATGTGAATACAAAAAGCTAACTGCATTGTAAGATCCTTCTTGGTCCAGAATTTTGAGGTCAATACCTGTGAGCAAAGGTACTTCCCCTTCCATATCCCAAAGCAACCTAATGATTGAAATTCTGTGTTTATATAAAAAATTAAATTTGGCAGGACCTCTTGAAAATCAGTAAGAGACAATTTAAACTTATTTTCCATTATACAAGTAATACATGACTGTATTCTCAATATATAACAGTGAAATAAGAGGTATAGTGAAAACCCTCCTTTTGCCCTAATCCCGCACCCACTACTTTGAGTTTAGTATTAATCCTTCCAGATCTTTTCCATACGTTTGAGTACATACATATTTACAGATAGCAAAAGAGGTTTGTGTGTTTTTCTTATCATTTTTTACATAATTAACATCCTGAAATTTGATTCCTTCATTTCATGATATGTCTTAGATTTCTTTCCTTCCCAGTACATAGAGGGTTACCCCATTCCTTTAAACTCCTGCATAGTATTCCATAGTATGAATGTGTTACAGTTTAATAATGCCCCTATTGAAGGATGTTTAGATTATGACCAGTTTTCTTATTACTTGCATTGCTGCAATGAATATCCTTGCACGTGCATTTTTGTGAGCCTGGTCGTTTATTTCTATAGAATAGTTATCTAGAAATGGGATTGTTGGGGTGAAGACTATTTAGATATAAAATTTTATTTGCCCTCAAAAAAGTTGTGCCAGCTTACCCTGCAGTCACCATGCTGTGATGACATTCATTTCCCCACACCCTTCCACCACTGGAGATTCTCACTTTTTTTTTTTTTTTTTGCTAATCTGACAGATGAATAAAAGGGGTCCCGTCTGAATTTGAATTTTCTTATTATTTGTGAAATTAAATATGTTTATATGTTTACTGAACATTTGTATTTTATCCTTGAATTGTCTGTCCTTTGCCCATTTTTCTGTTACTATTTTTTTATTGATTTGTAGAAAAAGTCAGTTTAGATACGTAAGTTATTTTGGAAAACAAACATTCCAAGTAATTTTCATGACAGTCTGTGGTCATATCCTTAGTTCAACTTGAATAGACGTCATAAATGACTTCTGAATTAATAATAAAAGACATAACAGTCAATCTAAAAACTGGTATTATGACCACCCTTAAAGAGATGCCCCCTTAGTCTGATATCTTATTGGAAATGAAAAAAATGCTAGAACCAAGCCCTTTTTTTAATTTACAGATTTCCTAAACACTATATGTAGTTTATATTTCCCGTGATAGTACCTAACTTGGAGATTTTATTTCCCAATCTTGTAAGAAAAATGAAAGTCATTTGGCACAAGAAATAGATAACTTAATTTCCTCTGGGAGTGCAGGGGGGTGGTAGACTGAGGGACAGAGGTAAGAGAAAAAGTTTGAATTGTGTGCTACATATTTTTGGAATTTTGAGATGTGAATATATATTACATAATTTTTAAAAGATAAATTCAAATTAAAAATTAATTTCTGAAAAGCATGTGTTTCAGAGATGATATACTCACTATAACATGAGTCTGGTATGGTTTGAAGATTTCTAAGTCAGCTTGAGGTTTATACCTTATAAGCAGAGGTTCCTAACTTGAGGTCAGTGGTTCCCCAAAGCAGAATTTCTTAACCTCCCTCCTGCTTCCCCGTGTATAACTCTTTGGCAAGCTGCAGAAGCTTATGTTCTTGGGATAATGTTTTAAAATGTATAGTAAGTCAAAATATATAGAAAAACAAAGGAAACCAATATTTCAGAATATTTTTAAAATTAGTGAAATAGTAATAAATATGCTTCTCTTAATGCTTTAAATAACAAGATATAGTGGTAGGTCTAATAAATATTATAACTCCAGGGTAGTGATGAGAATAAATGATATTTCGAGGTATCTGCAGCATATACGTGATATGAAGTGACCTGTGATTTCTATTGGGGACCAAATTAACTATACTGCTGATCTACTGTGGTTCGTTGCCTACATTCATAATGGAAGGAAGTGCTGGTTTTAGTTAGAGATTTGTGAAAACTGAGATGTACTTTTATTTCCCATCCAAGTTTGGCACTCTGCATTCAGTCCTCTTTATTCACAGACCTCTGCCCTAAAAGGATGATCCACAAGTCGAAATTGCATGCACACTTTTGCGTGTGTTCAAGAAAGTGCAGTTTTTTAGGGAAAAACACCATTGCTTTTATGAAATTCTCAAAGGATTCTTGCCTCAAAAGATTGAGTCACAAATGTAGGGGAGAAAAAAGACATTTCTTTTCCTGTAATTATCCTCCTGAGTGACAATAAATAGATAATTTGTTTTAAATAAAAGTATCTGATAGTTGATAATTTGTCACTTTCTGAATTCATTCAATAAATATTTTTCGAGTATGTACTATATGCCACGAACTGTTTTACATGCTAGGGTTACAGGCCCAAGAATGAAACAGCCCAAGTATCCCAGTTCTCAGGGGGTTTACAAATAAATAGAAATCAGTATATAAGTGTAATAAATAGATAGATCTAATTTCAAGCATTGCTAAGTACTTTGGAGAGAAAGAAAGCAGGGGAAGGAGAGTAAATCAGTTCCAGAAAGGCCTATTGTTTGCATTATATATATAGTTAAATCAGTGAAACAAACAAACCCTGAGCCCTCTCAATTTCCTAGAAGTTTCAGAGGTGGAGAGAAGGATAATTGTCAATAATACAGAATCAAGAATGAATGTGAAATTCAGAAGATTGCCTTAGACCTGAACCCTGGTCAGAAGTTAGACATGGATCTTTCTTAAATGTTAACTTCATGCCTGGTTTTGATATATTCATGGTGTGAGAAAGTTTTAGATCTGGCTTTAACTCTGATTCCCCATAGTTTAAAATTTTTTTCTTCAGTCAAAATGTATATTTGAAGTTCTACAGATTAATGTATTTTATTTCAGTTATTCAGTTATTGCTTATTGGAAGCCCCTTTTTGGGTAATTTTCTGGTGACTGACTCATTCTCAGTCTAAACTTTACTTCTAGGCTGAATTTACCGTTGTTATTTTAAAAATTTCTACCATCCTGTCATCCAAACAACTTCACAGAAAGAAACCCTATTAATTTGAAATACATACTGTTTGGTTACGCCCTGTCCTACCATGATATTCAAACTCCAACCAGTCTGATATGGGCATCAGCCAATCAGAGAAGACAGTGCCATAAAGAGTTGAGGATCGGCCCCATCTCTTTGCAGTACTTACTGAATCCTTGTCAACTTTCAAAGTTATAATTAGTATATATGAGTTCCACTTTTGTGCAGCTTTTTTTCATATACCATCATTTCCTGTAACGTTTGTATATCATTTATGGTATATACATACAGTTTTGTTACGCGATATGGGGAGGTAGAGTTTTCTCCTACCTTTGATGGTATGAAAAGGGTTACCATACACGTCATTGGACATATTGATTTGGTTTTTTTCTTTTTGAATCATTTCCATGGAAATATGAAACCACGACTTAGAGGTGAGAAAACAATCAATCTTAGCACCATCTGTTGACCATTCCCCCTAACATGTATTCTGACAATCACTGCGATTCCTCCTAAAATGGTGAATTTCAAATTGAGGTCAGGGTCTTTCAATCATGCTCAGGGCTCCAAGAGTTCTTTGTGGGAATTGAAGTCTTTTGTGTTTTTGTTTTAGTGATCTTTTAAAAATGTGTGTGACTATATTCTCTGTAATATGAACCACCTTAATAACTGAGTTGCAGAGCTTCCAGGTAGTAATATTTTAATTCACATAAGCTATGAGTAAAGAATTAATTTATGAGCTGGAATTAAGCTATGAGATGGAATTAATATAAATATGTGACCAAGAGACACTGTGAGTGAAAAGCAGAACGTTTTAAATGCAGAATTCAGTGGAAATAGTTTCACAAGGCAACATAGCCTGTGTTCAGATCCCCAAGGCTCCTGAAGGATGTACCACTCTTAATATCACCTGCAAGGAAGGGAATTCTTCCAGGCAAGAGAACCTACCTTTGACATCTTATAGAGTTTCTTCCGTACTGGCTCTCTCTCTACCATTCCCTCACTCCACTCTTGGGATACAGGCTATGTGCCTTCCTGCTTACCAGATATAAGAAACTGGTGCAAAACACCACCCCCTCCTCACCGCAGCATGTTCCTAGTCTTTAGTGTGAGACCAGCGGAAGCAAAGTGCTTGACATTCCTCGGGCAGACCAAGGGGTCAGGCTTGACTGTGAATCCTTCCTGCTCCCTTCGTCCTGCATTCTTGAGAAGTCATTGGCTAGATCTCTCAGTTTCCTAATTTATTCTTTAACTGTCATTTCTGCTGCTCATATACTGAGTTTTCTTTAATTCTTGCGAACACTTTTCATTCGTATATTCCTGAGTTGATTAATGGAGGCACTATCTGCTTACATCTGTCTGAGGGTAATAATTGTGCTGTTCTATGGTTCTCTTGTGCTTCGTTAGCTCTGATTCATTGGCTCTAAGCTCTTTTGTTTGTTTTCTGTCCTTAATGGAGTTGGCTTTGTCACATTGTTTGGTCATTCCTGAGTGTAATTCATCTTTGTAGTTGAGATTCTACTGGTTTGTTTCCTAGCTTTAGGGGAGAAGTGAAACGAGCTGTTGGGGGTTATTACTCCCAATGGGTTCCCCTGAGAATAAGGCAGAGGTGGAAGGTGCCTTCTGGTGGCTAGCAGGGTTCTGGGACCTTGCCCCCTTGCTAACACCAATTGCTCCTGCCTAGAGGAAGACACCTTTTGCTTCCTGGATCAAGGAGGGAAGATGTGGGGTTGATGTGTGCTGTAGGCTGCTCCTACCACACTATTCCAACTGATCACCCTGTAGGTAGCTCCGGGCCGTTTCTGGTAGGGGGGCATTTGTGGAGCTGCTCCCACATATTGAGCTAAGGTTGTGAATTTTATGTTATATCTTTTGTATCATTCTTAGCGATTTTGGTGGAAGTTTAAGGGGTGGAGACCTGACATGTTTCGACCTGACATGTTTCAACCTGCCAGCTTGAAATAGCACAACTTCTTAGGAAACAATTTTGTATCCCTAATACATCCTAGACAAACTCAGACAAATATGTATCAGGATACAAATACAAGAATGTTCAAAGCAGTACTGTTTTTAATAAATAAAAACTAGAAAAATCTCAGTCTACACCAACAGTTGAATGAATAAAGTGTGGTATAATCATACTTAGAAGTCATACACTTCATCAGAAACATAACGCAAGAAGCCACATAAGTAATCTTAAGTTTTCTGATAGCCACTTACAAATAAAGGTAAAATGAAACAGATGAAGTAAATGTTAATATCTTTTACTTAACCCTTATATCCAAAATATTATCATTTTAACATGTACTCATTTTATACATGATTAATAATATATTCTATGTTGTTTCCATACTAAGTACTTAAAAATATCCAAAGTAATATCATATCTACATGTCTCAGTATAAAAATTAATGAGAGAATCTACATTTCTTTCCCATACTAACTCTTTGAAATCACAATTTGGTTTCTAAATTTTATTACAAATACTTGATTGGTATTTATATTTCATA
The DNA here is from genome assembly GCF_963924675.1 of Phocoena phocoena. Lineage (NCBI taxonomy): Eukaryota > Metazoa > Chordata > Mammalia > Artiodactyla > Phocoenidae > Phocoena > Phocoena phocoena. The sequence continues at coordinate 16,942,332 of NC_089237.1, forward strand.
AAATTTACACTCGAAAAAGTAATATCACATATGCAAATTGTTGCTAACATAAACATTTTCCAATAATTACATTGAGTATCAGTTTTTTTAATTTTAGAATAATTAAAGTTAATTAAATTAAAAATTGAACTCCTTAGTCACATTAGCCACTTTCAGATACTCAGAAGCCTCATGTAGTTGGACATGCAACACTACATACTACAGGCAAAAATGAACTAATTTTACAAAATAATGTTGAATGAAAGAAGCAATGTGGCAAATAATACATATAATATGATTCCACTTATATAAAGTTCAAGAACAAGCAAGACTTAACTGTGTTGTTTATGGCTGATAGAGAAAAGGCAAAACTACATTTAAAAAGCAAGGAAATTATTCTTAAAGTCAGGATAGTGGCTACCTCTAGGAAGTCAGAGAGAGGGTTGTGACTGGAAAAGGGCACACGGGGGGCTTCTGGGATGCTGGCAGGATTCTTTCTTGACATGAATGGTGTTAACGTGGGGATCTGTTTTGTAATTATTAAACAGTTGAACAGTTGTTCAATTGAATTATTGAACAGTTATGTATATTTTATGCACATATTAGTTTTCAAAAAATTTTAATGGGGGAAAAAGTCAGATGGCTTCATTTGCCCTGATACAGTTCTGTGTGGGACTTCCCATTAAGGTTTGGGGAAAGAGAGGAGGGAAGGGCAGCTCTGCAACGTTGGTGCCACCCAGAGCTGGGTTCTAACAGAGACTTCGTGATCTAGACAGTAGGCATTAACTATATGATTTGGTGGGAAGAGTGGGTGGTGTGTGTGTGTGTGTGCGCGCGCAGGCACACATGCGTGATGGAGAGAGATGGACACAAAGGAGGATGTGAAAAGAAGGTATAAATGAAAACAGAGCAGAAATCACCATCCCTAAATTAAATAAGAATTAGCTTGTTTAGGTGGCACCATTACCCAGCTTTCCTTCCCATATAGGAGTTAGTCCTATGTAATATATAGTTGTAGTTATTTTGCATTTTGATCCAGAAATAACCTTTTCATTTTTCAGAAATCTCAGTGAAAATTATTTGACTGAATTACATAAAGACTCATTTGAAGGCTTGCTATCCCTCCGATATTTGTAAGTTAATCATATTTATTTATGAGTTCTTATCTATAAAGTAGATTATCTATAAAGTAATTAAGGGGTTCAAGTTAGATAATCTCTTCAATTTCTTCTAGCAATAAACTTCTACAGCTCTGTAAGTCTGTGTAGGGCCCCAGCCCATCACTAGCCCTAAATATCTCCGATTCGTTTTTAATTTTTTAATTATATAGGCAAGGTATAGATAGAAAAATACCCTTTAGTTGTAGAGGAAAAGTGGTAATGAGGTCTGAGCAATTATAGACTCCCATATAAACATTGTTATATAAGTGTTCATATACTCTCCATCTGTATTTATATTTTGTTTATGACCTATGGATCAAATGTGGCCCACAGTCCGTTTTTATACAGCCCATAAGTCAAAAGTGATTTTGAAAGGGCTGTAAATGAGAAAAAAAAGAAACGAAGAAAAATAAGTGACAGAGACTGTATGTGGCCTGCAAAGCCTAAAATGTTTACTTATCTGGCCTTTACAGCAAAGGTTTGAAAAAGTTGGATAGTGACATGAGAGGAATTAAAATTAACCTCAAATTGTCACCTACAGGACAAGAAAACATAGATCCCTTACATTCGTATGAATGCCATTAACTCATAACTTTGATAATTTAATCTAATTTGAATTAACATTTAACTATTAAATATTTATGCAGATGAATTATAGAAACAGTACTGTCAAGGGACTTCCCTGGTGGTCCAGTGGTTAAGACTTTGCCTTCCAATGCAGGGGGTGCAGGTTCTATCCCTGATCAGGGAGCTAAGATCCCACATGCCTCATGGCCACAAAACCAAAACATAAAAAAAAAGAAGCAATATTGTAACAAATTCAATAAAGACTTTTAAAATGGTCCACATCAAAAAAAAAAAATCTTAAAAAAAGAATGTGTATTGTTAAGAACATATTAAGTTACCAAAAGAACAAGCTGTTGTTGAGGATTTCAATGCAGGAATTGTGATGCCAATATTAAGAATGTTTAAGATGATGGTTAAGTGGTATATTTAGAAATGTTTACAGTAAATCAGCATATCAATAATGCCCCTAACAAAAATCTCTCCAGCCTTTTGTTTTCTTGTTTTTTGTTTGTTTGTTTTGGTTTTTGGGCCACACCACAGGACTTGTGAGATCTTAGTTCCTGGACTAGGGATTGAGCCCAGGTCCCCAGCAGTGGAAGCGCCGAGTCCTAACCCCTGGACAGCCAGGGAATTCCCTCTCCAGCTTCTTTATCAAAGAGGAAATGCTTGCCTAGTGTTTCTTTTTATTTAGGGATAAGGAGATAACAGTGTTTTTTGCTATAAAAGCTCAGTTTTTGTCCTTTGTCCATGGCATCCAAAGCTGTGTATGTCATTAATCCTTAAGCCAATTAATGATCCTCTTTAGCAAATAGATTCTTCTTGCAAATATAAAAGGCTTAAGGGAAGTGGGTATAAAGAGCCTCACATGACCCTAAAAATAGTTCTTTTAATTATCAAAGCTTCCAAGCCTCAAGGGACAATCACTTTTATATTAATCTCTTCTCTGCCATCTGGGCTCCAAACCTTACAAACACAGTTTGAAGAAAAACAAATAAGATAAATGCTCAGTGGACTAGGCCCTTCATTACTTGTACTATGAAATACTTTATAATCTGATTATTTCACGTTAGCATAAGAATTCTCATTCTTAAAAAAAAATGCCAATCAATAATAAAGCGGAAAAAGAATATGCTAATAAGCACTATGCCTAGTGTTGTAAACACGACGACGGGTAAGACAGGTTTCCTTCTAGCAGCTCATGATCTCACAGGGAAAATAAACATATAAGCTCAAACCATAATGACAAAGTGCTGTGGAGGCACCATGAAGTAATAAAACTACATTTCTTTTAAAACAGTCATTTCCTCCTTCTATCCACTCTCCAGCTATATTTTGATTTTATAAATATTTGAGTTTGCTTTATGTCCACGCGTTGGCTTTAAACATGATAGACGACGCACATAAGCAGTATCTAGTCCATACTTTGAAGGAGTTTATACTCAGAGGAAATGGGTTGCAAAAATAGCTATATTTAAAGAAAGAAATGAATATGGGCAATGAGAGCTATAAGTTGGTATTGGAGCACAAAAGAGGGAAAGAAGACTTCAAATTGGATCAGGGAAGATGTTACTAGAGCAATGCTGTTGAAATGGGACCTCGAAGGGCCATTGGGTATCACTGACAGACATCTTGGGAAGAGTAATCTTGCAGAAGGAGAGTGGGAGAAAGGCAAAGCACAGGAAAAATACTCTGAGTACCTGTAGAGTACAAGTGGGAAGAGTAGGAGAGTAGAGCCAGATCATCTAGGGCTTTGGAGGCCAAGCCAAGGATAATATGCCAAGCTACCATGGTACCACAGCAGGGCTTTAGGGCAAGCTTTAGCCTGCAACAGAACCAACCACTGGGAGGGCTTGTGAAAACACAAGCTCCACCTCCATAGTTACTGATTCAAGAGGTCCCCAGTAGGGCTGAGTATTTGTATCTTCAATAAGTTCACAAGTGATGCTGGTATTTGAGAACAACTTCAGGAGAGTTAATCTGGGGATCGCATGGAGGATGGCTTAGAAACGGAGAGCGAAGAGATGGAAACACCAGTCAGAAGACAGTTATTTCACCCATCCAGGTGAAATGAGAGACTAAGCTGGAATCAATGGAAATAAGACAGTCAGCTATAGTCAAGAGTAGGTATTTTCAAATAAAAGTCAATATGATAGAAAGTGTAATACTGAATTAAAGTTACATATTAATGAGAGGAGTAACTTCCTTTCAAGTTGTGTGAAAGGGTATCTTTTATTTCTTCTGGTAATGAATTGGCCTAGAAAAATAGAACTATACTGGGAAGTGTGTAAATATAAGAATATTCCTTTGAATATTAGAAATTATAATGATATATAGAGATAAAAACTTTGAGCTCGTAATCTGGAATTTGATGTGACCACAAAAGGTGGAATCTAATCAATGCTTCTGCTCTCAGGAAAGATTACCTCCAAAATCTATCAAGATCTATAGTTGTATATTTAATTTATGAAGACCCTGAAGGTGAGACTCTTAAGAGAGGTGAAGGCAGGGTTAGGGGCTCTGGAAGGTTCAAATAATAATTCCTAAGGTTTGGAGTTTATACCAAAGCTTCTTATTTATTATTATCATGCTAAACTCTACTAATTATTCCTACTAATTAGATATCTAATAGCTAACTGAGGCAATATTTTCCTTTTCCTTTTTCTAGAGATTTATCCTGCAATAAAATACAGTCTATCGAAAGACGTACATTTGAACCACTACCTTTTTTGCAGTTTATGTAAGTTACAACTATAACTTCATTATATTTGGAATTTTTATAAAGCTTAATTTTCTATAAAATTAGTTACTCATTTTGAAATGTGATTAAAATTACTACTAAAATTTTGTAGCAAATCCTTTTTGTGTCCAGCAAAGCTTAGTGTGAGAGTTATTAAACGGATCAGAGTGAATCATTGTAGAGCAGTGTTTCTCAACCATGGTGATTTTGCACGCAGGTGACATTTGGTAGTGTCTGGAGACATTTTTGCTTGTCAGAACTGTATATGCTCCTGGCATCTAGTGGACAGAGGCCACAGATGCTACTAAACATCCAACAGTGTACAGGAGAGCCTCCCACAGCAAAGAATTATCCAGCCCAAAATGTCAATAGTGCTGCCTTTCTAGAGAAATAAAGATCACTTAACACAAGTGTTTAATGAGCATTAACTATTTTGTTTCTAATGCACCACATATAAAATCGTGAAAGTATAAATCATAATATCTTCCACAGTGAGATTTCATTAGTGTGTGGGGGGAATAGTGATGTTATGTTTCATCATATGTAAATTAGATTTATTGCCAAACGATAACTGTTCTGAAAGAATATATATTTTTCTTCTTCTTTGGCTTGTGTCTTTTCTTGTAGAAATCTTGGTTGCAATTCACTCACAGAACTGAGCTTTGGAACGTTTCAGGCCTGGCATGGAATGCACTTTCTACACACGTTGTAAGTGAAATAGAAGATGAATACATGTAAAAAACTGTGTGTAAAAACATCATGCAGTTATTGGTTACCTGGGTGCAAGCCCAGTTTGAATTCTGGAAAGTATGTCTTGAGAGCCATTTTTTTTTTTTCAAATGAGGAAACTAAGGTACAAAGAGGCCAGGAGACTTGTTTAACTCATATATATGAAACGCTCTGCTTTCCATAGTACTGATCTTTGGCATGGGCAATAAAAGGCACCCAGCAAAAACGCTCAAATTAGCATTGTCATGGAATCCCACTGATGCCTCTCCACTATGCGAGTGGTCCATGAAGTTCCGCTTTTGAATTTAACTTTGATTCCTGCTCATGTGCAAAGTTCCTAACTGCTTAAAATGTATGCAACACAGAGCTGCAAAGAACTAAGTTTAGCACCCAATTCTTCAGGGAGCAACAGGTGTGGGTGCTTCCCCAACCATTATTAGCTCTTTTTAATGGTAAAGCAGAAAGAATTCCTGAACACCCACCACAGGGCTCTCCCCAGCCACCCAGAACATTATTTTTCAAAAAGCATGTATCTCTGAAGTGAATTATCTGTTGTCAATAGGAACCTTTTCGGTATGGAAAAAGACGTTGTTTGTGTTCAGCTGTAGTGTGAAAAATATAAGGAAAATACATTGTTGTAGCCTAATTCAATATACTTTCTTTGCTGACTGTTCTTCAATAAGAAGTGTGGGTTTTACACCCCTTCAGCTCAAAAATTCTGTGATTTCTCATGACACAAGGAAATGACAGTGGGTACGTTCAGTGGCCCGAAGGCAATTTTAGACTCAAGGTAAAGAGCTCTTCTACACCTGGCTTTGGAAAAGACTCTCTTACCTGTCTTGTGGTTCAGAAATCCAGTTTCACACAGTTCACACATTTTGGTTAATGAAGGTGTTGTGGCTGTGTCTGGAGCTGGATTAGTAATTTCTGCAGATACCTATCTTTAGTGGCCTCCTTCCTTTCCCTTGTTTGTTTGCTGATGCCTACCTTGGGGAGAGAGCACCAAGGGTCAGTTTTTCTTTTGCCAGCACAAGGGAGAGCAGGCTCATGACACCCCTTCACCAGGAGGTTTTAGGAGCGTCAATACAACCTCTTAAACTCACCACCTTTCCTAAACATCCTATAACACCAAGAGTTCCTTATAAGCATCTGAGTTTCACTATAGTTATGTAGGCAACCCAGGAAAATACATTGTGGAAATAAATAAATAAATAAATAAATCACAGTTTAAAAATTAATGAATTCATTCAAAAACATTCCCTGAGTGCCATGCCCACCGTGTGCCAGCACTGTACTAGCTGCTGGGGATACAAACACGCGTCGGGCAGGGACTTTGTCCCCAAGAAGCTTTCATGCCGGAAGGAGAAAGATGGGTGTTGATGGGAAAACATAGATGAGAGCCATTCTAGCATCTATGCAGCAGGGTAACAAAGTGAGGAAGGGGGGTGATGAAGTAGAAAATGGGTGGTAGGTTAGAAAAGATTTGTGATGGAAGAGGCACCAACTTGTTCCTTTGGAATTTGTGTTCCTCTTAAATGACAGAAAAAGGTAGTGAAAGAATCAGAACTATCTGGAGTTGGAAAGAAATCAGTACTGTACTCTCAACAGACTGTCCCAGTATAGTCAGTCTTTGTTTGGGGCTAAGTCTTTCTAATAGAAAAAGCTAATTTGCTTCAGGAAACATTTGCCATGATGAGATACAAACTTTATTGCATCTCTTTCCAAAGGGAAGCCACCAAGGGAAGATGCCACCCTCGAGTTAGGTCACTTTACTACCCTATAATGACATATTACTGGGGTGTTTATAAGTTGCCTGCATTAAATAAGTTTGGAAAAGGGCCCCAGCTGAGGTGGATTTATCATGAATTCAATGAAGCTTAGGCTTCAGGGCTCCTCACTTGCATAGCTCCCTTGCAAGGTCTTGAGAGGGGTCCTGGCGATTTTTGTAGTCATAACTTTGCATGTTTTTATTAGATATGATTTCCCAAAGTAGATGAGGTTCAGGCCCCACAAAACCTTGATTCATCACTGGGTTTCAGGTAATTATAAGACAGTAGGTTTCTTGAATGAAGCCTCGATGTTATTGACAAGCATAAGGTGAAGTAGTTAGCAGTGTGGTAGTCCATTTTAAATCCGAAATCTACCTCAAAGATGAGCCAAGAGCTTATTAATTAATAAAGTACCACTCTTTGAATGGTGGTAGTAATCATATCTCTTTCAGATAAAATCAGGAATGAAATATATTATGGAAAACCAGCAGTGGTTGATAATCCTAAATGTTAAGTATACCTTTTTTTCTGACTTTAAAGTATTTCTCCTTCATTCACCTATGCAGGTGCAGACTGATGGCTTATTTTTAAAAATTCTTTTAGTCACTTCAATGGTTCTAACAATACAAGCTCCATGATTTTAGGAGCTGGCTTGTCTGTGGTACATCAATATTGTACCAAGAACATAAGCACTACAAGAGAATAAGAGGAAAATCAAAGCCTTATCCCTATTGAATTATTTACCCCATTGTTGAGAATATCAGTGAGGGAGGTGAGGCCACACTATGAAGGCAAATTGAGCTGCGGTCACAGAGCCGCCCTAATGCTTCCCCATTCAGCTAGCACTGTTTCCTCTAGATAGCTATATACACACAAAAGCTTACACACTTCAGGGTGCTGTCATCACTTTTTGCTATGTACTAGAATCCTGGCTGCTTCTCAGATTTACAAAGGCATAAACGCTAAAAACAAAAATAACTTGGGTCTGCCCTGTGGGGTGATTCAGGGTGGCTGTTTTATTTGTAATAGTTCAGAATTTTGAGATCGTCACACCTAGCAACTACTATACTTTTCTTCTCCCAACTGCATCTTATTCTTCCCACCTGTAGTATTTTCTCCCATGCTATATGTTTTCTCACTTTCTTGATAGTGTCCTTGGAAGCACAACCTTTTTAATTTTTATGAAATCCAACTCATCCATTTTTCCTTTGGTTGTTTGTGCTTCTGGTGTCATATCTAAGAAACTGTTGTCTAATGCGAGGTCATAAAGATTTACTCCTGTGTTTTCTTCTAGGAGTTTTATAGCCTTAGCTCTTACATTTGGATATTTGATCCATTTGGAGTTAATTTTCATATACGGTGTGAAGTGTAGGAGTCCAGCTTCATTATTTTGTGTGTGGATGTACAGTTGTCCCAGCATCATTTGAAAAGACTGTTCTTTCCACATTGAATTGTTTTGGCACCCTTGTTGAAAATCAGTAGACCATAAATCAGACGGTTTATTTCTATACTGTCAGTTCTGTTCCATTGATTTACATGTCTTCTTATTCCAGTACCACACTGTGACTGCAGTAGCTTTGAACTGAGTTTTGAAACCAGGATGTGTGAGTCCTCCCACTTTGTACTTTACCGACACTGTTTTGGTTTATTCTGTTTCCTTAAATTGCTATATGAATTTTAGAATTAGCTTGGCAATTTCTGGAAAGAAGTCAGCTGGGATTTTCACAGGAATTGCAATGGGACCATAGGTCGATTTGGGAAGTAGTGAAATTTTAATAAGATTATCTTCCAGTCCATGAATCCAGCATGTCTTTATATTTAGATCTTCTTCAATTTCTTTCAACAGTTTTGTACTTTTCACTGTGAATCTTGCCCTTACTTGGTTAAATTTTTCCATAAGTGTTATATTTGTTATGATGCTGTTACACGTGGAATTGTTTTCTTAATTTCATTTTTGGATTACTCATTGCTGGTGTGTAGAAATAATATTGATCTTATATCCTACAACCTTGCTGAACTCATTTATTAATGCTAACGGTTATTTTCCTAGATTCCCAGGAATATGTCTTGTGGACTTCCAGTTTCCCAGGAATACATTGGAACATTTCAAAGTCTCTGTGGACATCTCATTCCTCAGCTTTTCTTTTTAAGCTTTTCGGTTGGGCTGTTTTTTGCCCCCAACTCTTATCCATTGCCTCATGCAACCGCCATGTTAAAATATTTGCTTGAAAATGTTTTCCAGAAATGCCAGCTGAGTAGAGTCTTTTCTCACTAGACAGCTCTGAGTCAGCTCAATGGCAAGCCTTTCAAGTGAGGTCTCCCAGGGGACCACCAGACATGTAAAACAATGACAGTTCTTTGGGAATGAGGCTTTGAAGGACCTCCCAGTCCATGCTGCTCCTTCTGGTACCAGGGATGTGGGCTGTTTTGCAAGGCTACCGCTGGCATGGAGAGCAAAGTTCAAGGACAAGTTAAAGCAACACAGATCTCATTTTTCTTACAGAAATTAATTTGTTTTCCTTGAATAAATTGCTCCCCAATTTGCTGCCAGTATGTTGGTTAAATTTCCAGAGTTCAGAAGTTGATTCTGACCATTTTTGCCAGTTTTGTTGTTTTTGTTATTGTTATTTTTGCTTCTATGGAGGGACGAATTTTCAGATGTCCTTCCTCCATCATTTTTACTGATTTTCCTGCAATTTTTAAAAAAATCTATAAAGTCTCAATGTCCATATGCTAATTAACTATTTATCGTGAGAGATGATTAAGGAAAAAATAAATAAAAAGAGAAATAAATAAATAAATAAAAAGAGAAAATATAATTCTCATAGAGGCTTTCCCAGATGGGTAAATGAAGTTTGAAAAGGTATGTCTATATTTAGTGCTCTGCAAATTAAGGTTAAAGTAACAGATGTTTTAAACACACCCCCCTCCTTTTCTTTTCATTCAGGTTAAACACAGGCTTTAGAGTCAGAACTAAGTTCAAATTCTAGCTCGGCTTCTTACTAGCTTGATGACTTACAACAAGTTATGTAACTTCTCTGTGCCTCAGTTTCCTCATTTGTACAATGGTGTAATATATATATCACATAAGGTTACTGTGAGGATTAAATGTTAAATGCTGATCACAGATGCCTGGCAACCTAAAAGATATTAGTTTTGATAATTATCTTTATAATATTCTGCAAAAATATGCTAATAATTCTTGAGTAGAGTTAACCTAAAGTCAGATGTTCTTTTCTTTCTTCCTGTTTCTTTTGGGTTTTTTTTCCCCCTTATTTGTTTTAAAGAACTAAGAAAAAAAGAAAGAAAGAAAGAAAGAAAGAAAAAACTAAGAAGAAAATCTATTCCAGGATTTTGGAATAAAATTTTGTTCCCCAAAATTAATTTGTTTATTTTATTGATATATAAACAAAATGTTATTTATTCAGCAAACATTTATTAAATACCTAGTAAATATTAGGCACTATGTCAGTCACGGGAATAATAATGACAATAAAGTGTGGCCTCTGCTCTCAAGTTGCTGACAATCTAGGAGAGTGACAAGTAAACAGTTGATTACATACACAGTAACAAAGGCTATAATACAAGAATACGCATGGGACTATGTGATGGGAGTATGGCTTTCACCAGTTCCCCTTGGATTTATCCCTTCTTTGGCTCCAGAATCAAGGAATTAGCCCTATTTTTGTCTTTAGCTGGGTAGTTTAAATCATGAAATTTTAACAAATTTGTGGAGATGAAAGAAAAACACCTTGAATTATGGAGGACACTAGAAATAGTACTTTTTTACAGAGCAAGGGCTTCCTACCAGCATAGTCACTTTGAGGGTTTTTAACCTAAAAAGTTCTTTGGCATATTTTTTCTTTGCTACCCACTTTTTTTCTATTTTATTGTTTGTTTGTTTCTTTCACTTCTCCACTTTATCATCTAGAGACCTGGGTAGTTCCCAGTGAAAGAGTGTTTTACAGATTCTACGGGTGATTTATAGGTAAAGAAAGAAAATGATTTTTTTTTTAACCTTCAAGTTCCATACCAAAAAAAATGAGTGTAAGCTTTCATGGAAGTAATTAAAAATGCAGATAATTTTAATTCCATTCCATTTTTCAGAATTCTCAATCGTAATCCTTTGACAACAGTTGAAGATTCTCATCTTTTTAAATTGCCAGCATTAAAATATTTGTAAGTATTGCAACAGGTTCATGGCTCATGAGATAATTTCTGCCCCTTTTTACTTTCGTCAAAGATTGAGTACTTTAGCTAAAAAGTCATAATTTAGATTTTAACTGGGTTATTGAAAATAAGAGTTATTGGCAAAGAAAAGGATTAAGAAAAGATATATATGGATAAGACAGCCAGCAGAGTATGAAAACAGTGTTGAAGAACACATACAGATATGGAACATGTAGATGCATGTAGGAATATTATTTATCCCAGAAAGAAAAAAGGAATAAGGGGTACATTATTTTTTTTTAAAGAGTGATCAAAAGAGGTAGATGCAGTTGAAAATGAGAAGTTAGGATAATAGAAAATGATTGTACTGTTCAGCACCAAGGTCATTAATTTGATGATGCAAATTTAAATTTCTTCAATAAGAGCTGTTTTGGATTATCATCTATGGCAAGTAAGAAGGCAGCATTGAAGTAATCACATATTCAGTGTCTTTTTAAGTTTAGAACTTTTGTCTTTGGGTTTTCTGTCACGCATGTTTGGGCTTCTCCTTCAGAGACATGGGAACAACACAAGTGTCACTTACAACAATTGAAAGCATCCTCATGATGACCCTTGAATTGGAAAAACTGTAAGTTGTTTTTTCTTACATTTATTTTCACTCCATTGTTTTTTTAGGTTTGTTTTATTATTTTCTTAAGTCAGGTTTATTTATGTATAATTTTCATTTAACAAAATTCACTATTTTTAAATATACAGTGTGACGTGTTTTGACAAACGTATAGTTCTGTCGCCACCACCACATTTGAGGTAAAGAAAACTTCTGCACTCCCAAAAGGCCGCTCATGTCACTCTGCAGTCAATCCATCCTCCTCTCTCTATCAGCCCCTGGCAACCACCAATCTGATTTTTGTCCGTATAATGTTGCCTTTTCCAGGATATTTTATGAATGAAGTCATGTGGAATGTAGCTTTTTGTTTCTGGCCTCTTTCACTTAGCCCGTCTCTTTGGAGATTCATCTGTTTTGTTGCACCTGTCAGTAGTTCATTCCTTTTTATTGCTGAGCAGTATTCTAGTTGACTGGATACACGGTTTGTTTACGCATTCGTCGTTTGATGAACATTGAGTTTTTTCTCGCTTTTTGGCTATTATGAACAAAGCCTCTGAAAACAGTCACATGTGTGTCTGAACATATGTTTTGTGCGAGCATATGTTTTCATTTCTTTGGGGTAAAATCCCTAAGGGTGGGATTGCTTCATCATATGCTAAGTGCATATTTAACTTTTTAAGAAACTGCTCAACTGTTTTCTAAAGTGCCTGTGCCAGTTTGCTTCCCCACGGGCAGTCTATGAGAGTTGCGGTTGCTCCATATCTTCACCTGATTCTTATATTAAAAAAAAAAAAAAGTTTAGCTTTTCTAGTAGGTGTGTAGTTGCATCTCGTGGTTTTTGCCACATTTTCCATTTCTGTAATAGCTGATGATGTTGAGTGTCTATTCATGTGCAAATATATTTTTAAATGAAGTGTCTGTTCAAATCCATTTTTAATTGGATATTGAGATTTAGGAGTGCTTTATATAAAAAGCAATGGAAAAAGTCCTTTCTCTCAAATACGTGTTTAGTAAATATCTTCTCCCAGATTGTGACTTATCTTCATTATATTAAAGTGTCTCTGAAGACTAGAAGTGTTAAATTTTTGATGAACTCTTAATTTAGCAATTTTAATTTTTTTTCATATTTATTTAATTTATTTGGTTGTGCTGGGTCTTAGTTGCGGCAGATGGGCTCATTAGTTGTGGCTCATGGTCTTCTTAGTCGTAGTATACGAACTCTTGGTTGCGGCATGCATGTGGGATCTAGTTCCCTGGCCAGGGATTGAACCCGGGCCCCCTGCATTGAGAACTCGGAGTCTTAACCACCAGGGAAGTCCCTTAGCAATTTTTCTTAGATGGTTTGTGCTTTTTTGTGTCTTATCTAAGAAATCTTTGTCTGAGATCCCATTGTCTAACCCAAAATCACGAAGATTTTCTCCTCTGTTTTCTTCCAGAAGTTGTGTAGTTACATTTAGGTCTATGATTCATTTTGTGTTAATTTTCATATATGTTGTGAGGGAAGGGTCAAGTTTCATTTTTTTTTGCAGTTTAAAAAACTATTTCTGTAGGACCCTATTGTGACAGTTTATTACACAACTTACTGCACCTTAAATTGTGCCATCCCCCTTACAATATGGAAAGCTAATAGAAACCTTGTTATGCCAAGGCTAGTTGAGGGGATTGCATGAGATTAGTATGCGGAAAGGGCCCTGCATTTAGCAGTCTGTTCCAACCGTCTTTGTCAGGTCAGCTGACCAATGACTGTCTTCACCATGCCGTCACACATTGGTCACTGCTCTAGCCTCATCTTCCTCAGCCTCCCACAGCATCTGCCACAATTGCGATCCCTGTCTTGTCAGCTAGATGCCCTCCTCTCTGCGTATTAAAAAGTATTTCCTTATGTAACGACAATACTGTTAACACACAGTATTTAAGAAATTAAATTCCTACACAATAATATTACTTAATAAAGATTTGCTATTCAAATTTCCCCAATTGTCTCTCTCATATAATATCATTTCTTTTAACAGCTTTTTGAGGTATAATTGACATACAATAATCTGTGTTCACACACACACATACATACACACCATGAAGACATCACCAAAATCAAAATGTACATCACCTCAGAAAGTTTCTTAATGTCTCTTGGTAATTCTTCCTTCCCATTGTTCCTCGCCCTTCCCAGTTGCCACGCAGCCATTGCTCTGCTCTCTGTCTGCATTTTCTAGAATTGTATGTAGATGGAATCATACAGGGTATACTTTTTTCTAACTGGCTTCTAACTCAGCATGATGATTTTAATCTTCATCCACATTGTTGCATATATCAGTAATCCATTTCTGTTTATTGCTGAATACTATTCCATTATATGGATGTACCACCGTTTATCTATTCACCATTGATGGACATTTGAGTTGTTTCAGTCTTTGTCTATTACAGATAAAGTTGCTATGAATATTTGTGAACAAGCCTTTGTATGGATGTATAATTCCATTTCTCTTGGGTAAATACCTGCAAGTAGAATGGTTGGATCATTGGTAAGTGTTATGTTTAAGTTTTTAAAGAATACCTATTTTCCATAGAGGGCTATAGATCATTTTACGTCTCTACCAGCGGTGTATGAGAGCTGCATTTTCTTCACATTGCAGCCAACATTTGGTATGCTCAGTATTTTTAATTTTAGATAGTTTAATAGGTGTGTAGTTGTATCTCACTGTAGCATCCCTAACGATTAATCATGTCAAACATCTTTTCATATGCTTATTTTCCATCCATATATCTTTGAATCTCTTATCTAAGTATAAGAGATTGCTAAGTATTTTCTCCCATTCTGTGACTCATCTTTTCATTCTCTCAGGAGTGTCTTATGCAGGGCAGAAATTCTTAATTTTGATGGTGTCTAATTTATGTATATTTTTCTTTTATGGATTATGCTTTTGGTGTTGTATCTAAGAAATCTTGCCGAACTCATGGTCGTAAAATTTTTCACGTGCTTTCTTCTAGAAGTTTTATAGTTTTATGTTTTACATTTAGATCGTTGAACCAATTTGAGTTCATTTCTGTATATGTTTTGGATGGAACTTCTTTTTTTTTTGTTTGTTTGCAACTGGATATTCAATTGCTCCAGCATCATTTGTTGCAAAGACTATCGTTTCTCCACTTAAATGCCTTTGAACCTGAAAGTCAGTTGTCCACATCTCTCTACTTCTGAACTTTCTATTCTTTTCCTTTGATCTTTTTCTCTGTCTTTACACTACTATCACAATGTCTTGAAAGTGTAGCTTCATAAGCCTTGAAATCAGTTACTGTTAGTTCTCCAACTTTGTTCTTTTTCAAAGTTGTTTTAGTTATTCTAAATTTTATTTCCATATGAATTTTAGAATTAGCTTGTCAATTTCTATAGAAAAGCCTACTGGGACTTTGATCTATAAATCAATTTGGGGAGAATTGATGTCTTAACAATATTGAATCTTCTGATCCATGAATACTTTATATCTCTCCATTTATTTAGGTCTTCTTAATTTCCCCCAGCAATATTTTACAGTTTTCAGTGTGTAAGTCTTTTACATCTTTTGTCAGATTTATTCTAAGTATTTTATCTGTTTGATCCTATTATAAGTAGTATTTTAAAACTTTGATCTCTGATTGTTTGTTGAGATAAATTAATCTTTTTGTATGTTGATCGTGTACCCTGCAAACTTGATAAACTCATTTTTTAGTTCCAGTAGTATTTTTGTGGATTCTATCAGGTTTTCTACATAATCATGTTATCTCCAAATAAAGATAGATTTACTTCTTCCTTTCCATTCTGAATATCTCTTTTCTTTTTGTTGCCCCATGGCACTGGCTAGAACCTTCAGTGCAATGTCAAATAGAAGTAATGAGAACAGACATCCTTGCCTTTGTCCTGATCCTGGAGAAAAAGTACTTTGTCCTTCACCATTAAATATGATGTTAGGTATTTTGTAGAAGTCATTTATCAAGTTGAGGAAGTCTCCTTCCATTCCTAGTCTACTGAGGGCTGTATTTTTCTTTAATCAGGAATGGATGTTAGATTCTTTCATTCTTTTCCTGCACCTATTGCAATGACTATGTGATTTTTCCCTTCTTTTCTTTTCTTAATTTGTTTATTTATTTTTGGCCGCATTGGGTCTTCATTGTTGCACACAGGCTTTCTCTAGTTGTGGCGAGCCAGGCCTACTCTTCGTTGCAGTATGCAGGCTTCTCATTGCGGTGGCTTCTCTTGTTGCAGAGCACGGGCTCTATGGTCACGGGTTTCACTAGTTGCGGCATATGGTCTCAGTAATTGTGGCTCACGGGCTCTAGAGCGCAGACTCAGTAGTTGTGGCTCACGGGCCTACTTGCTCCGTGGCATGTGGGATCCTCCCAGACCAGGGCTCGAACCTGTGTCCCCTTCATTAGCAGGCAGATTCTCAACCACTCTGCCACCAGGGAAGCACTTAAGTATTTTTTTGAAATGTATTTTTTTGCTGCGTTGTGTCTTTGCTGCTTTGCCTGGGGTTTCTCCAGTTGTGGCTAGCAGAGGCTACTCTTCGTTGCGATGCACCGGCTACTCATTGGATGGCTTCTTTTATTGCAGAGCACAGGCTCTAGGTGCATGGGCTTCAGTAGTTGTGGCACACAGGCTCTAGAGTGCAGGCTCAGTAGTTGTGGCATATGGGCTTAGTTGCTCCACAGCATGTGGGATCATCTTGGACCAGGGATGGAACCCATGTCACCTGCATTGACAAGCAGATTTTTAACCAATGAACCACCAGGGGACTCACAATTCCAGTATTTTTAATCTTTTTTGTAGATCATTATTCCAATCTGGTGTCATTTTCCTTCTACTTAAAAATACTTCTTTTAACATTTCTTATAGGGAAAGTCTACTAGTAATGAATTCTTTCAGCTTTTGTATGTCTGAGATAGTCCTTATTTTGCTTTTGTTTTGACAGATGTGGGTACAGAATTCTAGGTTGATAGAATTCAATTCACTACTTTAAAGATGTTATTCCACTGAGTTCTCGTTTACATTGTTTCCAACAAGAATTCTGCTGTCATTGTTATCTTTGTTCCTCTGTATGTAGTGTATAGTTTTTTCCTCTGGCTGCTTTAAAATTTTTCTCTTAATTGCTGGTTTTGAGCAATTTGATTACTTTTTGTGCCTTGGTGTCGTTTTGTCCATGTTTCTTATGCTTAAAGTTCATTGATCTTCTTGACTTTGTGGGTTTATAGTGTTTACCAATTTGGACAAATTTTGGCAATTATTTCTTCATTGTATTTCTCCTCCTTCATGGACTCTAAGTACACATGTATTAGACCACTTGAAGTTGTTGCACAACTCGCTGATGCTCTATTCATTTTTGTTGTTGTTTTGTTTTGTTACTCTTTTTGTTTAATTTTGGATAGTTTCTATTACTATGGTTTAATGTTCACTGACCCTTTCTTCTGCGGTGTCTCTTCTGCCATTAACCTCGTTCAATGTCTTTTTCATTTAGACATTGTTTTTAATCTCTAGAAGCTCAATTTGGGTCTGTTTTGCATTTTCCATGCCTGTACTTAAGATTTTCAGTATTTAGTCTGGGTTGTTTTTTTTTTTTTGCAGTACACGGGCTTCTCTGTTGTGGCCTCTCCCATTGCGGAGCACAGGCTCTGGACGCGCAGGCACCGTGGCCATGTCGCATGGGCCAAACCGCTCCGCGGTACGTGGGATCTTCCCGGACTGGGGCACGAACCTGTGTCCTGTGCATCGGCAGGCGGACTCTCAACCCCTGCACCACCAGGGAAGCCCTAGTCCGGGTTTTTTAACATATGAAATAGTTATAATAACTTTTCTTCATGTATAATAACTTTTTAAATATTCTTTTCTGCCAATTCTAACATCTGTATAGACCATGGGTTAGTTTTGATTGGTTGCCTTTTCTCCTCAGTATGGGTCATATTTTCCTACTTCTTTGCATGCTTGGCAATTTTTCATATGATAACAGATGTTGTGAGTTTAGTTTATTGTGTGCTATATATATTTATATTCCTGTAAAATGCTTGGGCTTTGTTTTGGGTGAAATTCAGTTACTCAAAACAGTTTTATTCTTTTACGTCTAGCTGTTAAGATTCGCTGGGTGGGAGTCCACGTAGCCTTTAGTCTGGAGCTCATTATTTGCAACTACTGAGACAAGTCCTTTCTGAGTATCATGAGGTCTTCCAGTCTGACTTGTAGGAAGAGGTACTATTCCTACAGCCCTGTGTGATATCCAGTTATCCTTATTATTAATCCTTTCTTGTGGTTCTTTTCCTGGCATCAAGTAATTCCTCACACAAATGTACTGACCAATACTGTGTTGAATTCTCAAGAGATCCCTCTGCATATCCCCAGAGTTCTTTGTGCACTTCTTTTCTCTCTGATACTCTGCTTTGTGAACTCTAGTTACCTTGGTTTTCCCAGACTCTCAGCTCCATTTCCTCAGTCAGGGCGTACACCAGGCTCGGCCTGGACTTCTCTTCCTTGTACCATGACCTGGAAACTCTCTCAGAGAAGTAAGTTAGGGCTATTACAGGTATCACTTCATTCATTTTCCATCTCCTGGGGATCACTGAACTGTATTGCCTGAGGTCCAGTTTCTTGAAAACTGTTGTTTCATATGTTCTGCCTGATGCTTTCATTGTTTCAGGTGGGAGGTTAAATTGGTCCTTGTTACTTCATCTTGACCAGTAGCCAATAACATTCTTTAAGTCTGTTTTATTTTGATACAGGGTCCAATTAAAGATTAGGCATTGCATGTCATATCTTTGTTTCCTTTAATCTAGAATATTTCCCTACTATTTTTTTTTTTTTTTGGTCTTTTATGACATTGGCATTTTTGAAGAGTCTAAGCCAGTTGTCTTGTAAATTGCCCCACAATCTGGATTCGTCTGTTTCCTCATTTGATTCAAAGTAAATATTTTGGGGAAGAATATTATATACGTGATGTAGTCTTCATCACTGCAGGTGGCCCAGTGCTAAGTTTGATCACTTGATTAAGCTGGTATCTTCCATATCTCTCCATTGTGAAGTTATTTTTCCCCTTGGTAATTGATAAATCATATGAGGTGCCATGCTTTGGGATCAGTGGAGATCCTACTTTCAAACAACTCTTCACACAGCTGTGCATCAATGATGATCCTTGTCCGAATCGATTATTACATTGATAGTTGTAATATGACACTTCCTGATCTATCATTCCTTTTGCATTTATTAGCTGACATGATTCTATAGAGAAGAGCTCCCCACTTTTAATTTTGAGTATCATTATGAACTCATGTGCTTTTTTTTTTAATTAACTATGTTATACCTTATTATAATGATCATGTTATTCTTTGGAATGTTCCATTTGTCTAGATTTGGCCAATGCGATCTCTGTTATTGTTTAACCAAATGATGCTTTTTTATTACTAAAATAACTTCTAATATCTTACTACTGACAAATAGGAACTGAGAAAGGGACTCCAGAAGGTGAGGTCTTATTCAGACTCTTCTTAGAAGTCTGCCTTCTTCCTGTGTACTCTCAACCCAAAGGCTTTTGGGTTGGAAGGAGATATTTCTGAATCAAATTACAGATCAATGTCACCCAATTCTGATCCCTATTCCCTTTTTTCTAGACATACCATACCTACTGCCATCCTAATCCTTCTGTAGGGCACCTCTCTCCTTCTCTATATTTATTTACAACAGTCAAGAGCAGCAATTGGCCAACCGGCCCCTATCCTGTTCTCCAGCCCATGAGCCCCAAGAACTCCTTTTTGCACTGGTCTGTGGGGGCCTTGGACTACCCCTTCTACCCACTCAAGTAACTCTTTTATCACACATTTAATGACCAGTGTTTCCATTTATAGGATCTTACCTAGCCGTATGGGCTGCTGCCTCTGCCAATTTAACAATACTATTGAGGTTGCCTGTAAGACAGTCAAGCTGAGTTGTGACAGTGAATGCCTGACAGACGTGACACCTTGTGGTGAGTCTCAATTGTGGGATAATACATTTTTAATTTAATTTTTTAACGTTTATTTTTAATCAATGATGATAAATTTTAAAATTAGTGGTGTAATTGCATTGTTTTAATTCATTCATTCAGAGTTCTAGATCCCTAAGTTTCTAAGAACTACCCCTTTGCTAAAAATCAGATTCTTGGTTACATTATTAAGCTAATATAACTGATCTGCATACATAATGGAACAAGATAAAGGAATGGAAGGGGGAAGGGAATTAACATTAATGGCCACTTTTCCTATGCTGTGCTCTCTGCAAATGAGAACTTATTCATATAGTGAATCACTTAGAATCATGCAGCCTGGGGCCTGTGCTGGCTGAGGCAGGAGGTGGCTAGGTTTGGTGCTGGGCTGAGCTGGAGGGAGCAGAGCAGCACACAGCTGACCCGCAGTGGGGTCAGGAGAGGCCAGGGCCTGACGAGGGCCGTCTTGGGCAATGGCTGCTCTCGCATGTTCTTTACCCTGTTTTTCTGGCACCTCCCTGCTAGTTATCCAAGGGTTGGGATCTTTTTTTAAAGAAAGAAAACAACCCAATGGGAATTTTCCACCAGCTTGAAATGGTGGAGAACCCCCTACCAAGACAGGGTACACATTTGTACCTGAGTTTGAGAACTTGGGAGAAAAGTCAGGCCTTGGCTCCACAGTGGAGGGAGGCCCAGTGATCCAAGTATTCTTGCAACCCCAATGACCGTACGTACGTGAGGGGCCAGAAGGAGATGATCCTCTATGGGCAGGAGGTCGAGCATGTTGTAAATAACTGGTACTTGATGAACCAGGAGATAGGAGGGCACCAGAATAAATTGTTATTTGATTTAATGATCTATGCCCCTTGAGGATGGTATGTTTTCCAGTTCCCAGGGACGAATGATACTGGGCAAACAAGGGAGGGAAGCCCCTCTTCATCCTTCTACTCATCCTTCTTTGCCCACATTTCCTCTTGTGGAAGTACTGGCTACCATGAGGGATTCTAGTTTCAGCCCTGCTTCTTCTTGCAGGCCCTTATTATTGGTATATAAATATTCAACTATTTACATTTTAATTCCTTACCACATGGTTAGACTTGGTTATGAATTTATACATTTTAATATGAGAAAAATAAGTATTTTACAAGCAATGCTGAGAAGCCAGCATTAGAAAATAACATTTGCAGGTGGCTTAAGGCAGAACAGGGCTCACTCTGTGGCAGTCTCGTGTGCTGTCTCACTTTCCTCACCCGCCTCTTCATCAATCCAATAGGCAGCCAGAAGCTTCTCTGCTGGGGCTTTGATGACTTCCCTGTGGTAAGAAGACTAATGCCAAGGCTTTTACTTTTGAAAGGAACAATTATAGTTTCCATTATTTCCTCATTTAGATGAGAATTTTAAATTGTCCCCTATCATTTACCCTGCATCCTTATAGAATATCTCATCCTCATCAGAAGACTCCCTGTCCTGTAGCTTTTGTGCCATGTTTTCCTTGCCTGTGGCATTGAGAGGCCTATAGGTTCACTTTGATTGGAACCCCACCCAACCAGCAGAACCTGCTGGGCTGTCTTCCAGGCCCACTGATCCTCTGGGGGACCGTGTACTATCACCCCATGGCTTGCACCGTTCTTCACCTCATATTACTAAACCACCAGCAGTATCTGTGGTCCTTTTGGTAGATTATCAAGTCTTGTTCATTCAGAATTTCTTTTACTCATTAATGTATTTAACTCTCACTGACTTAATAAATGTGATTAATGACTTTCTTTGCAGGAGTGGAAGAGCGTTTGCACCTTCCGCACGTGGCACTGTCATTATAGAATCACTTGGAATCATGCAGCTCGTGGCCTGTGCTGGGTGTGGCAGGACGTGAGTAGGTTTGCTGCTGGGCTGAGCTACAGGGAGCCGAGCAGCACACAGCTGACCCGCAGTGGGGTCAGGAGAGGCCAGGGCCTGAGGAGGGCCGTCTTGGGCAATGGCTGCTCTCGCATGTTCTTTACCCTGTTTTTCTGGCACCTCCCTGCTAGTTATCCAAGGGTAGGGATTTTTTTTTAAAGAAAAAAAACCCACCCAATGGGAATTTTCCCCCAGCTTGAAGTGGTGGAGAACCCCCTACCAAGACAGGGTACACATTTGATTTAATGATCTATGCCCCTTGAGGATGGTATGTTTTCCAGTTCCCAGGGACGGATGATACTGGGCAAACAAGGGAGGGAAGCCCCTCTTCATCCTTCTACTCATCCTCCTTTGCCCACATTTCCCCTTGTGGAAGTACTGGCTACCAGGAGGGATTCTAGTTTCAGCCCTGCTTCTTCTTGCAGGCCCTTGTTATTGGTATATATTCAACTATTTACATTTTAATTCCTTTACCACATGGTTAAACTTGGTTATGAATTTATACATTTTAATATCAGAAAAATAAGTATTTTTACAGGCGATGCTGAGAAACCAATATAAGAAACCAATAGAAGAAGAAAATAAAATTTGCAGGTGGCTTGAGTCAGAACAGGGCTCACTCTGTGGCAGTCTCGTGTTCCTCACCCGCCTCTTCATCAATCCAATAGGCAGCCAGAAGCTTCTCTGCTGGGGCTTCGATGACTTCCCTGGGGTAAGAAGACTAATGCCAAGGCTTTTACTTTTGAAAGGAACAATTATAGTCTCATTATTTCCTCATTTTAGATGAGAATTTTAAATTGTCCCCTATCATTTACCCTGCATCCTTATGGAATATCTCATCCTCATCAGAAGACTCCCTGTCATGTAGCTTTTGTGCCATGTTTCCTTGTGTGTGGCGTTGAGAGGTCTATACATAACCCTAAGCCAAAGTTGTGGGAAACATTCAGCCTTGAGAGCCAGCTGCGGACATGCCAGGCATGCCGCCGCTGCTCGAAGGGACTGTGCCTACTTGTTCCCCTCCTTGTTCCATTCCACGGGAGATAAACCACCAGGGCCCAGGGATCAGAAAGAATGGAAACTGAGACGAGCAAAGCTGTCTCCCCCCTGCACACGCAGGTTATTCTGCATGATTCTGGGCTTATGGGTTTCTTCCCAGAGAAGTTAACCTTGAAGCCGAGACAGTCCCTAGATGATGTAAACCACCATCTGACAACCAACCTCCCTTTTTCTAGCCTATATAATCTGCAACTGTGGCATAATAAAATTTGCCTTGCCACCATCAGTTGTCTTGGTCCTTCTGACCCCATTCGTCGGTGCTACTTCAGTTCCTTACCCCTTCCCTTCTGACCCTGGGCGGTGAAACCCTCTTTCTATGGCAGGTCCGCGGCAAGCGGCGCCTGAACAGGGACCTGAAGCGTGAAGGCAGTTAAAAGAAAGTGCAGGTAAGAGAATCCTTATGCAAAGTATGTGTGGCCACGAGTAAAAGTGTAAGGCAATAGTCAGAAGTAAAAGAAGATGGGGGCTTCCCTGGTGGCGCAGTGGTTGAGAGTCCGCCTGCCGATGCAGGGGACGCGGGTTCGTGCCCCGGTCTGGGAAGATCCCACATGCCGCGGAGCGGCTGGGCCCGTGAGCCATGGCCGCTGAGCCTGCGCGTCCGGAGCCTGTCCTCCGCAACGGGAGAGGCCACGACAGTGAGAGGCCCGCGTAACGCATAAAAAAAAAAAAAAGAAGATGGGACAAAAGGGCTCAAAGGAGCGTGAATTATTTGCTCAGGTTTTAATTTCGATGCTTAAAGCTTGGGGTAGTAAGGTTTCTACCTCACAGTTGACTGAATTTTTGCAGCATATCCATGATGTATCTCCCTGGTTTCCTGATGGTGGCTCTGTTGATATAGAAATCTGGCAGAAAGTTGAAGAAGATTTAAAAAATTATTATGAGTCTCGAGGGCCTACTCATACTCTTGTTACATTTAGTTTGTGGAATATGATAAAAGAATGTTTAAATTCTTCTCATGATAGTGGTGATTTGAATGTAAAGTCAGAAAAGCCAAAGCCTTCTTCAGGAGATAAAACTGCCCTGATGGCTTCTACACCGCCACTTCCTAAATCTAGGGAACTTATTAATTTTGACATATCATATGAAGAGGAATATTTCGATTTAACAGATGAGGCTTTTAAACACGAAAGAGAAAAATACCTTGAGGATGATTTTCTAATGGCTATGATAGATAAGTCAGCGAAAAAGCTGCAGATTAATAAGGACTGTCTTCCTCAAAAATCTCCATCTGTGAAAATGCTCAGTCCCTTGCAGCGCGCTGTACAAGGAGCAATAAAACGAGGAGAAGATCCTATTTTCTGTTGTCCCGTCATAGAAAGACCTGATCCTAATAATCCTCAACAAGCTGCTAGGGAGCATCAGCCTCTCCCTTTTAAAGTTTTGAAAGATTGAAAATCTGCCTGTGCTCAGTATGGGCCCACTGCTCCTTTTACTACTGTTACGGTTGACACTATTGCAGGAGAAGCTCTTCCCCCCGCCGATTGGAAGTCCATTGCACGAGCTTGTTTAAATGGTGGAGATTATTTGATATGGAAGTCTGATTTTTATGAACGGGCTGCTGAACAAGCAGAACAGAATGCTGCCCATAATATTCCAGTTGATTCTCATATGCTGGTTGGGGAAGGACAATATATTTACAAGATCAATTAACGTCTCCCTTTGTTGCTTATCCTCAAATAAATCATTTGGCATTACAAGCCTGGAGGAAATTACCTTCTACACACAAAACTGAGGATCTTTCAACAATTAGACAGGGACCTGATGACCCATATGCTGATTTTGTAGATGGATTGTCACAGGCGGTGGGGAGACTCACTGTGGACGGACCCACTGGTACAACTGTAGTTAAGCAGCTTGCTTTTGAAAACGCTAATAATGCACGTCAGGCTGCGATTCGACCTTGAAGGAAACGGGGAACATTGGAGGACAACAACAACAACCTTTGTGCGGACATTGGACCTGCTTATATACAGAGTGCTGCTATGGCTGCAGCATTAACTAAAGTGGGATTTAGAAGCAATCAAAGACTTGCTTTAAATGCGGAAAGGCAGGTCATTTTGCTGGAGAATGTAGATCTTTTAATCCTAACCCTAGTCCTTCCTTCCCTACTCAAAAACCTCCAGATGGTCGAAAAATCCCTGGTTTATGCCCTAGATCCAATAGGGGAAAACATTGGGCACAAGACTGTCGCTCACTGGCCCACAAGGATGGGACACCACTGTCAGGGAACTCCTCCCGGGGCCTTCCCCGGCCCCAACAAACAATAGGGGCGATGTCTGTGTATCCTCCTCAAATGATCAATCAGACATTAACCAGAAACAAAAACGTACAATATCCTCGCTCTCCAGAGCAACACCAGGAAGCGCAGGACTGGAGCTCAGTACCTCCGCCCAATATGTATTAACTCCTGAAATGGGTCCTCAGGCCCTCTCTACGGGCATCTATGGACCTTTACCCAAGGGTTTGATGGGACTATTATTGGGAAAAAGTAGTGTCACCATGAAGGGTTTAACTATTATGCCAGGAGTCATAGATTCTGACTACGAAGGAGAAATAAAAATCATGGCACAAACTATTAAAAATATAATAACTATTTCTCCTTGTGATAAAATTGCACAATTGCTACTTTTGCCCTTTGTACCTCATGGACAAATTTTACAACATCAAAAGAGAGGAACAAAGGCTTTTGGATCATCTAATGCTGCCTACTGGATTCAGAAGATAGGGAAAGAATGTCCAGAAATGAAATGAACCATTAATGGAAAGGTTTTTTCAGGTTTGTTAGACACGGGAGCTGATGTCTCTGTTATGACGCAGATACACTGGCCTAAACATCAGCCCGTTAGTCCTACTATTACAGAACTTCAAGGACTAGGACAAAGTTCTTCTCCTGTGCAAAGTAGTCAGTTATTATTATGGCAAGATAGTGAGGGCCATTCAGGATACTTCCAGCCTTATGTTTTGCCTGGGCTGCCTTTAAACCTCTGGGGCCGAGACATATTAAAAGAAATGGGAGTATTGCTTTATAGTCCAAATTCTCAAGTCTCTAATATGATGTTGGATCAAGGATTTCTTCCCACAAAAGGGCTGGGAACAAATCAACAAGGAACTGTCTATCCTATTGATGTGAAAATAAAAAATGATAGACAAGGTTTGGGTTTTTCTTAGGGGCCTTGGATTCTCCTCCACTCACTGCTGATCCAATTACTTGGCTGACTGATGACCCTGTATGGGTGGACCAATGGCCCCTCACTAAGGACAGATTAGAGGCTGCAGAGTAGTTAGTTATAGAACAATTAAAGTTAGGACACTTAAAGTCTTCCAATAGTCCTTGGAATACTCCTATTTTTATTATCAAGAAAAAATCTGGAAAATATAGGTTATTACAGGATCTAAGAGCTGTTAATAAAACTATGCTAATAATGGGAGCTCTTCAACCAGGCCTACCCTCTCCAACAGCCATACCACACAATTACCATCTTTTAATTGTAGATTTTGCTTTTAGCTTGCCTTCCTTAAATTTTAAGGAACCCATGAGGAGATTTCAATGGAAAGTATTGCCTCAGGGTATGGCAAATAGTCCTACATTATGCCAAAAATATGTGGCTCAGGCCTTGACTCCTGCGAGAAAAAGGTTTCCAACGTTATATCGCATACATTATATGGATGATATACTTTTAGCCACTGATAATATTTCTTTATTAGAGACTGCTTTTCAATTTTTACAACAATCCTTACAATCATTTGGCTTGGTCATTGCCTCAGAAAAAATTTAAAGATAATCTCCATTTTTATATTTGGGAAAATATATTGATAACACTACTATTAGGCCTCAAAAACTGCAAATTCGAGTTGATAATTTAAAAACATTAGATGATTTTCAAAAACTACTTGGAGATATTAATTGGCTAAGGCCTTCCTTAAAACTTACTACTGCTCAATTACAGCCTTTGTTAGATATTCTTAAAGGTGACTCAGATCCTCCTTCTTCACGCTCTATGACTCCAGAAGGATTTCAAGCTTTACAAATAGTTAATAGAGCTATCAGCTCTGCACAATTAACTCGAATACATACTCACCTGCCAATTTCTTTAATTGTTTGTCCAACACCTCATGTACCTACAGCTGTTTTATGACAAACTGTTGGGATTATTGAATGGATTCATATGAAAACTACACCCTCTAAAGTTATTAGCCCTTATTATGAACTTATTAGTAATTTAATAATGCAAGGGAGAACTAGATGCTTACAACATATAGGAATAGAATCTTCTCAAATTATTATCCCTTATTCAGTTAGTCAGCAAAATTGGCGTTTTCAACATAGTAATGAATGGGGACTTGCTCTTGCAGGATTTCCAGGAAACCTAGAATGTTATTATCCTGCTGATAATTCAATTTAGTAAAAATAATCTTTACATTTTTCCTTCTGTAATCCAACAACACCCTATTCCACATGTACCTTTGGTTTTTCCCAGCGGGTCCTCCTCAGGAATGGCTATTGTACTCATTGACGACCGGACAAAATTGACTGAACAAACTCCATTGACTTCAGCTCAGCGTGTTGAACTACATGCTGTCATTATGGCTTTTGAGCATTTTCCCTCTGTGTCTCTTAATCTGTTTTCTGATAGTAAATACCTTATTGATCTATTACTTCTTTTGGAAACTGCTACTGTAGGACATACTAATGACCCTGAATTATCATCCTCTTTTCGTTTAAAGAGGGAATCCAGCTTATTCGTTCCCACGATGGTCCTGTTGCAGCTCTACATAACCGTGCTCATTATAACTTGCCTGGTCCATTGTCTAAACAATGCGACTGCAGGTGTTTTAACTTGATCTAAACGTAATCTTTATCCTGTGCATTTTCCTCCCAAAAATAAAGTTAAAGTTACTCTTCCTCCTCAATCTCTTTTCCCTAAAGCAGGACATATCCCAATTTACCGTACTCCTCCTTTCCGTTCGTCATGCTATCAAGAATGGCTAATGTATTGCATTCGCTACTTGCGTACTGTAAATAAACATGGTTTATATCCAGGACGCCCTTACGTTACGGTGAGTTATGATCAAACTCCTTTACGAGCAGCACAGCACTCCCATGCTTTACATCATCAGTCAGCTACCACCTTACGCAAACAATTTTCCCTTGCTCATGAAGCCGCCCGACAAATTGTTAAGCAATGCCCACAGTGCTTCCCTCACCTTCCTGTTCCACATCATGGTGTTAATCCTCGTGGATTATTACCTTGTCATTTATGGCAAATGGATGTTACTCACATCCCCTCTTTTGGAAATCACAGTTTGTTCATGTCACTATTGATACTTATTCTGGTTTTCTCTGTGCTACAGCACAGACCGGAGAGGCTACCAAACATGTTATTACTCATTTATTACATTGTTTTGCATTTATGAATATTCCTAAAATTATTAAAACAGATAATGGGCCCGCTCACACTAGTGCTGCTCTTGCAACATTTTGTAGTTCATTACAAATTACCCATATTACAGGCATTCCATATAACCCTCAAGGACACGGTATTATAGAACGTGCAAATAGATCTTTAAAGCTAACGATTGAAAAAATAAAAGAGGGGGAATTATACAGAACAACACCACATAACCTTATAAATCATGCTTTGTTTATTTTAAATTTTCTCACCGTTGATAAATTTGGCCATTCTGCAGGGGAGAGGTTGATGGCTAGCAAATAGATGGCTCGCCACAGCTCACAACAAGTTTAGAAGTTGAAGAAGCTCTGCAACTCTCACGAAAATTTGACAGTGTTGATTCAGAGAAAGAAGAAGAAGGAGAGGCGATCAGATGGCAGCATTAAAATTGAGGATGCGTTTAGCTTGTCATGCAAAGTATACATGGATTTGTGTTACTCCTTATAAGTATAATGACTCTATTTGGGAATGGGAGAAAGTAAAAATGCATCTGCTGAGTGTTTGGTCAGATAATAATATTAGTCTTGATCTTAAAAAGTTAAATGCTGAAATTCAGGATATGCAAAATGCACATCTTGACATTTCGCCAGAAGATGTAAGTCAAACTTTACTGGATCATTAAAGTGGTTAAACCCTCAGTCTTGGATTACTGGAGGGTTGTCAGGATTTATTACCCTGGCCATAATTTGCCTATTATTGATAATAATCTTCTCATGTCTGTTTCGTATCCTCATGCAACAATATACTACTCTCGGCACTAAGCTTCATGGAATTATTTTGCAACAAAAATTAAAAAATAAAAAAGGGGGACCTGTGGGAAACGTTCAGCCTTGAGAGCCAGCTGCGGACATGCCAGGCATGCCGCCGCTGCTCGAAGGGACTGTGCCTACTTGTTCCCCTCCTTGTTCCATTCCACAGGAGATAAACCACCAGGGCCCAGGGATCAGAAAGAATGGAAACTGAGACGAGCAAAGCTGTCTCCCCCCTGCACACGCAGGTTATTCTGCATGATTCTGGGCTTATGGGTTTCCTCCCAGAGAAGTTCATCTTGAAGCCGAGACAGTCGCTAGATGATGTAAACCACCATCTGACAACCAACCTCCATTTTTCTAGCCTATATAATCTGCAATTGTGGCATAATAAAATTTGTCTTGCAACCATCAGTTGTCTTGGTCCTTCTGACCTCATTCGTCAGTGCTACTACAGTTCCTTACCCCTTCCCTTCTGACCCTGGGCGGTGAAATCCTCTTTCTACGGCAGGTCCGTGGCATAAAGTGGCCCCCTTGTCCCGAAAACGCCCTCCTAGAACACAGAAAGGGAAATATTAATTCTGCATCTCCCCTGCTTTCTCTGGCCACAGTACTTTACCCTCCTCAAATTTACCTGACTCTCACTTTCCCCTGAGCTTCTCTTACGCCGCAGAAATCGAAAAAAGCCCCTTGGAGGAAAACACACACACTTAGTGTTACATGTCATTTTTCATCTCTCGCACAACGTGTTATCTCTGGTCTTATTAGGACTAAACGGGTACCTCAGTCCATAATCACAATGAGCAAAATCACCACAGACCCGGGATCTTGAAATTCATTCCATGCATGCTGGCCTTCCAGTTCTGTGTCTGTCCAAAATGGACCCCCAGTGTCTCCGGGGAGACCGTTGCATGTGGCTTAGCATGGAGTATAGGCAGGATTTTCAGCCCCGTTCACCTTTCCTGGCCCTTGGCCAAGTGCCCTCATGCAGTGAAAACACTGCACAACGGCGCTGGGCAGAAACACGTTACTCTCTAGATGCGCTTCACACCAGTCCGCTTCGGACTTAGTCGCACATGCAGCATTTGCTGGGGGTGTGGGTGTGGGGAGAAGGTGCTTTTATTGTCCTGGATGCTCTATCCTGTAAGTTGAATCACACCAAGTAAACACGTGAACCCAACGAGCAAAGTTATCTATAGCTCTGACTTTCACACTGCAGGGTGTCACTGAGGGGCCAGTGAATTGTGGAATCAGTTTAAAGGCCATGACCAGCAGGGAAGCACAAAATACTCTTTTTGAATACAAATAGAATAGAACAAAAATCAGAGTGCACAATAAGTGTGTTTCAGAAACTACTACTGTCCATATAGTATGTGTCTACTGAATTGTGACATAAAATCTAGCTCACAGCCCAAGCACACTGGGATCAGTAGAGAAGTCCTCAGTGGAAAGGGACCATCTTCTTTTTGATAATCACTAGCAGTATGACCATGTGACAAGATATTTTCCCTTTCTCTTTCTCCAGTTCCTTATTATAAAAGGAAGAGAAAAACTACTGTCTAAAGTTTCTCCCAGTTAAAATTCTATGAGGTTTGGATAAAGGGAATAGAGAGTAGGGGCCTGAAAAACAGTAGGATGAGAAGGGAAGTTTTCTTGCCACTTTACAGAAGGGACTCATATGTTCTACCTTTCGCCAGCTTTGAGTGAGGCCAGCCCCTAAATCCCCAACCATATGGGCCTCCCGACCCCAGAGCCTCCTAGAAGGCCTCTGGTCTGGCCTGATGCCTAGGAACCAGGCATCAGGCCAGCAGGAACAGGTACAACCAAAACCCCTCCCCGTCCACCCTCTTTCCTTAAAGGACTAGTGAAAGCAGATGAATCTGTGCCAGTCCGGTTCTAACTCAGCTTGGGCTGGGGAGCTAATTCTGCTGATAGATAAATTAGGGTAAACCATTAGGGTAATTAAACATTCTTGTAGCCTTTGGTGAGGAAATGGAAACAGATGAGTTCTACGTTCTCCTCTAGTTGTAAAATTCTGCTTTCATAGACCAATATTTACCTTCTGCTGCTTTTTCTATCTTCGTCTTTTGCGATTCTGTGAGAATAAGTCTGTTTTCAAAGAAAACATGATCATGATTAGCCATTACAACTATTTCCAAATCCTTATTCAATCCTTTTTACTTTAAATCTTATCTACCCAGTGAGATGATAACTTTTTAAGGCAAGGAATTCTACCCTGTTTAAAAATCCTTTGACTCTTCCACAGCACCTAACTTAGGGTCTTGCATGCAGCCGGCGATATATTTTATTTAATGTTTTAGATAACGTTCAACAGATAATTCCTAATAAAAACTCTTAGAAGTAGGAAAAGAAAATAAAAGTATCCAGCAGAAACCTAAGCTTTGTTTTAAAGTCAAGAACAAGAGTAGGATGCCCCTGATTACTGCTACTATTGATCATTGTGGAGGAGGTCTTAATCAGTAAGATAAGAAAAACGAAGTATTGGAAAGGAAGAGACAAACATATTTGCATATGAAATGAGGGACCTAAAAAGACCAAAAGAATCAACCGAAATTTTACTGGAAGTAACATGAGGAAGATGGCTCCATACAAAATCAAGAGATCAACATATAAGCCTCAATAGCTTTCCCATATAACACAAATAACTAACTAAAAAACAGAAGAAACATCCCATTTACAATATCCATAAAAATAAATTAAGTACCTAGGAATAAACTTAACCAAAAATGTGTAAGACCTACCTATGTGATGAAAATATTAAAACTTTTCTGAAGGACATTAAGAAGAAGTACTTACATGGCATGAGATACCATCCTCCTAGAATGTTGTAAAGAGGTCAATTCTCCTCAAATTAACCTACAAATTCAATGCAATCCATTTATATCTAAAATAATTTTTAAATAAAACCTAGCCAGTTGACACTTGGTAGAGAATATATGTAAGTATAGTTATGAAATGTATGAAAAAGAAGGTCAAAGAGTAGGACTTTGCCCTACCAGATATAAAATATGTTATAGAGCAACTAGAATTAAGCAGTGTGATATTGGTACTGGTACAGGACAAGATAACTGGATCACAGAATAGAGTCCAGATGAAGAGAGTATATTAGACCAGGGAAGAAAGAATAAACCATTCAGTGAAAGATTTGAAAACAACTAGATCTTCATGTAGGGGGAAAAAGTTAGATCCCTTACCTCAACCACACTAAAAAAGAAATACAACAAATTCGAGACAGATTATAAAAGTAGTTGAAGAAAATATTAGAGATGATTTTTACGTCATGAGGTGACAAAGGCCTGGCTAACAAAACCCACCCCACATGAGCCATGAGGAGAGGATGGGCAGATATGGTGGCAGACTGTCAACACACCTCCTACTCTTCACAGCCCTTGCCCCCTTTTCCCCTAGACTGTTTGTCTTCTTCTTGTTGACGCATAAAACTCTTGGGAGTTCCCTGGTGGTCCAGTGGTTAGGGCTTGGCTCTTTCACTGCTGTGGCCCAAGGTTCAATCCCTGGTCAGGGAACTAAGATCCCGCAAGCTGCACAGCATGGCCAAACCCCACCACCTCCAAACAAACAAACAACTCTTCATAGTAAAGAAATACTGGCTTTCATTGAATTTCAGGGTTTCAAATCTTTCCAGTGTTTTTGTCTCTAAGGAGACACGACAAAAGAGTGGAGTAGGGAGCACAAGCTTTGCAGTCGCGTGAAACTGGCTTCTGCTTTTGGTTTGGCCACTGGGCCCTCACACTGATCTCCTTCATCTATGAAGGAGGGATAGTAATATCATCCTCACAGGACTGTGGGCATTAAATCAGACAATATATGGAAAACTCTTCAACTTACGCTTGGCATGAATCAGTGCTAAGCTGGTGTCACAGGCAAGATGGTGGAATGTATCAAAGGCTCTGCTTGTGGCATCAGGCTCTGAAGGCTCTTTCCCACCATAAGATTATAAAAATATTGCTTTTTTTTTCTTCTAATACCTTTATGTGGTCTTTTTTCACATTTATGGAAATATGTTTATTTAAGATGAAAAATGGGGATCTGCTATTATTGACCCCCCAACGAGTTAGGCAGCTATTCTATCACCATTTATTCATTTTCTTCCAGTGACTGGAATATTAAAACATGACATTTCAAAAGTCTTAACAACCCATGGGTCTATTGCTGGACTCTATGCTACTTCAAATAAATATTCGGCTGCATTATTCCTCACTGTGGAATTGACATAATGCCTCATCTCTCTTCCGTTCAACCCCATTATTGTCTACCATAGGAAGAACACTGCATGGCCCCTGTCCTCAAAAAGCTTATCATATAAGTGGGGAGAGGAAATAACGGTTAGGACTCCTCGCTTTCACTGCCAAGGGTACAGGTTCAATCCCTACTTGGGGAACAAAGATCCCGCAGGCCAAAACAAAACAAAACAAAACAAATGCAAGGTTAAACTACCTAGAAGTTAAAAACAATAAAAAGGGGACTTTCCAGAAATTCTAAAAAAGCAAAAGGCCATATGCCACCTGGAGATGTAGAGGGTACAGTCTGGGCAATGGCCAATGACTAGCAAGCTGACCCCATGCCAGTCCCCAGCCTCCTGGCTCAGAAATCATACTCTTCCTCACCAAGAGAGAACTCACGTCTTCCTGTTGTGGCGGTCGCACTTTATCAATATCACAGGATTGATCAAAAATCAGAATGCCAGGGCTTCCCTGGTGGCGCAGATGGTTGGGAGTCCGCCTGCCGAGGCAGGGGACACGGGTTTGTGCCCCGGTCCGGGAAGATCCCACATGTCGCGGAGGGCCTGGGCCCGTGAGCCATGGCCGCTGAGCCTGCGCGTCCGGAGCTTGTGCTCCGCAACGGGAGAAGCCACAGCGGTGAGAGGCCCGCATACCACAAAAAAAAAAAAAAAAAAAAAAAAAAAAATCAGAATGCCAAATTATTACTTGACAATGAGAAATACATCTCTTCTACACACAGGGCATCCGTGTCTACACAATGAGAGAATTACCTTCTGTGGAGACAGGCCTCCATAGCACACTAAAGCACAGTCATACAATCGAAGGCTACTTGGTGAGAACAGAATTAGAAAAGGAATCAGCTGAATCGAGAATTTAATGGGAAGGCCTGAGGTAGCTGGATCCGTCCATCTCCTCAACAGGCACAGCCTGGCTAGGGGGCCTGACTCTTCAGTTATGCTGCCTAAGGTGCCATCTCTACTCTCGGGCAATGTGAGGATGGGCACTGCCCATGTTGGTCTCTCCTCACCTTTTCTATGCTTTCACTACTGACCAACCCTCCTGCAGATAGACACATTTCTCTTTAGAAGTTAGTACATCATGTCAGGTTGTATTCAAGTCTGATAGGGCTGCAAGCCATTGGTCCTTACGCATCTCTGCTCAGCTCCATGACGTGCTAACTTTGGTGTTTCTCTCTTGGGGGGCTGCCTTTTTAAAAACTGCTTACCACTTTTGTGAGTTCTGAGGGGAGGGACTGCTTTGCTATGGCCCCTAAGAAATGGTGACAAACCTCACAGGACTAGGATCAGGAGGGCTGCAGTATTCAGGGAAGGCTTTACGAAGAAAGATACCTGAACTTGAGTTGGCTTTTCAGAGATTCATAGGACTCCCACAGGCAAAGCAAAATAAAGGAATTTTAGACGGGCAAAGGCACAGACAAAAGTGGGAATGGGTATGGTGTAACGAGCGTGTAGTGAGGAGCCGCTTTGGCTGGAATGGAGGGAGGCCGTTACAAGAGAAAAGGTCAATAAAGCAGGTTGGATTCGCAGGGTAGAATCAAGATTGTCAGCTTATTAAAACCACTCTCTTAATGTTAGCAACTGCCTGTGGGGAAAAGTAATAAACCACTGTGTAACTGAACAAAAGGTAGACAGGCTACCTCCAGGAATAGGCTACTATAAATATGACATACTTTAGGGTAGCCTGCTGCAGAATTTTACTTGCAGTGGTTTAATGGAACCTATCTACACAATTCCTAGTATACCGGAGAAGAAAGATGCTAAGTAAACCTAAGGAATTGAAAAGATCACACTTTTGTCTTTTAGGCATGTCCTTTTACCGCTCCCAGGGTGACTAATAGCTCCACGACTTTGGAGATCGTATACCGCTCATCATTTCAGCCAACAAGGAAAGAAATCAAAAGTAGCATGAGAGTGACTGGTGAGTACATCAAATCAGCATCGTTTTTTGAGTTGAAGGAATTTTACTATCATGTCAACTCTGGCCTTCTTATAAACTTAACTTGTCAAAATAGTCCAATGGCTTGTTATCATGGATCCAATTCCATAGAGATTTCCTGGGAGTGGAGTTCCTTTAAAAATCCTGTGGGGACTTCCCTGGTGGCGCAGTGATTAAGAATCCGCCTGCCAGTGCAGGGGACACGGGTTCGATCCCTGGTCTGGGAAGGTCCCACATGCTGCGGAGCAACTAAGTCCCTGCGCCACAACTCCTGAGCCTACACGCCAAGAGCCCGTACTCCACAACAAGAGAAGCCACCTCCGTGAGAAGCGCGTGCACCACAATGAAACCCCAACGCAGCCAAAATAAACAAAAAAAGAAAACACAAAAAAACATCCTAGGAATATACTTTTCAGTAAAAGAACAAAGTGTATGTCAGTCCTTATGACTAAAGAGAAGAATCAAGTAGTAGTAGGTGGAAAGGTGGATTTCATTCTCAGTTTGTGGGTTCTGAATCTGAATTAATTATTGTCCTTACCTTAATGAGACAGAGAATTATAAGCCAAATCGTCACTACTACAGATATGGATATTGCCAAGATGAGTCTGTTGTTATAGCCATATCCTGGAACTTCTTTTGTGAGCTAAAAAAATAAATAACAACTTTTTAAAAACAAGGAGATAGAAGGGATGAAAACTTACTATTCTTAAACCTATTCCAAACGATAGCTAACTATTCTTAAACTACTATAAAACCCAATCCTTTCAGGCGTGTAGCTTCTATAAGAACAGGCCAAATTTAATGTTGTTAATCTTATCATTAGCATTTTCTTCTACAATTTATTTATCTACAATTTATTTATCTTGTGTTATGCATTTTCTCATCTGCCCCAGGAATAGTGGCACACTGTCTAAATGAGCAAAGTGGGAGATCACTGTCTTAGCCCGTTTCATGGCTGAAGATAAGATACAGACTAGGAGCCCGTGGCATTCCTGCTTGGGCACATTAATGGCGTGTCCTAAACTGAGTAAAAGTCCAGGTCCCGTGTGTCAGGGGTTATCCTCACCTCACTTGACTCCTGCCCTTTCTGCTCACTCTGGGCTTCTGTGCGCTCACTGATACAGTTGTCAGCTTTCCACTGGTCCATATCCCATCCCGCTTTGGACACATTTACTTCTTGCCGCTTGCTGAGAAGCTTCATCAGGAGGCCTGTTCTAAAGATGAGGTTGGCACAGGCCAG
This sequence comes from Phocoena phocoena, assembly GCF_963924675.1. Taxonomy (NCBI): domain Eukaryota; kingdom Metazoa; phylum Chordata; class Mammalia; order Artiodactyla; family Phocoenidae; genus Phocoena; species Phocoena phocoena. The sequence continues at coordinate 16,978,632 of NC_089237.1, forward strand.
CTGCACGTGGGTCTCCGAGCAGTTCATCTTTAAAGTCTGGATAACATGAGAAATGAGCCTTCGCACGTCATTGTTGGGGATGAGGGACCGTAGCTGCTGGTTTAGCTGAGTTTCAACTTGATCACCCGGGGATGTGAGCCCTGGGAAAGCGAAGCCTGTGGGCTTAGAGGATAATTCAGTGCCCGTGTTGTGGTCCTCCCATCGTGTTTGGTTGGTGTGTTGAACAGTTGGCATACTGCTGTCTGCAGCAACAGTAGAATGTGCAGGGGACACGTTCCTATGGGTAGTGTTTCCAGGGCCGGTTCTTCCTGGCAGAGTAGAGCATCCTGTAGAAATAATTTCTTCAGAAACATTGTGTGCAGTATTGATTTCTGAAGTAGTGTTTTCTGTAGAAGGGTCTGAAAGAGAAAATAATTCTGGAAAAGGCTTTTCCTGAGAAGTCACTTCTGAAGATGAAAGAGCCTCTCGTGGAGGGGAGTTTATGAGACTCCTCAGTACAGAGAACGGAGGGCTTGCAAGCATCACTCTATTGAGTGAACTTTTCTTTCTGAACTTTCGACTCCTTTTGCCTTTGGGTTTTCTGTGGACCCGATGAGACCTAATTTTATGGAAGATGTATTTTTTTCCAGTATGTGAGATTAGTTCGAAGTCCTTAATATTTCTAACACTAGCCTTCGCATCCTCTAAAACATGAATAGTGTTGGGTAAGTCTTTTGATCTGCTTTTAACCTCAGACGGGGATTTTGGAGGGATGGAGGCAGAAGGCCTGCCCTTGAAGTACTGTTTCCGGGAAGAGGAGCCTGCTGCCTTGTATTCCTTTAGGAATGAAGACTCTGCATTGGAGGAGTTTCCCACCAGCTTCCTGGGCCTCTGCACCAGGAGAAGCTGTTTCAGCTTTCTTGGGGATGGCCTCCCGAGCCTTCTTTCTTCGGCAGTGTTCGCCTCAGACGGCTGGGCATTCTGTTTCCCCCTGACGCTCTCATCTCCCACTGCTTTGAGGTGCATTTTCTGTACGCCCCTTGGGCCCTTGAGGACCCTGTTCACTCTCGGCAGCCTTTCCTCTGTACTCTCAGTGTTTGCTAGGCTGTCTTTCTGCGGTTGGGCAGTTTGCAATTTCTTTTGAAAGATGTAGCGATGAAACATGGCACTTGGAATGTTGGAACGCGTACGCGTGGCAGGTTTTTCTTCCTTTTTAACCTCATCAATTTTTTCTTGAGTTTCTGCATCTAACAAGTTTTCCGCAAAATGGAGTTTCCTCAATTTGTTTTTATTAGTTGAATTCTTGGGTACAGGTTTAACAGAAGGGCTCCTTGTATTGCCTTTCAAAAGGCCCTGCGGCATATCTCCATCTGGTGTATTTGAGAAAAGAAGTTGAATGAATGGGAGTAATGTTGATTCCACATCTCCTAGATTTCCCTCTGAGGTATAAGGCAGTATGTCATTTAGTGTACTGATAATATCACTTTTATTCTTAAAGTCCAGCTGCTCATTCATGAAGCCTGACAAGCTGACAGCACTTTTATCTGACGACGCCCTCTCTGACTCAACAGTCAGTTCGGTGCTGTTCTTTTTCCAGGCTTGTAACACCTTCATCAACGATCCTTCTGCATTCCGTATAGATGTTTCTTCATCTGTCAAAAAAGAAGGGACTATTTTTGATCATTGAACACTGATGGGACAGCTTTTTGTCAGTCCACAGCCAAATAAATTAGGAATCAGTCAAAGTTTGAGTGCCACTGAGGAGTAAAAGAAACCCACACTTAAGCCTATGACTGGCAACAACAAAATGTGCAAAAGATATCTCTTGAAAAAGTGGCTATCTACTCAGAAAATTCTGTAGCGTGAAATATAGTAACTATATTCAGGATTACTCCACTGGCTCCCAGGGGCCAGTACTCAAGGAAAGGCAAGGCTGGAAGACAAATATTCCCCTACTCAGCTGGACTCTGCAGATCTACTGTGACTCCTCACATTCATATACCCCATCCTGTCCTGCCTCAGGGGCAGAGGGTGGTGAGGCTTCCTCTTTCCACCCCCTCAGTGTGCTTGTGTTCTTGCTGCTATCACAGATGACCACGACAACAACCGCCACTAACAGGTCGTCATTTGGACATGTCCTTCTCCACCCGCCCACCGAGTCCTTTGCTCAGTCCCTGCTTCCATATATCCCAGCGCCCATAACACAAGGATCTATACAGAAAAAACCACTATGCCCACCCTGGCTCTTTGCTAAAATTTGGGCAGGGATCTGGGGTATAAATTCAGAGATTTGCCAGATTATATGCCAATGTGGAATGTTCAACAAATCAATGGAATAATACTTGAGGTCTTCAACTGCAGAAGGGAACAAGCAACTTCTGTCAGATGGCTACTTTGCTTTCATTTCATTTTACTTCTAATATTTCCAGCTTTACTTGGGGAACCATCCAAAGCTTCTGACTGTGTGAAGGTAATGTGTACCATTGTGTAGCTGGGCTTCTCTTTCAAAAGGATTAAAAGTAGTTTTGGTGAGGGTCAAAGGAGGAGAGGAGGGTCATGAGAAAGGAGGAGCATGGGCGTGCAGAGAGCCCCAAACTGGGGACAGGAGATCGGGGCACTAGGGTCATAGCACTTAACACCTCTAATCTTGTTTTTTCTCACCTGTAAAAGGAGATTAAAAATGCCTTTTCTGCCCACATCTGGGGGAGAAGGGAGTAATATAATTAGTAAAACAGTTGTCTAGGGGAGTTCCCTGGTGGTCTGGTGGTTAGGACCCGGCACTTTCCCTGCTGTGGCCCGGGTTCAATCCCTGGTTTGGGAACTAAGATCACACAAGCTGTGTGGCACGGCCAGAAAAAAAAAAAAGCCGTGTTGAAAAATCAGCAATATTGTCTTTATATAAGGTGTAAAGTGTTATTTGTATGATGTGCTCTAGATCACTGAAAGAGACTTGCATTCAAGCTACCTGGGCATGAAAACACATTTTGGAAGTCATCAAGTTAGTGCCAATAAATCTAATATATAGAAAAATAGTTGAAACCCCCTGAGTGTCTTGTGGATAGAAAAGCTTGAGATTCAGAGCAAGCTCAGAGCTAGACAGTCTAAGAATAAACTAGCTCTCCCATCCATTAGAAGGGCTAGGTAGCAGCTTCTGGTTATGGAACCAGAAAATCTCAGGCTCCAAATAGGACATAAAACAGCATCACTTGTACTCTTTATAAAATTGCAGAAACACACAAAATAAACAAAAATATATTTACACCTCTCCTATGAGACAGAGTACCTGAGACTTAATGTATATAAAATCAGTTTACAAAATGTGATGCACTATATGAATAAGTTCTCATTTGCAGAGAGCACAGTATAGGATATGTGGTCATTAATGCGAATTCCCTTCCCCCTTCCATTCCTTTCTCTTGTTCCTTTATGTATGCGGATCAGTTACATTATTAAGCTAACAACGTACCTGAGCTATTATTAGCTTAATAATGTAACCAAGAATCTGATTTTTAGCAAAGGGGTAGTTCTTAGAAACTTAGGGATCTAGAACTCTGAATGAATGAATTAAAACAATGCAATTACACCACTAATTTTAAAATTTATCATCATTGATTAAAAATAAACGTTAAAAAATTAAATTAAAAATGTATTATCCCACAATTGAGACTCACCACAAGGTGTCACGTCTGTCAGGCATTCACTGTCACAACTCAGCTTGACTGTCTTACAGGCAACCTCAATAGTATTGTTAAATTGGCAGAGGCAGCAGCCCATACGGCTAGGTAAGATCCTATAAATGGAAACACTGGTCATTAAATGTGTGATAAAAGAGTTACTTGAGTGGGTAGAAGGGGTAGTCCAAGGCCCCCACAGACCAGTGCAAAAAGGAGTTCTTGGGGCTCATGGGCTGGAGAACAGGATAGGGGCCGGTTGGCCAATTGCTGCTCTTGACTGTTGTAAATAAATATAGAGAAGGAGAGAGGTGCCCTACAGAAGGATTAGGATGGCAGTAGGTATGGTATGTCTAGAAAAAAGGGAATAGGGATCAGAATTGGGTGACATTGATCTGTAATTTGATTCAGAAATATCTCCTTCCAACCCAAAAGCCTTTGGGTTGAGAGTACACAGGAAGAAGGCAGACTTCTAAGAAGAGTCTGAATAAGACCTCACCTTCTGGAGTCCCTTTCTCAGTTCCTATTTGTCAGTAGTAAGATATTAGAAGTTATTTTAGTAATAAAAAAGCATCATTTGGTTAAACAATAACAGAGATCGCATTGGCCAAATCTAGACAAATGGAACATTCCAAAGAATAACATGATCATTATAATAAGGTATAACATAGTTAATTTAAAAAAAAGCACAAGAGCTCATAATGATACTCAAAATTAAAAGTGGGGAGCTCTTCTCTATAGAATCATGTCAGCTAATAAATGCAAAAGGAATGATAGATCAGGAAGTGTCATTTTACAACTATCAATGTAATAATCGATTAGGACAAGGATCATCATTGATGCACAGCTGGGTGAAGAGTTGTTTGAAAGTAGGATCTCCACTGATCCCAAAGCATGGCACCTCATATTATTTATCAATTACCAAGGGGAAAAATAACTTCACAATGGAGAGATATGGAAGATACCAGCTTAATCAAGTGATCAAACTTAGCACTGGGCCACCTGAAGTGATGAAGTATGAAGACTACATCACGTATATAGTATTCTTCCCCAAAATGTTTACCTTGAATCAAATGAGGAAACAGACAAATCCAGATTGTGGGACAATTTACAAGACAACTGGCTTAGACTCTTCAAAAATGCCAATGTCATAAAAGACCAAAAAAAAAAAATAGTAGGGAAATATTCTAGATTAAAGGAAACAAAGATATGACATGCAATGCCTAATCTTTAATTGGACCCTGTATCAAAATAAAACAGACTTAAAGAATGTTATTGGCTACTGGTCAAGATGAAGTAACAAGGACCAATTTAACCTCCCACCTGAAACAATGAAAGCATCAGGCAGAACATATGAAACAACAGTTTTCAAGAAACTGGACCTCAGGCAATACAGTTCAGTGATCCCCAGGAGATGGAAAATGAATGAAGTGATACCTGTAATAGCCCTAACTTACTTCTCTGAGAGAGTTTCCAGGTCATGGTACAGGGAAGAGAAGTCCAGGCCGAGCCTGGTGTACGCCCTGACTGAGGAAATGGAGCTGAGAGTCTGGGAAAACCAAGGTAACTAGAGTTCACAAAGCAGAGTATCAGAGAGAAAAGAAGTGCACAGACAAAGAACTCTGGAGGTATGCAGAGGGATCTCTTGAGAATTCAACACAGTATTGGTCAGTACATTTGTGTGAGGAATTACTTGATGCCAGGAAAAGAACCACAAGAAAGGATTAATAATAAGAAGAACTGGATATCACACAGGGCTGTAGGAACAGTACCTCTTCCTACAAGTCAGACTGGAAGACCTTATGATACTCAGAAAGGACTTGTCTCAGTAGTTGCAAATAATGAGCTCCAGACTAAAGGCTACGTGGACTCCCACCCAGCGAATCTTAACAGCTAGACATAAAAGAATAAAACTGTTTTGAGTAACTGAATTTCACCCAAAACAAAGCCCAAGCATTTTACAGGAATATAAATATATATAGCACACAATAAACTAAACTCACAACATCTGTTATCATATGAAAAATTGCCAAGCATGCAAAGAAGTAGGAAAATATGACCCATACTGAGGAGAAAAGGCAACCAATCAAAACTAACCCATAGTCTATGCAGATGTTAGAATTGGTAGAAAAGAACATTTAAAAAGGTGTTATACATGGGGCTCTCCTGAGCCGGCGCATCCGGAGTCTGTGGTCTGCCACAAGAAAGGCCACAACAGTGAGCAGCCTGCGTACCACACACATACAAGAAAAGTTATTATACATGAAGAAAAGGTATTAGAACTGTATTTCAGTTGTTAAGAAACCCAGACTAAACACTGAAAATGTTAAGTAGAGGCACGGAAAATGTAAAACAGACCCAAATTGAGCTTCTAGAGATTAAAAACAATGTCTAAATGAAAAAGACATTGAATGAGGTTAATGGCAGATTAGACACTGCAGAAGAAAGGGTCAGTGAACATTAAGGCATAGTAATAGAAACTATCCAAAATGAAACAAAACGTGTAACAAAACAAAACAACAAAAATGAATAGAGCATCAGCAAATTGTGCAACAACGTCAAGTGGTCTAGTACATGTGTACTTAGAGTCCATGAAGCAGTGGAGAAATACAAAAATTTGAAGAAATAATACCCAAAATTTTTCTACATTGGTAAACACACAAAGTCAAGAAGATCAATGAACTTTAAGCATAAGAAACGTGGACAAAACGACACCAAGGCACAAAAAATAATCAAATTGCTCAAAACCAGCAATAAAGAGAAAAATTTTAAAGCAGCCAGAGGAAAAACCTATACACTACATACAGAGGAACAAAGATAACAATGACAGCAGAATTCTTGTTGGAAACAATGTAAACAAGAACTCAGTGGAATAACATCTTTAAAGTAGTGAATTGAATTGTATCAAGCTAGAATTCTATACCCACATGTGTCAAAACAAAAGCAAAATAAAGACTATCTCAGACATACAAAAGCTGAAAGAATTCATTACTAGTAGACTTTCACTATAAGAAATGTTAAAAGAAGTATTTTTAAGCAGAAGTAAAATGACACCAGATTGGAATATGGATCTACACAAAAGATTAAGAATACTGGAATTGGGACTTCCCTGGTGGTGCAGTGATTAAGAATCTGCCTGCCAGTGCAGGGGACACGGGTTCAATCCCTGGTCAGGGAAGATCCCACATGCCGCAGAACAACTAAGCCCGTACGCCACAACTACTGAGCCTGCACGCTAAAGCCTGTGTGCCACAACTACTGAAGCCCACGCACCTAGAGACTGTGCTCTGCAACAAGAGAAGCCATCCAATGAGAAGCCGGTGCACCACAATGAAGGGTAGCCCCTGCTCGCTAAAACTAGAGAAAGCCCAGGCAAAGCAAAAAAGACCCAATGCAGCAAAAAAATAACTTAAAAAAATACTTTAAAAAAATTTTTAAAGGATTTTAGTCAATCAATATATGTCTCTGACCAGAATGGAATTAAATTAGAAATTAAAAATGCTGAAAAAGCTCCAAATATTTGGAAACTAAACAACACACTTCTGAGTAACTTTGTGGTCAAAGAAGAAATCAGAAGGGAAATCAAAAACTATTTTGAACTCACTGAAACTGAAAACATATTATGTCAACATGTGGGATATGCTAATGCTGTACTCAGCTTCCTCAACTTCCACCTTAAACTGGAAAAACAAGAGCAAATTAATCACAGAGTAAGAGAAGAGCACAATAAAGGTCAAAGTAGAAATAAATGAACTGCAAAATAGAAAAGTACTATAGATATTAAAAGGATAATAAGAGAATATTATAGAATACTTTATACCAATAAATTCAATATGAAATGGACAAATTCCTTGAAAGACATGCACTAGTAAAGTTTATTCAAGAATAAAGATATTAAAGAAATTGGATATGCAGTTTAAAACCTTCCAACAAAGAAAGCGTCAAGTCCAGGTGGCTTAACTGATAAATTCTACTGAACATTTAAGGAATAAAATAATGCCAATTCTACACAAACTCTACCAGAAAGTTGAAGAGAAGGGAATACTTCCCAACTTATTTATAAGGCCAACTTTCACTATACCAAGATTAGACAATGACATTACAAGAAAACTATAGACCAATATCTCTCATGAACTCAGAGGCAAAAATTCTTAACAAAATTTTAGCATATCAAATCCAATAATATATGAAAACATGATACATCATGACCAAGTGGGGTTTATCTCAAGAATGAAAGGTTGCTTTAATATCTGAAAATCAACTTACCCAACTTAGTACACTAAAAAAGAAAAATCAGGACATCTCTGGTGGGGCAGTGGTTAAGAATCCACCTGCCGGTGCAGGGTACACGGGTTTGAACCCTGGTCTGGGAAGATCCCACATGCCATGGAGCAACTAAGCCTGTGCACCACAACAACTGAGCCTGCGCTCTAGAGCCCGTGACCCACAACTACTGAGCCCATGTGCCACAACTAGTGAAGCCCGTGCACCTAGAGCCCGTGCTCTGCAACAAGAGAAGCCACGGCAATGAGAAGCCTGCATACTGCAACGAAGAGTAGTCCCTGCTCGCCACAACTAGAGAAAGCCTGTGTGCAACAATGAAGACCCAATGCGGCCAAAAATAAGTAAACAAATCAAGAAAAGAAAAGAAGGGAAAAATCACATGGTCATTGCAATAGGTGCAGGAAAAGAATGAAAGAATCTAACATCCATTCCACATTAAAGAAAAATACAGCCCTCAGTAGACTAGGAATGGAAGGAGACTTCCTCAACTTGATAAATGACTTCTACAAAATACCTAACATCATATTTAATGGTGAAGGACAAAGTACTTTCTCTCCAGGATCAGGACAAAGGCAAGGATGTCTGCTCTCATTACTTCTATTTGACATTGCACTGAAGGTTCTAGCCAGTGCCATGGGGCAACAAAAAGAAAAGAGATATTCAGAATGGAAAGGAAGAAGTAAATCTATCTTCATTTGCAGATAACATGATTATGTAGAAAACCTGATAGAATCCACAAAAATACTACTGGAACTAAAAAATGAGTTTATCAAGTTTGCAGGGTACACGATCAACATACAAAAAGATTAATTTGTATCAACAATCAGAGATCAAAGTTTTAAAATACTACTTATAATAGAATCAAACAGATAAAATACTTAGAATAAATCTGACAAAAGATGTAAAAGACTTGCACACTGAAAACTGTAAAATATTGCTGGGAGAAATTAAGGAAGACCTAAATAAATGGAGAGATATAAAGTATTCATGGATCAGAAGATTCAATATTGTTAAGACATCAATTCTCCCCAAATCGATTTATAGATCAAAATCCCAGTAGGCTTTTCTATAGAAATTGACAAGCTAATTCTAAAATTCATATGGAAATAAAATTTAGAATAACTAAAACAACTTTGAAAAAGAACAAAGTTGAAGAACTAACAGTAACTGATTTCAAGGCTTATGAAGCTACACCTTCAAGACATTGTGATAGTAGTGTAAACATAGACAAAAAGATCAAAGGAACAGAATAGAAAGTTCTGAAGAAGAGAGATGTGGAGAACTGACTTTCAGGTTCAAAAGTATTTAAGTGGAGAAACGATAGTCTTTTCAACAAATGATGCTGGAAAAATTGAATATCCAGGTGAAAAAGAAAAATGAACTTCCATCCAAACCATATACAGAAATGAACTCAAATTGGTTCAAAGATCTAAATGTAAAACATAAAACTATAAAACTTCTAGAACAAAACAGGTGAGGGCTTCCCTGGTGGCGCAGTGGTTGAGAGTCTGCCTGCCGATACAGGGGGTGCCCCGGTCCGGGAAGATCCCACATGCCACAGAGCGGCTGGGCCCGTGAGCCATGGCCGCTGAGCCTGCGCGTCCGGAGCCTGTGCTCCGCGGCGGGAAAGGCCACAACAGTGAGAGGCCGGCGTACCGGGAAAAAAAAAAAAAAAAAAAAAGCTGGTGAAAAATTTTATGACCCTGAGTTAGGCAAGATTTCTTAGATACAACACCAAAAGCATAATCCATAAAAGAATGAAATAGATAAATTAGACACCATCAAAATTAAGAATTTCTGCCCTGCAAAAGACACTCCTGAGAGAATGAAAAGATGAGTCACAGAATAGAAGAAAATACTTAGCAACTTACATATTGGATAAAGGACTAATTTCCAGATTATATAAAGAACTCTCAAAACTCGAGAAAAATACAGATAAAAAATTCAAAGATATACAGATGGAAAATAAGCATATGAGAAGATGTTTGACATGATTAATCACTAGGGATGCTACAGTGAGATACAACTACACACCTATTAAACTATCTAAAATTAAAAATACTGAGCATACCAAATGTTGGCTGCAATGTGAAGAAAATGCAGCTCTCATACACCGCTGGTAGAGACGTAAAATGATCTATAGCCCTCTATGGAAAATAGGTATTCTTTAAAAACTTAAACATAACACTTACCAATGATCCAACCATTCTACTTGCAGGTATTTACCCAAGAGAAATGGAATTATACATCCATACAAAGGCTTGTTCACAAATATTCATAGCAACTTTATCTGTAATAGACAAAGACTGAAACAACTCAAATGTCCATCAATGGTGAATAGATAAACGGTGGTACATCCATATAATGGAATAGTATTCAGCAATAAACAGAAATGGATTACTGATATATGCAACAATGTGGATGAAGATTAAAATCATCATGCTGAGTTAGAAGCCAGTTAGAAAAAAGTATACCCTGTATGATTCCATCTACATACAATTCTAGAAAATGCAGACAGAGAGCAGAGCAATGGCTGCGTGGCAACTGGGAAGGGCGAGGAACAATGGGAAGGAAGAATTACCAAGAGACATTAAGAAACTTTCTGAGGTGATGTACATTTTGATTTTGGTGATGTCTTCATGGTGTGTATGTATGTGTGTGTGTGAACACAGATTATTGTATGTCAATTATACCTCAAAAAGCTGTTAAAAGAAATGATATTATATGAGAGAGACAATTGGGGAAATTTGAATAGCAAATCTTTATTAAGTAATATTATTGTGTAGGAATTTAATTTCTTAAATACTGTGTGTTAACAGTATTGTCGTTACATAAGGAAATACTTTTTAATACGCAGAGAGGAGGGCATCTAGCTGACAAGACAGGGATCGCAATTGTGGCAGATGCTGTGGGAGGCTGAGGAAGATGAGGCTAGAGCAGTGACCAATGTGTGACGGCATGGTGAAGACAGTCATTGGTCAGCTGACCTGACAAAGACGGTTGGAACAGACTGCTAAATGCAGGGCCCTTTCCGCATACTAATCTCATGCAATCCCCTCAACTAGCCTTGGCATAACAAGGTTTCTATTAGCTTTCCATATTGTAAGGGGGATGGCACAATTTAAGGTGCAGTAAGTTGTGTAATAAACTGTCACAATAGGGTCCTACAGAAATAGTTTTTTAAACTGCAAAAAAAAATGAAACTTGACCCTTCCCTCACAACATATATGAAAATTAACACAAAATGAATCATAGACCTAAATGTAACTACACAACTTCTGGAAGAAAACAGAGGAGAAAATCTTCGTGATTTTGGGTTAGACAATGGGATCTCAGACAAAGATTTCTTAGATAAGACACAAAAAAGCACAAACCATCTAAGAAAAATTGCTAAGGGACTTCCCTGGTGGTTAAGACTCCGAGTTCTCAATGCAGGGGGCCCGGGTTCAATCCCTGGCCAGGGAACTAGATCCCACATGCATGCCGCAACCAAGAGTTCGTATACCACGACTAAGAAGACCATGAGCCACAACTAATGAGCCCATCTGCCGCAACTAAGACCCAGCACAACCAAATAAATTAAATAAATATGAAAAAAAATTAAAATTGCTAAATTAAGAGTTCATCAAAAATTTAACACTTCTAGTCTTCAGAGACACTTTAATATAATGAAGATAAGTCACAATCTGGGAGAAGATATTTACTAAACACGTATTTGAGAGAAAGGACTTTTTCCATTGCTTTTTATATAAAGCACTCCTAAATCTCAATATCCAATTAAAAATGGATTTGAACAGACACTTCATTTAAAAATATATTTGCACATGAATAGACACTCAACATCATCAGCTATTACAGAAATGGAAAATGTGGCAAAAACCACGAGATGCAACTACACACCTACTAGAAAAGCTAAACTTTTTTTTTTTTTTAATATAAGAATCAGGTGAAGATATGGAGCAACCGCAACTCTCATAGACTGCCCGTGGGGAAGCAAACTGGCACAGGCACTTTAGAAAACAGTTGAGCAGTTTCTTAAAAAGTTAAATATGCACTTAGCATATGATGAAGCAATCCCACCCTTAGGGATTTTACCCCAAAGAAATGAAAACATATGCTCGCACAAAACATATGTTCAGACACACATGTGACTGTTTTCAGAGGCTTTGTTCATAATAGCCAAAAAGCGAGAAAAAACTCAATGTTCATCAAACGACGAATGCGTAAACAAACCGTGTATCCAGTCAACTAGAATACTGCTCAGCAATAAAAAGGAATGAACTACTGACAGGTGCAACAAAACAGATGAATCTCCAAAGAGACGGGCTAAGTGAAAGAGGCCAGAAACAAAAAGCTACATTCCACATGACTTCATTCATAAAATATCCTGGAAAAGGCAACATTATACGGACAAAAATCAGATTGGTGGTTGCCAGGGGCTGATAGAGAGAGGAGGATGGATTGACTGCAGAGTGACATGAGCGGCCTTTTGGGAGTGCAGAAGTTTTCTTTACCTCAAATGTGGTGGTGGCGACAGAACTATACGTTTGTCAAAACACGTCACACTGTATATTTAAAAATAGTGAATTTTGTTAAATGAAAATTATACATAAATAAACCTGACTTAAGAAAATAATAAAACAAACCTAAAAAAACAATGGAGTGAAAATAAATGTAAGAAAAAACAACTTACAGTTTTTCCAATTCAAGGGTCATCATGAGGATGCTTTCAATTGTTGTAAGTGACACTTGTGTTGTTCCCATGTCTCTGAAGGAGAAGCCCAAACATGCGTGACAGAAAACCCAAAGACAAAAGTTCTAAACTTAAAAAGACACTGAATATGTGATTACTTCAATGCTGCCTTCTTACTTGCCATAGATGATAATCCAAAACAGCTCTTATTGAAGAAATTTAAATTTGCATCATCAAATTAATGACCTTGGTGCTGAACAGTACAATCATTTTCTATTATCCTAACTTCTCATTTTCAACTGCATCTACCTCTTTTGATCACTCTTTAAAAAAAAATAATGTACCCCTTATTCCTTTTTTCTTTCTGGGATAAATAATATTCCTACATGCATCTACATGTTCCATATCTGTATGTGTTCTTCAACACTGTTTTCATACTCTGCTGGCTGTCTTATCCATATATATCTTTTCTTAATCCTTTTCTTTGCCAATAACTCTTATTTTCAATAACCCAGTTAAAATCTAAATTATGACTTTTTAGCTAAAGTACTCAATCTTTGACGAAAGTAAAAAGGGGCAGAAATTATCTCATGAGCCATGAACCTGTTGCAATACTTACAAATATTTTAATGCTGGCAATTTAAAAAGATGAGAATCTTCAACTGTTGTCAAAGGATTACGATTGAGAATTCTGAAAAATGGAATGGAATTAAAATTATCTGCATTTTTAATTACTTCCATGAAAGCTTACACTCATTTTTTTTGGTATGGAACTTGAAGGTTAAAAAAAAAATCATTTTCTTTCTTTACCTATAAATCACCCGTAGAATCTGTAAAACACTCTTTCACTGGGAACTACCCAGGTCTCTAGATGATAAAGTGGAGAAGTGAAAGAAACAAACAAACAATAAAATAGAAAAAAAGTGGGTAGCAAAGAAAAAATATGCCAAAGAACTTTTTAGGTTAAAAACCCTCAAAGTGACTATGCTGGTAGGAAGCCCTTGCTCTGTAAAAAAGTACTATTTCTAGTGTCCTCCATAATTCAAGGTGTTTTTCTTTCATCTCCACAAATTTGTTAAAATTTCATGATTTAAACTACCCAGCTAAAGACAAAAATAGGGCTAATTCCTTGATTCTGGAGCCAAAGAAGGGATAAATCCAAGGGGAACTGGTGAAAGCCATACTCCCATCACATAGTCCCATGCGTATTCTTGTATTATAGCCTTTGTTACTGTGTATGTAATCAACTGTTTACTTGTCACTCTCCTAGATTGTCAGCAACTTGAGAGCAGAGGCCACACTTTATTGTCATTATTATTCCCGTGACTGACATAGTGCCTAATATTTACTAGGTATTTAATAAATGTTTGCTGAATAAATAACATTTTGTTTATATATCAATAAAATAAACAAATTAATTTTGGGGAACAAAATTTTATTCCAAAATCCTGGAATAGATTTTCTTCTTAGTTTTTTCTTTCTTTCTTTCTTTCTTTCTTTTTTTCTTAGTTCTTTAAAACAAATAAGGGGGAAAAAAAACCCAAAAGAAACAGGAAGAAAGAAAAGAACATCTGACTTTAGGTTAACTCTACTCAAGAATTATTAGCATATTTTTGCAGAATATTATAAAGATAATTATCAAAACTAATATCTTTTAGGTTGCCAGGCATCTGTGATCAGCATTTAACATTTAATCCTCACAGTAACCTTATGTGATATATATATTACACCATTGTACAAATGAGGAAACTGAGGCACAGAGAAGTTACATAACTTGTTGTAAGTCATCAAGCTAGTAAGAAGCCGAGCTAGAATTTGAACTTAGTTCTGACTCTAAAGCCTGTGTTTAACCTGAATGAAAAGAAAAGGAGGGGGGTGTGTTTAAAACATCTGTTACTTTAACCTTAATTTGCAGAGCACTAAATATAGACATACCTTTTCAAACTTCATTTACCCATCTGGGAAAGCCTCTATGAGAATTATATTTTCTCTTTTTATTTATTTATTTATTTCTCTTTTTATTTATTTTTTCCTTAATCATCTCTCACGATAAATAGTTAATTAGCATATGGACATTGAGACTTTATAGATTTTTTTAAAAATTGCAGGAAAATCAGTAAAAATGATGGAGGAAGGACATCTGAAAATTCGTCCCTCCATAGAAGCAAAAATAACAATAACAAAAACAACAAAACTGGCAAAAATGGTCAGAATCAACTTCTGAACTCTGGAAATTTAACCAACATACTGGCAGCAAATTGGGGAGCAATTTATTCAAGGAAAACAAATTAATTTCTGTAAGAAAAATGAGATCTGTGTTGCTTTAACTTGTCCTTGAACTTTGCTCTCCATGCCAGCGGTAGCCTTGCAAAACAGCCCACATCCCTGGTACCAGAAGGAGCAGCATGGACTGGGAGGTCCTTCAAAGCCTCATTCCCAAAGAACTGTCATTGTTTTACATGTCTGGTGGTCCCCTGGGAGACCTCACTTGAAAGGCTTGCCATTGAGCTGACTCAGAGCTGTCTAGTGAGAAAAGACTCTACTCAGCTGGCATTTCTGGAAAACATTTTCAAGCAAATATTTTAACATGGCGGTTGCATGAGGCAATGGATAAGAGTTGGGGGCAAAAAACAGCCCAACCGAAAAGCTTAAAAAGAAAAGCTGAGGAATGAGATGTCCACAGAGACTTTGAAATGTTCCAATGTATTCCTGGGAAACTGGAAGTCCACAAGACATATTCCTGGGAATCTAGGAAAATAACCGTTAGCATTAATAAATGAGTTCAGCAAGGTTGTAGGATATAAGATCAATATTATTTCTACACACCAGCAATGAGTAATCCAAAAATGAAATTAAGAAAACAATTCCACGTGTAACAGCATCATAACAAATATAACACTTATGGAAAAATTTAACCAAGTAAGGGCAAGATTCACAGTGAAAAGTACAAAACTGTTGAAAGAAATTGAAGAAGATCTAAATATAAAGACATGCTGGATTCATGGACTGGAAGATAATCTTATTAAAATTTCACTACTTCCCAAATCGACCTATGGTCCCATTGCAATTCCTGTGAAAATCCCAGCTGACTTCTTTCCAGAAATTGCCAAGCTAATTCTAAAATTCATATAGCAATTTAAGGAAACAGAATAAACCAAAACAGTGTCGGTAAAGTACAAAGTGGGAGGACTCACACATCCTGGTTTCAAAACTCAGTTCAAAGCTACTGCAGTCACAGTGTGGTACTGGAATAAGAAGACATGTAAATCAATGGAACAGAACTGACAGTATAGAAATAAACCGTCTGATTTATGGTCTACTGATTTTCAACAAGGGTGCCAAAACAATTCAATGTGGAAAGAACAGTCTTTTCAAATGATGCTGGGACAACTGTACATCCACACACAAAATAATGAAGCTGGACTCCTACACTTCACACCGTATATGAAAATTAACTCCAAATGGATCAAATATCCAAATGTAAGAGCTAAGGCTATAAAACTCCTAGAAGAAAACACAGGAGTAAATCTTTATGACCTCGCATTAGACAACAGTTTCTTAGATATGACACCAGAAGCACAAACAACCAAAGGAAAAATGGATGAGTTGGATTTCATAAAAATTAAAAAGGTTGTGCTTCCAAGGACACTATCAAGAAAGTGAGAAAACATATAGCATGGGAGAAAATACTACAGGTGGGAAGAATAAGATGCAGTTGGGAGAAGAAAAGTATAGTAGTTGCTAGGTGTGACGATCTCAAAATTCTGAACTATTACAAATAAAACAGCCACCCTGAATCACCCCACAGGGCAGACCCAAGTTATTTTTGTTTTTAGCGTTTATGCCTTTGTAAATCTGAGAAGCAGCCAGGATTCTAGTACATAGCAAAAAGTGATGACAGCACCCTGAAGTGTGTAAGCTTTTGTGTGTATATAGCTATCTAGAGGAAACAGTGCTAGCTGAATGGGGAAGCATTAGGGCGGCTCTGTGACCGCAGCTCAATTTGCCTTCATAGTGTGGCCTCACCTCCCTCACTGATATTCTCAACAATGGGGTAAATAATTCAATAGGGATAAGGCTTTGATTTTCCTCTTATTCTCTTGTAGTGCTTATGTTCTTGGTACAATATTGATGTACCACAGACAAGCCAGCTCCTAAAATCATGGAGCTTGTATTGTTAGAACCATTGAAGTGACTAAAAGAATTTTTAAAAATAAGCCATCAGTCTGCACCTGCATAGGTGAATGAAGGAGAAATACTTTAAAGTCAGAAAAAAAGGTATACTTAACATTTAGGATTATCAACCACTGCTGGTTTTCCATAATATATTTCATTCCTGATTTTATCTGAAAGAGATATGATTACTACCACCATTCAAAGAGTGGTACTTTATTAATTAATAAGCTCTTGGCTCATCTTTGAGGTAGATTTCGGATTTAAAATGGACTACCACACTGCTAACTACTTCACCTTATGCTTGTCAATAACATCGAGGCTTCATTCAAGAAACCTACTGTCTTATAATTACCTGAAACCCAGTGATGAATCAAGGTTTTGTGGGGCCTGAACCTCATCTACTTTGGGAAATCATATCTAATAAAAACATGCAAAGTTATGACTACAAAAATCGCCAGGACCCCTCTCAAGACCTTGCAAGGGAGCTATGCAAGTGAGGAGCCCTGAAGCCTAAGCTTCATTGAATTCATGATAAATCCACCTCAGCTGGGGCCCTTTTCCAAACTTATTTAATGCAGGCAACTTATAAACACCCCAGTAATATGTCATTATAGGGTAGTAAAGTGACCTAACTCGAGGGTGGCATCTTCCCTTGGTGGCTTCCCTTTGGAAAGAGATGCAATAAAGTTTGTATCTCATCATGGCAAATGTTTCCTGAAG
Source organism: Phocoena phocoena (assembly GCF_963924675.1). Classification (NCBI taxonomy): domain Eukaryota; kingdom Metazoa; phylum Chordata; class Mammalia; order Artiodactyla; family Phocoenidae; genus Phocoena; species Phocoena phocoena. Next base: position 16,996,155 of record NC_089237.1, read on the forward strand.
CAAATTAGCTTTTTCTATTAGAAAGACTTAGCCCCAAACAAAGACTGACTATACTGGGACAGTCTGTTGAGAGTACAGTACTGATTTCTTTCCAACTCCAGATAGTTCTGATTCTTTCACTACCTTTTTCTGTCATTTAAGAGGAACACAAATTCCAAAGGAACAAGTTGGTGCCTCTTCCATCACAAATCTTTTCTAACCTACCACCCATTTTCTACTTCATCACCCCCCTTCCTCACTTTGTTACCCTGCTGCATAGATGCTAGAATGGCTCTCATCTATGTTTTCCCATCAACACCCATCTTTCTCCTTCCGGCATGAAAGCTTCTTGGGGACAAAGTCCCTGCCCGACGCGTGTTTGTATCCCCAGCAGCTAGTACAGTGCTGGCACACGGTGGGCATGGCACTCAGGGAATGTTTTTGAATGAATTCATTAATTTTTAAACTGTGATTTATTTATTTATTTATTTATTTCCACAATGTATTTTCCTGGGTTGCCTACATAACTATAGTGAAACTCAGATGCTTATAAGGAACTCTTGGTGTTATAGGATGTTTAGGAAAGGTGGTGAGTTTAAGAGGTTGTATTGACGCTCCTAAAACCTCCTGGTGAAGGGGTGTCATGAGCCTGCTCTCCCTTGTGCTGGCAAAAGAAAAACTGACCCTTGGTGCTCTCTCCCCAAGGTAGGCATCAGCAAACAAACAAGGGAAAGGAAGGAGGCCACTAAAGATAGGTATCTGCAGAAATTACTAATCCAGCTCCAGACACAGCCACAACACCTTCATTAACCAAAATGTGTGAACTGTGTGAAACTGGATTTCTGAACCACAAGACAGGTAAGAGAGTCTTTTCCAAAGCCAGGTGTAGAAGAGCTCTTTACCTTGAGTCTAAAATCGCCTTCGGGCCACTGAACGTACCCACTGTCATTTCCTTGTGTCATGAGAAATCACAGAATTTTTGAGCTGAAGGGGTGTAAAACCCACACTTCTTATTGAAGAACAGTCAGCAAAGAAAGTATATTGAATTAGGCTACAACAATGTATTTTCCTTATATTTTTCACACTACAGCTGAACACAAACAACGTCTTTTTCCATACCGAAAAGGTTCCTATTGACAACAGATAATTCACTTCAGAGATACATGCTTTTTGAAAAATAATGTTCTGGGTGGCTGGGGAGAGCCCTGTGGTGGGTGTTCAGGAATTCTTTCTGCTTTACCATTAAAAAGAGCTAATAATGGTTGGGGAAGCACCCACACCTGTTGCTCCCTGAAGAATTGGGTGCTAAACTTAGTTCTTTGCAGCTCTGTGTTGCATACATTTTAAGCAGTTAGGAACTTTGCACATGAGCAGGAATCAAAGTTAAATTCAAAAGCGGAACTTCATGGACCACTCGCATAGTGGAGAGGCATCAGTGGGATTCCATGACAATGCTAATTTGAGCGTTTTTGCTGGGTGCCTTTTATTGCCCATGCCAAAGATCAGTACTATGGAAAGCAGAGCGTTTCATATATATGAGTTAAACAAGTCTCCTGGCCTCTTTGTACCTTAGTTTCCTCATTTGAAAAAAAAAAAATGGCTCTCAAGACATACTTTCCAGAATTCAAACTGGGCTTGCACCCAGGTAACCAATAACTGCATGATGTTTTTACACACAGTTTTTTACATGTATTCATCTTCTATTTCACTTACAACGTGTGTAGAAAGTGCATTCCATGCCAGGCCTGAAACGTTCCAAAGCTCAGTTCTGTGAGTGAATTGCAACCAAGATTTCTACAAGAAAAGACACAAGCCAAAGAAGAAGAAAAATATATATTCTTTCAGAACAGTTATCGTTTGGCAATAAATCTAATTTACATATGATGAAACATAACATCACTATTCCCCCCACACACTAATGAAATCTCACTGTGGAAGATATTATGATTTATACTTTCACGATTTTATATGTGGTGCATTAGAAACAAAATAGTTAATGCTCATTAAACACTTGTGTTAAGTGATCTTTATTTCTCTAGAAAGGCAGCACTATTGACATTTTGGGCTGGATAATTCTTTGCTGTGGGAGGCTCTCCTGTACACTGTTGGATGTTTAGTAGCATCTGTGGCCTCTGTCCACTAGATGCCAGGAGCATATACAGTTCTGACAAGCAAAAATGTCTCCAGACACTACCAAATGTCACCTGCGTGCAAAATCACCATGGTTGAGAAACACTGCTCTACAATGATTCACTCTGATCCGTTTAATAACTCTCACACTAAGCTTTGCTGGACACAAAAAGGATTTGCTACAAAATTTTAGTAGTAATTTTAATCACATTTCAAAATGAGTAACTAATTTTATAGAAAATTAAGCTTTATAAAAATTCCAAATATAATGAAGTTATAGTTGTAACTTACATAAACTGCAAAAAAGGTAGTGGTTCAAATGTACGTCTTTCGATAGACTGTATTTTATTGCAGGATAAATCTCTAGAAAAAGGAAAAGGAAAATATTGCCTCAGTTAGCTATTAGATATCTAATTAGTAGGAATAATTAGTAGAGTTTAGCATGATAATAATAAATAAGAAGCTTTGGTATAAACTCCAAACCTTAGGAATTATTATTTGAACCTTCCAGAGCCCCTAACCCTGCCTTCACCTCTCTTAAGAGTCTCACCTTCAGGGTCTTCATAAATTAAATATACAACTATAGATCTTGATAGATTTTGGAGGTAATCTTTCCTGAGAGCAGAAGCATTGATTAGATTCCACCTTTTGTGGTCACATCAAATTCCAGATTACGAGCTCAAAGTTTTTATCTCTATATATCATTATAATTTCTAATATTCAAAGGAATATTCTTATATTTACACACTTCCCAGTATAGTTCTATTTTTCTAGGCCAATTCATTACCAGAAGAAATAAAAGATACCCTTTCACACAACTTGAAAGGAAGTTACTCCTCTCATTAATATGTAACTTTAATTCAGTATTACACTTTCTATCATATTGACTTTTATTTGAAAATACCTACTCTTGACTATAGCTGACTGTCTTATTTCCATTGATTCCAGCTTAGTCTCTCATTTCACCTGGATGGGTGAAATAACTGTCTTCTGACTGGTGTTTCCATCTCTTCGCTCTCCGTTTCTAAGCCATCCTCCACGCGATCCCCAGATTAACTCTCCTGAAGTTGTTCTCAAATACCAGCATCACTTGTGAACTTATTGAAGATACAAATACTCAGCCCTACTGGGGACCTCTTGAATCAGTAACTATGGAGGTGGAGCTTGTGTTTTCACAAGCCCTCCCAGTGGTTGGTTCTGTTGCAGGCTAAAGCTTGCCCTAAAGCCCTGCTGTGGTACCATGGTAGCTTGGCATATTATCCTTGGCTTGGCCTCCAAAGCCCTAGATGATCTGGCTCTACTCTCCTACTCTTCCCACTTGTACTCTACAGGTACTCAGAGTATTTTTCCTGTGCTTTGCCTTTCTCCCACTCTCCTTCTGCAAGATTACTCTTCCCAAGATGTCTGTCAGTGATACCCAATGGCCCTTCGAGGTCCCATTTCAACAGCATTGCTCTAGTAACATCTTCCCTGATCCAATTTGAAGTCTTCTTTCCCTCTTTTGTGCTCCAATACCAACTTATAGCTCTCATTGCCCATATTCATTTCTTTCTTTAAATATAGCTATTTTTGCAACCCATTTCCTCTGAGTATAAACTCCTTCAAAGTATGGACTAGATACTGCTTATGTGCGTCGTCTATCATGTTTAAAGCCAACGCGTGGACATAAAGCAAACTCAAATATTTATAAAATCAAAATATAGCTGGAGAGTGGATAGAAGGAGGAAATGACTGTTTTAAAAGAAATGTAGTTTTATTACTTCATGGTGCCTCCACAGCACTTTGTCATTATGGTTTGAGCTTATATGTTTATTTTCCCTGTGAGATCATGAGCTGCTAGAAGGAAACCTGTCTTACCCGTCGTCGTGTTTACAACACTAGGCATAGTGCTTATTAGCATATTCTTTTTCCGCTTTATTATTGATTGGCATTTTTTTTTAAGAATGAGAATTCTTATGCTAACGTGAAATAATCAGATTATAAAGTATTTCATAGTACAAGTAATGAAGGGCCTAGTCCACTGAGCATTTATCTTATTTGTTTTTCTTCAAACTGTGTTTGTAAGGTTTGGAGCCCAGATGGCAGAGAAGAGATTAATATAAAAGTGATTGTCCCTTGAGGCTTGGAAGCTTTGATAATTAAAAGAACTATTTTTAGGGTCATGTGAGGCTCTTTATACCCACTTCCCTTAAGCCTTTTATATTTGCAAGAAGAATCTATTTGCTAAAGAGGATCATTAATTGGCTTAAGGATTAATGACATACACAGCTTTGGATGCCATGGACAAAGGACAAAAACTGAGCTTTTATAGCAAAAAACACTGTTATCTCCTTATCCCTAAATAAAAAGAAACACTAGGCAAGCATTTCCTCTTTGATAAAGAAGCTGGAGAGGGAATTCCCTGGCTGTCCAGGGGTTAGGACTCGGCGCTTCCACTGCTGGGGACCTGGGCTCAATCCCTAGTCCAGGAACTAAGATCTCACAAGTCCTGTGGTGTGGCCCAAAAACCAAAACAAACAAACAAAAAACAAGAAAACAAAAGGCTGGAGAGATTTTTGTTAGGGGCATTATTGATATGCTGATTTACTGTAAACATTTCTAAATATACCACTTAACCATCATCTTAAACATTCTTAATATTGGCATCACAATTCCTGCATTGAAATCCTCAACAACAGCTTGTTCTTTTGGTAACTTAATATGTTCTTAACAATACACATTCTTTTTTTAAGATTTTTTTTTTTTGATGTGGACCATTTTAAAAGTCTTTATTGAATTTGTTACAATATTGCTTCTTTTTTTTTATGTTTTGGTTTTGTGGCCATGAGGCATGTGGGATCTTAGCTCCCTGATCAGGGATAGAACCTGCACCCCCTGCATTGGAAGGCAAAGTCTTAACCACTGGACCACCAGGGAAGTCCCTTGACAGTACTGTTTCTATAATTCATCTGCATAAATATTTAATAGTTAAATGTTAATTCAAATTAGATTAAATTATCAAAGTTATGAGTTAATGGCATTCATACGAATGTAAGGGATCTATGTTTTCTTGTCCTGTAGGTGACAATTTGAGGTTAATTTTAATTCCTCTCATGTCACTATCCAACTTTTTCAAACCTTTGCTGTAAAGGCCAGATAAGTAAACATTTTAGGCTTTGCAGGCCACATACAGTCTCTGTCACTTATTTTTCTTCGTTTCTTTTTTTTCTCATTTACAGCCCTTTCAAAATCACTTTTGACTTATGGGCTGTATAAAAACGGACTGTGGGCCACATTTGATCCATAGGTCATAAACAAAATATAAATACAGATGGAGAGTATATGAACACTTATATAACAATGTTTATATGGGAGTCTATAATTGCTCAGACCTCATTACCACTTTTCCTCTACAACTAAAGGGTATTTTTCTATCTATACCTTGCCTATATAATTAAAAAATTAAAAACGAATCGGAGATATTTAGGGCTAGTGATGGGCTGGGGCCCTACACAGACTTACAGAGCTGTAGAAGTTTATTGCTAGAAGAAATTGAAGAGATTATCTAACTTGAACCCCTTAATTACTTTATAGATAATCTACTTTATAGATAAGAACTCATAAATAAATATGATTAACTTACAAATATCGGAGGGATAGCAAGCCTTCAAATGAGTCTTTATGTAATTCAGTCAAATAATTTTCACTGAGATTTCTGAAAAATGAAAAGGTTATTTCTGGATCAAAATGCAAAATAACTACAACTATATATTACATAGGACTAACTCCTATATGGGAAGGAAAGCTGGGTAATGGTGCCACCTAAACAAGCTAATTCTTATTTAATTTAGGGATGGTGATTTCTGCTCTGTTTTCATTTATACCTTCTTTTCACATCCTCCTTTGTGTCCATCTCTCTCCATCACGCATGTGTGCCTGCGCGCGCACACACACACACACACCACCCACTCTTCCCACCAAATCATATAGTTAATGCCTACTGTCTAGATCACGAAGTCTCTGTTAGAACCCAGCTCTGGGTGGCACCAACGTTGCAGAGCTGCCCTTCCCTCCTCTCTTTCCCCAAACCTTAATGGGAAGTCCCACACAGAACTGTATCAGGGCAAATGAAGCCATCTGACTTTTTCCCCCATTAAAATTTTTTGAAAACTAATATGTGCATAAAATATACATAACTGTTCAATAATTCAATTGAACAACTGTTCAACTGTTTAATAATTACAAAACAGATCCCCACGTTAACACCATTCATGTCAAGAAAGAATCCTGCCAGCATCCCAGAAGCCCCCCGTGTGCCCTTTTCCAGTCACAACCCTCTCTCTGACTTCCTAGAGGTAGCCACTATCCTGACTTTAAGAATAATTTCCTTGCTTTTTAAATGTAGTTTTGCCTTTTCTCTATCAGCCATAAACAACACAGTTAAGTCTTGCTTGTTCTTGAACTTTATATAAGTGGAATCATATTATATGTATTATTTGCCACATTGCTTCTTTCATTCAACATTATTTTGTAAAATTAGTTCATTTTTGCCTGTAGTATGTAGTGTTGCATGTCCAACTACATGAGGCTTCTGAGTATCTGAAAGTGGCTAATGTGACTAAGGAGTTCAATTTTTAATTTAATTAACTTTAATTATTCTAAAATTAAAAAAACTGATACTCAATGTAATTATTGGAAAATGTTTATGTTAGCAACAATTTGCATATGTGATATTACTTTTTCGAGTGTAAATTTTATGAAATATAAATACCAATCAAGTATTTGTAATAAAATTTAGAAACCAAATTGTGATTTCAAAGAGTTAGTATGGGAAAGAAATGTAGATTCTCTCATTAATTTTTATACTGAGACATGTAGATATGATATTACTTTGGATATTTTTAAGTACTTAGTATGGAAACAACATAGAATATATTATTAATCATGTATAAAATGAGTACATGTTAAAATGATAATATTTTGGATATAAGGGTTAAGTAAAAGATATTAACATTTACTTCATCTGTTTCATTTTACCTTTATTTGTAAGTGGCTATCAGAAAACTTAAGATTACTTATGTGGCTTCTTGCGTTATGTTTCTGATGAAGTGTATGACTTCTAAGTATGATTATACCACACTTTATTCATTCAACTGTTGGTGTAGACTGAGATTTTTCTAGTTTTTATTTATTAAAAACAGTACTGCTTTGAACATTCTTGTATTTGTATCCTGATACATATTTGTCTGAGTTTGTCTAGGATGTATTAGGGATACAAAATTGTTTCCTAAGAAGTTGTGCTATTTCAAGCTGGCAGGTTGAAACATGTCAGGTCGAAACATGTCAGGTCTCCACCCCTTAAACTTCCACCAAAATCGCTAAGAATGATACAAAAGATATAACATAAAATTCACAACCTTAGCTCAATATGTGGGAGCAGCTCCACAAATGCCCCCCTACCAGAAACGGCCCGGAGCTACCTACAGGGTGATCAGTTGGAATAGTGTGGTAGGAGCAGCCTACAGCACACATCAACCCCACATCTTCCCTCCTTGATCCAGGAAGCAAAAGGTGTCTTCCTCTAGGCAGGAGCAATTGGTGTTAGCAAGGGGGCAAGGTCCCAGAACCCTGCTAGCCACCAGAAGGCACCTTCCACCTCTGCCTTATTCTCAGGGGAACCCATTGGGAGTAATAACCCCCAACAGCTCGTTTCACTTCTCCCCTAAAGCTAGGAAACAAACCAGTAGAATCTCAACTACAAAGATGAATTACACTCAGGAATGACCAAACAATGTGACAAAGCCAACTCCATTAAGGACAGAAAACAAACAAAAGAGCTTAGAGCCAATGAATCAGAGCTAACGAAGCACAAGAGAACCATAGAACAGCACAATTATTACCCTCAGACAGATGTAAGCAGATAGTGCCTCCATTAATCAACTCAGGAATATACGAATGAAAAGTGTTCGCAAGAATTAAAGAAAACTCAGTATATGAGCAGCAGAAATGACAGTTAAAGAATAAATTAGGAAACTGAGAGATCTAGCCAATGACTTCTCAAGAATGCAGGACGAAGGGAGCAGGAAGGATTCACAGTCAAGCCTGACCCCTTGGTCTGCCCGAGGAATGTCAAGCACTTTGCTTCCGCTGGTCTCACACTAAAGACTAGGAACATGCTGCGGTGAGGAGGGGGTGGTGTTTTGCACCAGTTTCTTATATCTGGTAAGCAGGAAGGCACATAGCCTGTATCCCAAGAGTGGAGTGAGGGAATGGTAGAGAGAGAGCCAGTACGGAAGAAACTCTATAAGATGTCAAAGGTAGGTTCTCTTGCCTGGAAGAATTCCCTTCCTTGCAGGTGATATTAAGAGTGGTACATCCTTCAGGAGCCTTGGGGATCTGAACACAGGCTATGTTGCCTTGTGAAACTATTTCCACTGAATTCTGCATTTAAAACGTTCTGCTTTTCACTCACAGTGTCTCTTGGTCACATATTTATATTAATTCCATCTCATAGCTTAATTCCAGCTCATAAATTAATTCTTTACTCATAGCTTATGTGAATTAAAATATTACTACCTGGAAACTCTGCAACTCAGTTATTAAGGTGGTTCATATTACAGAGAATATAGTCACACACATTTTTAAAAGATCACTAAAACAAAAACACAAAAGACTTCAATTCCCACAAAGAACTCTTGGAGCCCTGAGCATGATTGAAAGACCCTGACCTCAATTTGAAATTCACCATTTTAGGAGGAATCGCAGTGATTGTCAGAATACATGTTAGGGGGAATGGTCAACAGATGGTGCTAAGATTGATTGTTTTCTCACCTCTAAGTCGTGGTTTCATATTTCCATGGAAATGATTCAAAAAGAAAAAAACCAAATCAATATGTCCAATGACGTGTATGGTAACCCTTTTCATACCATCAAAGGTAGGAGAAAACTCTACCTCCCCATATCGCGTAACAAAACTGTATGTATATACCATAAATGATATACAAACGTTACAGGAAATGATGGTATATGAAAAAAAGCTGCACAAAAGTGGAACTCATATATACTAATTATAACTTTGAAAGTTGACAAGGATTCAGTAAGTACTGCAAAGAGATGGGGCCGATCCTCAACTCTTTATGGCACTGTCTTCTCTGATTGGCTGATGCCCATATCAGACTGGTTGGAGTTTGAATATCATGGTAGGACAGGGCGTAACCAAACAGTATGTATTTCAAATTAATAGGGTTTCTTTCTGTGAAGTTGTTTGGATGACAGGATGGTAGAAATTTTTAAAATAACAACGGTAAATTCAGCCTAGAAGTAAAGTTTAGACTGAGAATGAGTCAGTCACCAGAAAATTACCCAAAAAGGGGCTTCCAATAAGCAATAACTGAATAACTGAAATAAAATACATTAATCTGTAGAACTTCAAATATACATTTTGACTGAAGAAAAAAATTTTAAACTATGGGGAATCAGAGTTAAAGCCAGATCTAAAACTTTCTCACACCATGAATATATCAAAACCAGGCATGAAGTTAACATTTAAGAAAGATCCATGTCTAACTTCTGACCAGGGTTCAGGTCTAAGGCAATCTTCTGAATTTCACATTCATTCTTGATTCTGTATTATTGACAATTATCCTTCTCTCCACCTCTGAAACTTCTAGGAAATTGAGAGGGCTCAGGGTTTGTTTGTTTCACTGATTTAACTATATATATAATGCAAACAATAGGCCTTTCTGGAACTGATTTACTCTCCTTCCCCTGCTTTCTTTCTCTCCAAAGTACTTAGCAATGCTTGAAATTAGATCTATCTATTTATTACACTTATATACTGATTTCTATTTATTTGTAAACCCCCTGAGAACTGGGATACTTGGGCTGTTTCATTCTTGGGCCTGTAACCCTAGCATGTAAAACAGTTCGTGGCATATAGTACATACTCGAAAAATATTTATTGAATGAATTCAGAAAGTGACAAATTATCAACTATCAGATACTTTTATTTAAAACAAATTATCCATTTATCATCACTCAGGAGGATAATTACAGGAAAAGAAATGTCTTTTTTCTCCCCTACATTTGTGACTCAATCTTTTGAGGCAAGAATCCTTTGAGAATTTCATAAAAGCAATGGTGTTTTTCCCTAAAAAACTGCACTTTCTTGAACACACGCAAAAGTGTGCACGCAATTTCGACTTGTGGATCATCCTTTTAGGGCAGAGGTCTGTGAATAGAGAGGACTGAATGCAGAGTGCCAAACTTGGATGGGAAATAAAAGTACATCTCAGTTTTCACAAATCTCTAACTAAAACCAGCACTTCCTTCCATTATGAATGTAGGCAACGAACCACAGTAGATCAGCAGCATAGTTAATTTGGTCCCCAATAGAAATCACAGGTCACTTCATATCACGTATATGCTGCAGATACCTCGAAATATCATTTATTCTCATCACTACCCTGGAGTTATAATATTTATTAGACCTACCACTATATCTTGTTATTTAAAGCATTAAGAGAAGCATATTTATTACTATTCACTAATTTTAAAAATATTCTGAAAAGTATTTCAGTATAGTTGGTTTCCTTTGTTTTTCTATATATTTTGACTTATTATACATTGTAAAACATTATCCCAAGAACATAAGCTTCTGCAGCTTGCCAAAGAGTTATACACCGGGGAGCAGGAGGGAGGTTAAGAAATTCTGCTTTGGGGAACCACTGACCTCAAGTTAGGAACCTCTGCTTATAAGGTATAAACCTCAAGCTGACTTAGAAATCTTCAAACCTTACCAGACTCATGTTATAGTGTATCATCTCCGAAGCACATGCTTTTTAAAAATTAATTTTTAATTTGAATTTATCTTTTAAAAATATGTAATATATATTCACATCTCAAAATTCCAAAAATATGTAGCACACAATTCAAACTTTTTCTCTTACCTCTGTCCCTCAGTCTACCACCCCCCTCCACTCCCAGAGGAAATTATGTTATCTATTTCTTGTGCCAAAAGACTTTCATTTTTCTTACAAGATTGGGAAATTAAATCTCCAAGTTAGGTACTATCACGGGAAATATAAACTACATGTAGTATTTAGGAAATCTGTAAATTAAAAAAAGGGCTTGGTTCTAGCAGTTTTTTCATTACCAATAAGATATCAGACTTAGGGGGCATCTCTTTAAGGGTGGTCATAATACCAGTTTTTAGATTGACTGTTATGTCTTTTATTATTAATTCAGAAGTCATTTATGACGTCTATTCAAGTTGAACTAAGGATATGACCACAGACTGTCATGAAAATTACTTGGAATGTTTGTTTTCCAAAATAACTTATGTATCTAAACTGACTTTTACTACAAATCAATAAAAAAATAGTAACAGAAAAATGGGCAAAGGACAGACAATTCAAGGATAAAATACAAATGTTCAGTAAACATATAAACATATTTAATTTCACAAATAATAAGAAAATTCAAATTCAGACGGGACCCCTTTTATTCATCTGTCAGATTAGCAAAAAAAAAAAAAAAAAGTGAGAATCTCCAGTGGTGGAAGGGTGTGGGGAAATGAATGTCATCACAGCATGGTGACTGCAGGGTAAGCTGGCACAACTCTTTTGAGGGCAAATAAAATTTTATATCTAAATAGTCTTCACCCCAACAATCCCATTTCTAGATAACTATTCTATAGAAATAAACGACCAGGCTCACAAAAATGCACGTGCAAGGATATTCATTGCAGCAATGCAAGTAACAAGAAAACTCGTCATAATCTAAACATCCTTCAATAGGGGCATTATTAAACTGTAACACATTCATACTATGGAATACTATGCAGGAGTTTAAAGGAATGGGGTAACCCTCTATGTACTGGGAAGGAAAGAAATCTAAGACATATCATGAAATGAAGGAATCAAATTTCAGGATGTTAATTATGTAAAAAATGATAAGAAAAACACACAAACCTCTTTTGCTATCTGTAAATATGTATGTACTCAAACGTATGGAAAAGATCTGGAAGGATTAATACTAAACTCAAAGTAGTGGGTGCGGGATTAGGGCAAAAGGAGGGTTTTCACTATACCTCTTATTTCACTGTTATATATTGAGAATACAATCATGTATTACTTGTATAATGGAAAATAAGTTTAAATTGTCTCTTACTGATTTTCAAGAGGTCCTGCCAAATTTAATTTTTTATATAAACACAGAATTTCAATCATTAGGTTGCTTTGGGATATGGAAGGGGAAGTACCTTTGCTCACAGGTATTGACCTCAAAATTCTGGACCAAGAAGGATCTTACAATGCAGTTAGCTTTTTGTATTCACATTTGGGGAGAGTATACTCACAGCTTCTCAGCCCAGCGGTATGCCTTCCATATACTTTCATCAAGGTAAGAAATAGAGTTTCCTTGGAAATTTCTGTGAAGAAACACAGTTCATATGCTTGAATAGGTAGGAAAAGAATGTAGAGAATAAGGAAAAGAATCATGGCCACCATGTAGGGAATATTCAAATGCAGAAAAGACCAGCTTTTCAATTCCCACAGCTGCCCAGCTTCCCAGTGTGCACAAGTAATAAAAACATACCGTGAGGCCACTGGCACAAACAATGAGGCATCCCCTCAGAACCTGAACTTCCTATCTGTCCAAATTCTGGGATACAAAATGCCAATTACTTTTTTTCCAAAATCACTTATGTGTCTAAAATGACTCCTACAAATCAATGAGAAAAATGGCAAACATTTATCAATATCAGCAAATAAATATTAAGAAATCCTATGGCAGGCAACACCAAAGCTTTGGCTCAGTGCCCTCAGAATCTCTCCAGGCGTTAGAAGGATACGGGCAAGGCAATTAGAAATTAGAGGGACTAATACGAAAATATCTCTTAAACATATTGCGTAGGGAAAAGCACAAGTCACTGAACAAGGAGTAAAGTTATTACCTCATTAGGGGAACAAAATGCAAAGGAAAGAGATCGGAAGGAAGGACACACATCAAAACAGTAACAGGAGTTACCTTATTGGTGGTAGGGAAGGTGGGGTGCAATTTTCACATTTTATCCGATATACTTCTGTGACATTTCTTTTTTTAAACAGTGAGAATGTATCCATGAATTAGACGTGTTTAAAGAAGCTGTTAAATGCCTGAGGTTCAGTTTGAACCACTAACTCAGTGGATGACTGAATCTTTAGCTTTAGCTTTGTCCTCTTCCCTCAGCAACAATGGAACTATTCAGTTTATATGCACATTTTTCACGGGAGTCAGAAATAAGTCAAAACGGATACCTGTCTGCCCATCTGCCTGAGGGACATTTCCACTCAAACAGAGCCTTCTGGTTGCTTTATGCTCACCAATAAAAGATGCCTAAGACTGAACTCATCTCCCTCAAACTGACTCTGCTTCCCAACTGCTGTATTTCCACATGTTATACCATCATCATTCTGCCCAAGCCTCTGTCAGCCGCGGGGGGTTGGGGGTCACCTGGACGGGGCCCAGGACCCACTCCGGAGCCTGAACTGCCTGGACTAGAAGCCACAGTCGTTGCCATGTGAGGAGGAGCCGTGGGGTGCAGCCGTGACACAGAGGCGCAGCCACGACATGACATGCGGCGGCTCCCAGACGCAGCGGCCCAGGCCAGTGAGGAGCCGGAGCCACATCCTCCTTCAGAGCCGAACGGAACCGTTATGCCAGCGCCGCGACGCGAGGGCTCACCGTTAACAACCGCGCGCCCCTCCCCCGCCTAACGGCCCACCCGTTATTTACGACATATGGAGTTACGCCACCTTTATTAGGCTCGTGTGGAGATCCAATCCGCGCCACCAGAGTGGGCCTTTTTCCCAGAGTCCCCAGGGCGCAAGCCATCCTTCCCCTTGCAAAGGCGACAGTTACCTCCTGCCGGGCCCTCCCTGGCCCCAAACAATGAGGCAGGATTTGGGCTGCAGACCCGAGTGGCCCCAAACTCCAGCAGCCCAGAGGCCAAGGGGGATTGGAAAGGATGCAGAGCTTCCTGAGGAAACCACAGGACGTGGCATTCTGGGAAATTCAAAAGTGCTAATCCAATTCTGGCAATCTGAACTCTTCCTCCTCACAGCTGAAGTCTGAGAGAGATTCTTCCTCCCTTTGGCCACACGGCTGAGAAGAAAAGTAGCTGACCAGCAAAATGAGCACCAATTCGGCTGCCGGGAGGCGAACACTCCTTACAATTATTCGAAAATGTTGCCATTTCCTCCAAACTCTCAGTATTCACGTCTCATTATTCATTCACCACTCTGTTTTTAGGGGTTACCACTGAATCAGTGATGACTCCAGAACTTCTGTAGGAGGGGTTTGGGGCAGGTGAGCAATTCATTCTGGGAAGGAGAGTCTAAAACCAAGTGAATGGCCCTTTACATTAGCATGGGCAAACTTCCCACACCCCACCTTGTCTCAACAGAGCCATTAATCTAGAAAAAACTACAGTGTCACTTTTCAGAGGTCAACCCTGTGTGCACACATGGAGAAGACACTTAGAATGTTAAAGTCAGCATGTTAAGTAATTTTCTTGAACTACTGTAACTAGCACCCTATTTACTTTCTTCACAGGCCTTTTCATAATCTATTTGATTTTAGTCCTTTTTAATTGTCTGGTCCACCTTTAACACCTAAACTCCAAGAGAGAAGGAGCTTCATCTTATTTCCAGTGCCTAGCACATAATGGTTTCTAAATGGAACTGATTCCAAGATTGGCTTCATTTAGGAATGGATCTGTTGTTATAATCAGGTTTCTGAAATCTTCAGTATCAATACGGAATCCCTTCCTCTCACATTTCACAGGAAGCTAGACTTCTTAAAGCCCAAACATGGATACGTCTGAAGTTTCCTTGACTGATTTAAATTGAATTAAAATAATTATTTTGTACAGGAAAAACTTTCAAAATTTTTACATTTTTCAGAACATAACCACCTTTTCTTTCTCTACTTTCTTCCCTTCAAAACAAACTTTGCAACATTGGGATGAGTTAAATCATCAGATATCTAGCCCGAAAATAAGCTCTCAATGACATGAAACACATTTTTTGCTCCTTTTTAATAAAAATCCTATATGCAGTACATTAATGTTATCTTTTAGAAATTACGTTGACAACTTAATCCCTAATTCGAGGCATCCATATAATTGGTTTACAGAAAGGTTCTTCGGCAAAATATTTAACACAAGATATATATGAGATGCTGAGATCTGGGTAATATACCTTACTTGAAAGGCATGAATAGTTTTAAAACACTGTAGCATAATCACACTTAAGGCCATAGTTACTTTATTCCCAAATCCCTGCAATTCTATTTGAGGGGAGTTCTAAAAGACCTGTGTCTTCTCCTGTGTCCACAACTATAGACATACACTGATAGCCCTCAATCCTGCTCTCCAAACTTCAAATAAGGGGCCAGAGACAAGGCTCGGGACTTGGAAAAGTCCTAGAAATTCCCTGCCTCAAAAGCAGTTTCACAGTTTCACCTTTTCTTAAGAATGACAGAGCTGAGTAGACATGCCCAAGTCTTCCAAATCCTGCTGGGTGTTTTGAATTACAGCTACACTGGCTGTGTACCCCTTGAGTTTTTATCTCCACATACCTGAATGAAATCCTGTAGTTCCTCTTCGGTTCTAGCATCTGTGACCTCTTCACAGGGTCTATATGCCACAGCTACTTTACCACTTTCTGAAAGAAAACTAACAAGGATCAATTCACAAGGTTTCTTGTTCTAAAACTTCCTGTATACAATGGTAGCACCCAATAATTAGACATTCTTTTGACTTCCAAAAGCAGAAAATAAGAGCATTTTCCTAGAAGTTCCCTCATCTGACACTTTCGTTTTTATCATAATTACTTGTGAAAAAATATATAACAAGTATCAACTTTGGTTCAAAAACCTTTATGATCTTAGAAATAAGAACTAAGGAATAATGACATAGGAATTAAAAGCTGTGGAAACAAAAATGTTCAATCACGATACAACGTAATAGGAAGGCATTAGGTGGGGGTCAAAGTGAGTTCAAACCTGGGATAGATACCACTGGACTATAATAGATACTTCATGTTAGAAGCAAGGCAAGTGCCTAGTCCTTGGGACCAAAATTCTACCAGATACAATGAACAAAGCTTTGGAGACAGAAACAGAGAGCATTTGAACACTCGACTGGCAGAACCTGGCCCATGTACCCTTTGGACAATACAGCTTTCCTCAAGGCAAGCTACAGCCACCAGGCTTTTTGGTCTAAGGAGTTTTGAGTACATATAAGGAGTACCTTGGCATATTAAGGACAAACAACCCAGACATTTAGTTTGGTTCTTAAAGGTTGTTACCCAGAGTTGATAGCTGGTGGAGATTCAGCCTGATGACCAGGGAAGTCAAACTTCATTGGAAGGACTGCCCAGGCGGAAAGGCCAAGACCAATGCAGGGTCAACTCTTACAAGCAAATAAGGTCTCTGAAACTTAGCTAGGATTTCTCAGTCTCTAAGCCTGCAGCGCTGTGAAGCAGGGGAGCAATTCTGTTCCGGGAATCTACTAATCATAAAGTTTCCTTTGGGCACAGCCTGTGACATTCTCACCGCTGTATAACTCAATAGGGAACACAATCAACGCTATTCAGTAGCATGACCACTTTCAAGGCTCACAGAAACATAGCCAATAATTATATAACAATCATATTCACCCAATACATCAGAAATGAAAACTGAAATTAAACTGATTCCAAAAACATAATCTAATAAACTTTTCAACAAGAAAACAACGATAATAATAATTGTCCATATATTTTGTCTGCTTACTATGTTTCAGGCATAGTTCTAAGCTTTTCACATTCATCATCTCATTTACTCTTACAATATCCCCCATTAGGTGGTAAGCTGAATTACTAACCCTATTTTCAGATAAAGAAATTGCAGCTTAGAGATATTAAACACCTTCAAATTTCTCTGGCTAGAAAAACCTAAAATTGCAACAACAACAACAAATAAATCTAAGAGACAAAGTTAGGACTCAAACACAGGTGTGCAAGGCTTATACTCACTACACTATTCTGTACGATAAGCAAGCAATTGAGGAAGAACTGGATCAAACACTTTCTGTATGAACTGAGGCAAGTCCTTCTACATCTAAACACTGGGGACAATAATATGTGCTGTCGTTTTTCTCATAAATGCCACAAAGAACAAATTTAAGACTGCTGCTGTGAAAGCATCTGGTGAATGAAAGAATACGTAATGTTTTAGATAACCATTATTTTCATCCAATTAACTTTTCAAATAAGTTTATTTGCTCACTGAAACTGAAGTACTTCAAGGACAATCAGAAAGGTCTTACCTAAAACCACAATCAGCAGTTTCTGGAATGCATCTGTCATAGCCTTCTGAATAGCAAGCTTCTGGGTTACCTTCCTTTTCATAAGGAATGATAATGACCCTAAATCCAACCAAAACAGATGAATTTAAAATGCCTGTCTGAATAACTGATTTCTAGCTTATATGTTTAAAACTAAAAATGCATCTGTGATTCTTAGATCATTATCTTAGTGATTAGGGCAGGCACAACCCTGGGGTGCGGTTGAATGTCTCTGCTGTAGGTATACCCTGGCTTGGCACATTTTTACTGCTCAGATCTATTCTGGAAGTTCCTAAAATACTCGATGGGAAATGCAAACCAAGAACGTGGTACAAATCGCATATGACACACAGATTTCAAGTGGACAAGCTGAGGCTACACTGCTACAGACCCTGCTCTCCTGTGCGTGAAGGGCTGGATTCATACAGTGAGATAGATTTGGTGGTAGTGCAGATGATCTGGCCTCTCCTCAACCATCACCCACTCAGGTGGATGGTGGAGCCTCCTCCACTCCATTCGCTAACAGCCCTGCCTCTGACTTAAAACCCTAAGCCCAAGTGCCATGGATTCTAGGAAAAAACTCAGTACCAATCGGAATCCCCTTTCTAGGGATCTACATTTTCCGCTCAGGCCCTTCTATAAGAGGCAAAGGACTGAACATTTACACAAGAGTTTATTTCAATCTTTAGACAATGATTTTGTTGGGATAACTGAACGCCAGAAGACATCCGTATTTGAAGGACTATTTTAGCACATAACAAATTATTAACCAAAAAAACACAAAAACTAACTCATTTTCCCTCCTCCTAAGCTTCTTGGCAGGCAGTCAGTTCTAAAATTCTAAAGTTTAAGGTGCTGTCAGGTATTGCCTAAGATAAAAACCTATATTGTCAGGCAGAGAAATTCTGCCCAGGGCTTTACTTGCTTAGCTATGGTGATGATGTATCTGAAAAGTTGAATTTCAGAAAGAAAGGAAAAAAGAGAAATCCCACTCCCTCACCTCCCCATACACACACATATTGGATAACAGACCTTCCTCTAACTTATCCAAAGGTTCCTCAGCCATGCCAACTTCGGGACTCCTGCACTCGTGGGAGGGCAATACCACCTCTAAAGCACAAAACAACTTCAGGCTTTGCTTCTGAAGTGGTGTCACAATATCTTCCTTTTCCTTTTCTTCAAGGTTAGAAAGATCCTGAAGCTGTTAGGATTTTGAATTAAAGGCTAGACTTCAAAATATTCTGTTGTTAGAAATAAAAACTAAACTCCAGCAATCCCAGGTAATAGTTTAGGTATACTATAGCTTCAAAATCAAGTGAGACTTGCAAATGAATGATTAGATATGGTCAAATATTTTTTATTATATACCATACAAATACTGGAGAAAATTAGGGACACCACCGTCCATATCATTGAGATTATCACTAATTCTAGGTGGCAGGCCAATGCTCAGATACTTCCATGTGGAAGCCTCTCACATCTCCTCCCCATAGCCCTGTTCTATTCTTCTCTCTAAAGTCTAGGAATTCAATGATGAAAGGAGTCTCGTTAGTCAAAGAAAGTCTACAGAGTTTACCTTGATGATCCTTTTTGACCACCCATTGAAACCAAAGTAGTAATTTGCCAATTCTTGGCATCTGGAGCTGTTTAGGGCAGGCGTATTATGTTGAACCGCCTTATGTCCGGTGCCGAGACGAACCTAAAGCCATAAAAGACCTAAAAATATCACAACCCTACATAGAGACTTATTTTGGATATACCTGATATTTATCAATACCAATTTCATAGAGGGGCTGTGAAGATTAAGTAGCTCATTTTAAGCAATAAGTTCACAGTGAGCCCTAAATAAATGTTATTTATTATTTTTAGGTCAGTACTTTCCTGCATCATTTCCAGGGCCCCTGATTAACTGGAAGGTTCCCTGACCTCTGGTGGTGAAAGTGATGATGAAACCAACCAAGGAAACCCAGCAGAAGCCTATTATGGGGCTGGAGGTAAGCAAAGGAAGTGAACAGTTTTAGTCATCTCATCCTGTAGCTCCTGCTTGAGAATATGAGCTGAAGAGGAGATAAGATGGACCTGCCACTGAATTAGGACCTTAATCTGTAGCACCCCCTCTCCAAGTTACTAACCCCTGTTAGAAGACGAATACGTATACCTCTCTAAATGTAAATAAAGCAACCAAAAGAATTAGAGATTCATCTGCATTAACAAACTTCTTTAAGAGTGCCAATATTTCCAGTCTTAACTCTCTCAATGACTTACATATTACTGTGGAGTTTTTCCATCACTAGTTCTTTCTTAAATGTCTATTTCCATTTTGAACAGCGTGTAGTATATAAATACAGTCATAAAAATTCAAATACAAAGAAAATCAAAGCATTGTTAATTCTTTGATTTGTTTGTGCATCTTCCCCGTCACTAGTTTATGAGCTCCTTAAGTGCTTGAAGGAACCGTATATTATTCTTTCACTGTTACCAGAAACAAGCATAGGTCTTGGCATATAATAGTGGAGTGCTGGTCTGTTGACTGAGTGAATGAATGAGTACATTAAGAAAATGAAATTATTTTCTCCAACTGAAGCTGCCTGCTGGGAAGGAGAAATGAAGACTACTTTTTAAATGTTGTGTCACATGGGAGGCTAGGCCCTGTACAGTGAGTCATAATGGAGCTGTCCTGGACAATTAGGAAGCTTCAGAAGGGCTCTGAGCCCTTGGGTAGTAGAGACAGTTGACATCTGGGATAACCTTGCCACAGTTCTTGTTGGCAAACATATCCCTTCGTGCTACTGAGAAAAACTCAGATACATTAGGCCTTTCCTTCATTTTATTTTAAGATGTTATTATCTTTTCTATATTTATAAAAAATACAAGGGAAAAATGATAAGAAGTATGTATAACTGCCAATGAATAAAAGAACTCATAATTGGAACTTCCCTGCTGGTGCAGTGGTTAAGACTCCATGCTCCCAATGCAGGGGGCCTTGGTTCAATCCCTGGTCAGTGAACTATGTCTCACATGCATGCTGCAACTGAGAGTTCGCACACCACAGTTAAGGAGACTGCGAGTCACAACTAAGGAGCCTGCCTGCTGCAACTAAGACCCGGTGCAACCAAATAAATAAATAAATAAATTTTAAAAAGAACGCATAATTAAAGTAGGTAACAATTTCGGGCGTGTGGGCAGTAAACTAAAGCTCTGCATTAAATAAGGAAATCTAATACGAATGCCCTTTCCTCTCAACTCTATAGTGACTTGTAGAACATTCTATCAGTGCCGAGCCTTATGCTGTGAAAATCTCAGAACCTAAGCTTATGGAATGGTCTTCATGTCCAATATAAGAAAAGAACTCATTACTCACAACTGACACCAAGTAACTGTTTCATAATCTTTCCAGGACCATCTGTAATATCTGAGTGGTTATGTGAAATGGTCGCAGGGTCTGCAAACAAAAGAATGCCTGACACAAAATCATTTCAATCCCAGGGAGTACAGCCAGGATTAAAGAGGGTGTTAAACAGGGTACAGAAGTGGGAGGTAGTGTACCTGGAGTCACATCTGAGGAGAGTTCTCAGATTCAATAAAGGTGAAATCAGTGAGTAAAGAAATATGGGTGAGAATAGGCAGCAAGGTCAGTAGGAAGTAGCCAGAGCGAGAAGCCAATCAGAGAAGACACACAATTATAAAGGGAAAGTTCTGGGAAATCTAAGCCTCACTCACTTATTCAGAGGAATTGAAAAGGTCCTTGAAAAAGGAATGGTGGCTGAATGGAGGCACATAATGAAATGTTAATTCTGGGGAAGTAAAATTGGATGGCATGTTAATATGGAATAAGGTTTCTACAATGCATGAAAGAATATTTTAACCATTTTCTGAAATGTGAAGGGAGTTCTGAATAGGCAGCTTGAGAGTGGTGATGAGGCCTCCTTTATGTTACATCTGACAAAAGTTCCTCAAGCTCCGGACGTCCCTGGTGGCACAGTGGTTAAGAGTCCGCCTGCCAATGCAGGGGACACGGGTTCGATCCCTCGTCCGGGAAGATCCCACATGCCGCAGAGCAACTAAGCCCGTAAGCCACAACTACTAAAGCCTGTGTGCCTAGAACCCGTGCTCCGCAACGAGAGAAGCCATCGTGATGAGAAGCCCACACACCACAAGGAAGAGGAATCCCCGCTCGCCGCAACTAGAGAAACCCAGCATGCAGCAACAAGACCAACGCAGCCAAAAATTAATTAATTAATTAATGAAAAACGTTTGTCAACCTCACACATTTGAAATCCACATAAAAGTAAATATAAGGAAGACTCTTGTGAAGATTTCTTAAATTAAAGGGCAGCATAATATGACATGGGGTTTAACATCAGTTAACTTTGGGTTTGGCCTCTAGTTTCCACATGTACTGTCATGAACCTTAAGTAAGTCACTTAACCATCCTGAGTTCGAGTTTCTTCATCTAAAAAAAAGAAAGATAGATCTGGGGAACTGGGGGATCAGTGCAGCAGTGAATCTGAGAGCATTCTGTACACCACAGTGCTCTACAAACGCTGGCCTTTCCACCACCCCCCACCGCCCCCGCTGGGATCTTAGTTCCCCGACCAGGGATTGAACCCGGGCCCTCAGCAGTGAAAGTGCAGAGTCCTAACACTGGACCGCCAGGGAATTCCCGATGACCTATCAGTTTTAAATTCAGCACTTCATCCCAGTAGAGCGAGGAATTCCACATTTGGACCCACCTTCACTGGAGATGTCTGAAAAAGCTGCTTCTGGTCGCATGCCTTTTGGGCTCTGTGGGCATCCCTTGCTGAATAAAACTTGATGATGCCATAGAACCCAGGACCGGCCACTGCTGCGTTTGGGAAGACTCGGACCGAATACAGAAGGCCAAACTGGGAGAAGACTGTGAACAGAGAATGCTGTAGGGTGGTCGCATGCTAAGTAAGTGCAGGAAATTTCACGCCCAGGAAAACAAACCGCCCATTCCCTTATATTCCCCGAGCCCTTCGCCACAGGCAACTGTGGTGAGCCCGCAACTCCAAACACTTCTCATTTTATGAACAAGTTTCCCTCTGAAATCCTAAGCTTCGAGAAGCATTAGGAGGCAATGCCGTCTGTTGGCAACTATCTCTCAAAAATCTCTGGGGGCGAGCTGACTGCTCAGGTCGGCTCTAGAACTAAGATTCCTCTCAGCGGAGACCACAGGCAGATGAGGTGCTGAAGCAGTACCCCGGGCCGCCCAGTTACTGGGGCGCGGGGCGGCTTCCTCCACCCCTCCCTCCGCCCCGGCTCGGCTCACTTGCAAGGCCTCGGCCGTGGGTCCAGAGCTCAGCTCCCACACCAGCAAGGTTTTGTCACCCGCGACGGGAACCGCAAAAGTTACCAACTCCACCATTCGACCGTTACCGCGCGTGCGCGGCTCGGGGCGCAAGCGGACTGCGCCTGCGCACGCGCGCCCGCGCCCGCGCCTTTTAAAAATGGGAGCCTGAGGGGCGGAGCCAGCTGGGTGGGAGTGGGACAGGGGCGGTGCTCGGACCTCTCCCTCGCTCCTCCCACTCCGGGCTTGCCTCTGCCTCTAGTTCCCCTTCCGCAACCCGCGCGCCCAGAAGTTTTGGAGTTTAGCGTTTCTATTCAAGTGTATTTTTAGCGTAGAGTCCAAAGTGTGAGTTTACAGGATCGAATGGTGCGGACATCTTTACAGCAGCTGGCTTCATCTTCAAACTCCCAGAGAAGACTAGAGTACTAAGTAGTTAGCGCCAACTATCCACTGAACTTTAAAAACTTAGATTTCCCGACTCTGTGTGAGAAATGACCACCAAAGATGCAATCCTTCGACTTGAGTGTTTGCATGAGTCTTAAATATGTAAATCAAGGTATAACATTAAAGCCATCAACAGTCTAGTATGAAATTCTTAAAAAGCTGGTTTCCAGTCCATTTTCCTAAAGTACCCCCAAATCACCGAGCACATTTCTTCATCCCCACCACGACTTTCTCCACCTCAATATATCAGACCCTTATCCCCACCCATTACCTACTTCTGAGCTCTTTTACTTCAAGAATTGTTGACTTTGGAGGAATCACTTGGATCTTGATACTGTTTCAAACCAATAACTATAGATTTATTATCCATATCATTATCCATTGCATTCATTGTATGTATCCATTTATTCATTGTATCCATTATCTGTGTATGGAGAAGATCCATAATCTTCTGCAGATAGATTATGAACACCTCATGAACAATATTTACAGATTTATCATCCTTTTTCTGGTACCTAGCACACTCATACTCTATTAGGTACTCAAATATACTTGGGATTAATCATGACTAAATTAACACATTCTTTGCACAAGGAATGCTTTAATAATTCCAAAAATATAGAAAATTCTTCATCGTGGTCTTCTTGGTTTGCAAATGACAGTCAGGAACCAGGGGCCTGGGCCTGGATAGGAACAAGGAGGAAGTCCTAGAAAACCATTTACTCCTGGGCCTCTGGTCAGTTTTATTTGTAAATGGGAAAGGAAGAAAATAACATGAGGTGGAGGCAAGAGGAAGGAGAAATGAAGAATTCCCAAGTGAGGAGAGGAGTTCTGGAATGACTCCACCACAGGCCTGCTCCCTGTCTCATGCCAGGTGGCATCCTGTCATCCAGTAGGAGAGTGGCCGGCCTGCACAGTGCAACCTCCATTTTACCCTGTGGAGAGAAGGAAGATTGGTTCTTTTTTTTTATTAAGAATCAATTTTATTTATTTTTGGTTGCGTTGGGTCTTCGTTGCTGCACACGGGCTTTCTCTAGTTGCGGCGAGTGGGGACTACTCTTTGTTGCGGTGTGCAGGCTTCTTATAGCAGTGGCTTCTCTTGTTTCGGAGCACAGGCTCCAGGCGCGTTCGCTCAGTAGTTGTGGCACATGGACTTTGTTGCTCCACGGCATGTGGAATCTTCCCAGACCAGGGTTCGAACCCACGTCCCCTGCATTAGCAGGCGGATTCTTAACCAATGAACCACCAGGGAAGCCCAGCAACACTTCTTATAGAAAATGTTGCTGCCAATTATGTAGAGAGGGCCCATGGCAGCCGTGTTTATGTTGCTTAATTTCTTCCATGCCTGTAGCTGAATGAATGGAGCTGGGACACAGGGTCCAAGCTGAACCCATCAGATCCTCCCTGCCAGGCACTTGGACTGGGACTGAGCCTAGCTAGTCTCTATGGTTGCTTAGGACATTAGCCCATAGATTCAGGGCAGACATAGTCTGTCTGGTAGACTGTAGAGCAGAGAAAGCTGGTCTGCAGAGGGAGTAGTGAAGCCAATGCACAAAGAGAAGCAGAAACCTGCAAAGGGAAGTTTCTAGCCCTGCTTCCACCCTCTTCCTGAGGCCCAGCTGCACCCCTCATGTGGGCTCAGCAAGACACCTTGTCCTCTCAGAATAAACCTCCCCCGGCTAGCTCAAGTTGCTCTGTGCCTACAACCAAAAGAGTTTTGTTTAATACGGTGTCAGAGGAAGAGCCAGATCCCAGGTCTTCTAAGTCGGAATTCCAAGCTCTGCCACATCCCACATTTTTCTAGGCTATAGAAAAGGTCAGGTCCTGGCCTATTGTCCCTTTCTCTGTCACTACATCTTTCTTAAGGCTCTGCCCACTAACTTCATCCCACCATGGCCTCCTCACCAGTTCTTCATCCCCCCTGTTCCGGACACAATCTTTTTTGCACAGTTGATGATTGAAAGAAGATTTGGGCTCAGCAGTTCTGAAAGGGAGAAAGAGGATACCCGTCAGTGCACAGGGGACAGTCCCGAAGACTGGCTCTCCCTGCAACCCAACACTATCCAACATGCGTCTGTATACAGGTATGGTGAGGAGGCACCACCTGTACTTGGAGAAGTCCTGGAGCCCTACTCCTTTTTTTTTTTTATATAGGCTTATGGGTGTCCAAGGCTTTGTAAAAGGGGGTGTTTCTACATAGAATAACATGGTGGAGAGCTAGCTGAGTCAGAAATCTGGAAGGTGTCACTGTAGTTGGGCAACAGGTGAGGCACTGGTTGCTGGTGACATGCAGTCAGCTGCAGAGGTGATTGGAGAAACACCTGGAGTTGATCCTTAGTTGCTCTCTGGAATGTTCTCACTGGGATGAAAGCTGGGTAGACTGCAGGCAGTGCAGCATCGGAGAGAACATAGCTGCCATTCAAAAGGGCTGCCAGAGGAAAGGTGTCCGTAGGGAAATATCATCTCTCAAAATATGGTCTGTGGAGCTCTACACTCAAACATCTCTAGGATGCTTCTTTAAAAGGATGATCCTGGGACTTCCCTGATGGTCCAGTGGTAAAGAATCTGCCTTCCAGACTTCCCTGGTGGTGCAGTAGTTAAGAATCCACCTGCCAATGCAGGAGACATGGGTTCGAGCCCTGGTCCAGGAAGATCCCACCTGCCGCGGAGCAACTAAGACTGTGTGCCACAACTACTGAGCCTGTGCTCTAGAGCCCGCGAGTCACAAGTATTGAGCCCACGTGCCGCAACTACTGAAGCTCGCTTGCGTAGAGCCCGTGCTCCACAACAAGAAAAGCCACCACAATGAGAAGCCCACGCATCACAACAAAGAGTAGCTCCAGCTCACCGCAACTAGAGAAAGCCTGCGTGCAGCAATGAAAACACAGCTCAGACAAAAATAAATTTTTTAAAAAAATAATAATAATATAAATAAATAAATAGTCTACCTTCCAATGCAGGGGATGTGGGTTCAATCCCTGTTTGGGGAACTAGGATCTCACATGCCACAGGGCAACTAAGCCCGCGCGTCACAACTACTGAGTTTGCACGCCTCAACGAGAGAGCCCGCGCGTCACAAACTACAGAGCCCACGCGTTCTGGAACCCGTGCCACAACTAGAGAGAGAGAACCTGCTCGCCAAAACTAGAGAGAAGCCCGAGCCCTACAACGAAGATCCTGCGCGCTGCAATAAAGGGATCCCGCATGCTGCAACTAAGACCTGACGCAGCCAAAAAGTAAAGAAAATAAATAAATAAAAAAATAAAAATTTAAAAATAAAACGCTGATCCTAAATAAGTAAATAAAAATAAAAGTCTAGTCCTGGACACACACACGCCCCCCCTTATCAATAATAAACAAAGCCACATGCTACTTAAAGTGGTAAAATCAGAGTTCAATCAATAATGCACAATTGCAGTGGTAGAGGGAAAGAGACCTTCATGAACTGAACTCAACTGCGACCTGTACAGGGCTTTTAAAGGGAAGATGAGGGGATGAGGAGGGGGGAGGGTCTGTCTAGTCAGAGAAGTGAGAAGGGGAAGGCGGGGTGGTCACGTGAAACCCATCTGTGCTGGCTAACTGACGCTTCTCAAAGTTAGGCTCCTACCCTGTCCCAGAAGCCGGGAGACAAGGGCCCTATCTTTAGGTGCTGGCTAGAACAAACAGCAAATCCTTTAGGCAGCCTTGAGCTTTTTTCAGGCAGCCACTTTAAGGAGGGCTAGGGTCATCCTAGACATGTGGTCTCGAGCTGTTAGAAACTATGTTAGTGTTTGTTGACGTCTTTATAGGCCAAGGTTGGATCTAGAGGAAGGCTCAGAGGAGCCTGGCTAGAGTTTGGTCCAGCAGAGAGCCTGTCACCCTCCAAACTCACGTGCCCACCCATCCTGAGTCAACCTCAGAAGCAGAGAGACCCATTTTAACAAGCCTTGTTACGCTCACTGAACTGCTGAGGTGTGGAAGGAAGGGGGGCAGGGAAGTAGGGGCTGCCGAGGTTCTCTGGCTTCTTCGGGGTCTGAGGTGAGCAGGGATTTGAGGGTGGGAGAGGCCAGGTGAAAGGATGACTGGGAGGGAGACTGGACTCTTGTCTTGGACACTGGACGGCTGCCCCCGCCCCCCATGGAGGTGAGGGCCTCTCACTCCTGGGGAGCACCAGGCCCTGGCCAGTTCTGGCCCCTGGGGTCCTGGTGAGAGTGAGATGCGTTGACACCTGGAGAACTGATAACCTAATAAAAGAGTGGGTACATGTACTGGTTAGTTACTGCCACAATAATGCTATGTAATAAACCCATCCAGAAATTCAGTGGGTTGGAATAACGATTCCCATCAGTCTGCCGTTTGGCTGGTACAGCTATGGTTTAATGCTCTGCTGGCTGGGTCTGCTCTGCTTCTCATTGCTGGTCTGCAGATCAGCCAAGGTAGCTCTTTTCCATGTGTGTTCATTCAGGGGCCCGGGCTGAAGAGGCAGCATCTACCCAAGAGAAGCATACGGGGGCAAGCACCATCAGGCTTCCTCCAGCTGGGCACGGAACTGGCATGCTCTCATTTCTGCCCACTCCATGGGCCAAAGCAAGTCACATGGCCAAGACCCAAGCCAGGGGACTGGACAGTACACTCTGCCCACAGTGAGACATGGCAAAGAGTATGGATGCAGGGAGGGATGAGGAATCGGGACTAATGATTCTATCTGTCCCAGGATGTGGCTGAGTCTTGGTTTGGGATGTGTGCAGATGACTGTGATTTTATTCCGCATCAATAAACAGCAGCCATAGGACCTGTTGGCACGGATATTCCTGGTTCTGTAACAGAAGTAAGTGTTCCGCAGAATGCACACCTTCCACTCTTTCAGGTGTCACCTCTAAATGGAACATTGTGAAAGACAGTGTCCATAGTGTGCAGACCCAAACACTGTTCTCTATTAGGTCAGGAACGCTGACAAGGCAAGAATCATATCTCCTTCCTCTCCCCAATGTCTAGTAGCAGGCCCTGCCCCCAGTGATGACTCAGGAACATTCTTCAGTGAATTTTAGACCATTTCTTCATTCTCCCCTTATGATTCCTTGTGAAATACAGACCGACCTCCTAGAGGTCAGCACAAGATGCTATGTATTGGCCCCATAAGCTGCAAAGGAACTATGCCATTTGGAGCTGAGTTTTTTACCCACATCAGCCTCACATAGGGACCTCACAGAAGAAAAGGTTTGTACAGGGTAAACATCAAAACAGGTTAGTGAAGTGTCTTTCTCTAGACTCCATTTGACACTGGAAAGAGACTCACTGCCTGAAATATCCTAAGAGGAAGGCTGTCTAAAAGCACAATCCTAGGGAGTTCCCTGGCGGTCCAGTTGTTAGGACTAGGCACTTTCACTACCTAGGGCCCAGGTTCGATCCCTGGTCGGAGAACTAAGATCCCATGTGCTGTGTGGTGCGACCAAAAATAAAAAAAAAAAATAAAAAATAAAAATTTTAAATAAAACCACAATCCTAGTTAGGGATCCACGTGGACTTAAAGACAACTTTAAGAACAGTGAGATTCACCATCAGAGCCCGCATGGCTCCACAAAGCCCCTTGGCCCCTCTCATCATGTCTTTGTCCCTGTCATCGGGGCAGAAGCAAAACTGGCCCCAGATGCTCTCCGTTCATTGTTGCCTTGCCCTGCAGACTTTTCGCCCTAAAGGAGAACCACTTAAAGGGAGCCATGATTAACCCTAAAGAATGCCACCATCACCACTGAATTCCAGGCACAGGGCATGAGGGTGGAAAGCGTATTTTAGGGCAGTGACTCATGGTAAGTCGTAGCTTCCAGTCCCTAAAAGGGACTATTCAATGTCAAACTACTCAGGCCCAGGCCGGTATAAGTGGAGGGGTGGGGAACGCAGCATTCTTGAGAGATGTGTTGGTTATGATGCATGTAAAAGATTTTAGAGCTTTTTATTAAAAGTGATGACTTCTCTAGACTGGGTAAGGGATTGCCTTACTGGATTACGAGAGCAGGTTTTAAAAATAAGGCAGACTGGAACAATCTATCTCCAAGATGTATGTGTTGTTGTGTGAATAAAGCAAGATGCTATTATACACTTTGTGTTAGATGTACAGTATAGAACTGCACAGTCCAACACAGTAGCCACTACTGCATGTAGCTATGTAAATCCCAATTTAAATTAATGCAAATTAAATACATTTTAAAAGTCAGCTCCTAAGTCACACTAGCCACATTTCAAGTGCTCAATAGTCACATGTGGCTAACGGCTACCATATCGGACAATATGCAGATAGACTGTTTCATCACTATGGTTCTATTGGATGATGCTGGTACAGAATATCTCTAGAAGGGCACACAAACTCATAACGGTAGTTGCTCTCAGGAAAGAAAACTGGGAGACTGCAGCACCATATCCCGTTTTGTACCTTTTGAATTTTATATCATGTATTTGTATTAAGTAATTAAATTAAAAAAAACAAACTGGGAATTAGAAATCCCCATATAGGGGGACTTCCCTGGTGGTCCAGTGGGTAAGACTCCGTGTTCCCAATGCAGGAGGCCCGGGTTCGATCCCTGGTCAGGGAACTAGATCCTGCATGCATGCTACAACTAACAGTTCTCATGCTGCAACTAAAGAAGCCCACATGCCGCAACTAAAGATCCTGCATGCCGCAACTAAGACCCGGTGCAGCCATAAATAAATAAACAAATAAATAGAAATTTCCATGTAGGGTCACTGTACCAGGACAGTGATTCCCAGGAGATGACTTTGCAATCAGCCTAAAACAAAATAAGTTAATAGATATTATGATTTCACATTTAATTTTTTTTCACAGTGTGAACTTTTAGCTCCTGCCACCATCTCTCTGCTCTTGTGAGCTCACAGACAACAATGTGAAGTAGCAAGGGGATGTTAAAGGAAAAACAGGGCTTTCCTGGTGGCGCAGTGGTTAAAAATCTGCCTGCCAATGCAGGGGACACTGGTTCCATCCCTGGTCCGGGAAGACCCCACATGCCGCAGAGCAACTACACCCGTGCGCCACAACTACTGAGCCTGCGCTCTAGAGCCCACGAGCCACAGCTACTGAAGCCCGCACGCCTAGAGCCCGTGCTCCACAGCAAGAGAAGCCACCACAATGAGAAGCCTGCGCACCGCAACGAAGAGTAGCCCTTGCTCGACACAACTAAAGAAAGCCCACGTGCAGCAACGAAGACATAATGCATCCAAAAATAAATAAATAAATTTTTATTTTATTTTTAAATTCATTACTCTTTTTTTTCAATTAATTAATTTATTTTTGGCTATGTTGGGTCTTCATTTCTGTGCGAGGGCTTTCTCTAGTTGCAGAGAGCGGGGGCCACTCTTCATTGCGGTATGCGGGCCTTTCACTGTCGCGGCCGCTCTTGTTGCGGAGCACAGGCTCCAGACGCCCAGGCTCAGTACTTGTGGCTCACGGGCCCAGTTGCTCTGCGGCATGTGGGATCCTCCCAGACCAGGGCTCGAACCCGTGCCCCCTGCACTGGCAGGCAGATTCTCAACGACTGTGCCACCAGGGAAGCCCCTAATTTTTTTAAAAAAGGGAAAAACAACCTATTGTCAAGCACTGGTTGACGGCATTTTTTTTTTCTCTTGAGAAATGTATGCAGATGACTGTGATTTTATTCTGCATCAATAAACAGCAGCCATGGGACCTGTTGGTAAGGATATTCCTAGTTGTGTAACAGAAAGAAGTGTTCTGCAGAATGCATACCTTCCAAGTGAAACAGGAGGAAGGGGGCAGGGCACAACCTCTAAAGAATGACATAGGGGCTTCCCTGGTGGCGCAGTGGTTGAGAGTCCGCCTGCTGATGCAGGGGACACGGGTTCGCCCCCCGGTCCAGGAAGATCCCACATGCCGCGGAGCGGCTGGGCTCGTGAGCCATGGCCGCTGAACCTGCGCGTCCGGAGCCTGTGCTCCGCAACGGGAGAGGCCACAACAGTGAGAGGCCCGTGTACCGCAAAAAAAAAAAAAGAATGACATAGCCAGAGCACGCGACATAAACGTTAGAATCAACTAGGTCCAAGATGGCGGACGAGTCGACTTCCACTAGACCTTGAACCTCAGTACACACTCGTAACATATCAGCACGCTAAATGACACACCCACAGGCGCCATGACAGTTCCAAGGCTGATCATAAATGGTCAAAAAGTGGGCGTAGCCCAAATCCTGGACACCCCCACCCCTTCCCCAAAATAGCTGGAATACTCCTCCCACTCATTAGCCTATGAAATTACCCACCCCTATGAAAACTGACAGCCCATACCTCGGGGCCTCTCGCCTTCCGAGATGGCTCACACTCTGTCTGTGGAGTGTGTATCTCCCTGAATAAACCTTCTTTCACTTTACTATAGCTCACTCTTGAATTCCTTCCTGCGAGAAGCCAAGAACCCACACTCGGCAGCCATCCCAGGGACTCGCCTGAGACCTGGAACGTGAGCATCCACTCGGGCCCCACTTTCTTTCCCGCAACGGGGGTAGGGGGAATATGCAACACCACATGATGCTTTTAGAGAAGGAATAAGCATAGACCAAAAGGGGACAGAAGATTAGACGTTGCTCTGCTCAAGAGGCAACCCGTTGAGCAGTGGGTTTCCAAGATGTGGCTGTAAGTCCTGGGAAGACGAGTTACAGCAGGGGGCCTCGTAACACACGTATCCACCAAGCCCTGTTTGCAGAGCCAATAAATCCTGTGTCTCCACAAATAGAATTATTGTATCACTAACAGCTATCACACATTGAGGGTGTATGTTATCTCATCTTACAGCGACCTGTGAGGTAGATCTTATTCTCCCCAATTAACAGATAAGGAAACTGAGACTTGGGGGCGGGGGTGGGGGAGTAAATAACTCGCCCAAGTTCACAAAGATAATATATTAGTCACTGCTCTTTATGTTCCAAGTGAAAGCAATCCAAGTAAAAAATGCTTAAACCACAAATGGCACACAGTATATCAGCTCGCATAACCAGGAAGCCTACGGGCTTAGAGCTGGCTGCTTCCAGGACTCAAACAACGTCATCCTCTCCCCATCTGTCCCTTGACTCTGCTTTCCTCTTTCATGGATTCAGCCTCCAGAGGACTCCTGCCCCCTGACAGCAAAGATGGTCATTAGTCATTCCCACTCCACACCTTTGGACCATGTGTCCAGCAGGAGGAGACCCTGATTGGCCAGCCACGGTCATGTGCATATGCTGGGCGGGGTCTTAAACCAGTACTTCAGTGCCCACTGAATCACAGGGAGCAGAGGAGGCTCTGTTCGGCAGCATGTGGAATCTTCCCAGACCAGGGCTTGAACCCGTGTCCCCTGCATTGGCAGGCGGATTCTTAACCACTACGCTACTAGGGAAGTCCCTAAAACTTAAATCCATCAAAAGTCACCTCCTCCAGGATGCATTTCAAGCTCTCTTGTCTAGCAGTTTGCAAGTGCTTTTATTATTCTTCAAATTGTGTGGTAATGTGAGATTCTTTTTCTAGCTGGAGTCTACCTGGTGGACTCTTGGTCCATGTGTGAAACCTTTTGTGGAATGCTCCTTCATTCTCCAGCCGTCCCACCCCCAGCCGCCTGCCAGGATGCAAGGCTTTATTCAGCTTCACAAAGTTTTGTAGAGCAAGATGACAAGCCCACAGATTTTTCACAGAGGCTGAGAAGCCTGGGAAATAAGAGAAGACCGGGAGATGGGGGTGCTGCTGAAAAGTCAGACAGCATTAATCCAGGGGACTCCCACAGCTTTTGCAGATGGCAGCTGTGCAAACATTCATCCCAATTGAAACCGCTGGGGGCGTTTCAGGGGGCTCCAAAGAGCTCTGGTTCTTTATGTCTCAGCACAGAAAGAATTCAGTGAGGCAAGGTGTTAGATAAGAAGTGATTTATTAGAAGAGGACGCTTGTGAGGCTTACAAGCGGGTGGGTGAGAGGGTGCCCCGCCCTGAGAACTCAGTGGGCTACAGTTGTATAATCAAAGGAAAAGTGAGGAGGGGGAAAAGACCACCGTCTTCCTCATTCTTGAGTAGACATCATGCTTCCATCATTAGTCCTCCTCTATGTCGGGCGGAGGGGTTTTCTCTGTCATGGGACTATGGAAAAATTATTCCAGGTCTCAGTACAATGAGGGTCTTTCACTTTGAAATATCACCTTTCCATAAATTATTGTTTTTTATGTGTACAGAGAGTATGTCCTAGGGGTCATTAACTTACTGAGCTCACTGGGCAGGATGTGGGTCTCATGCCACCATTGTTTTATAGTTTGGGGGCATGTCTCTTGCTTCTGTTGCATGGTTTTGTTGCTAAGCAAGCCTGCTTGGCTTTGTGGTTAAGCAAACCTGCTTTCTTGAGTAATCGTTAACTTACAGGGGTCTCCCATACTTTGTTTTTGCTTACAATCCCCTAGTGGGATTAACTATTTAATCACCTACTTTACTCTGCCCCTATCAGAATAACTGAGGGAGGACTTTCCTGGTGGTACAGTGGTTAAGAATCCCCCTGCCAATGCAGGGGACACAGGTTCGAGCCCTGGTCCATGAAGATCCCACATGCCGCGGAGCAACTCAGCCCGTGCGCCACAACTACTGAGCCTGCACTCTACAGCCCGCGAGCCACAACTACGGAAGCCCACGTGCCACAACTACTGAAGCCCACGCGCCTAGAGCCGGTGCTCCGCAACAAGAGAAGCCACCGCCATGAGAAGCCCGCGCACCACAACGAACGGTAGCTCCTGCTCACCACAACTAGAGAAAGCCCGCACACAGCAATGAAGACCCAACACAGCCAAAAATAAATAAATAAATAAAATAAAGAAAAAAAAAAAGAATAACCGAGGGACGTTGCACGTTCCATTTGTGGGGAGGGCATGCTTGTGCCAAGCCAGTGAGGCTCTTGCTGTGCCAATCATGACCAGAAACACTGTCCTGCCAAGGTAACCGATTTCCCTAGTAAATCTCTTACTTTCCACCTTGTTTACAATGAGTTCGGCCCTGAGAGAACACTTTGCCTCTATGTCCTTATTTCTAATCTTTCCGCTCAACTGTTAACTCCAGTGAAGGTGCTCAGCAGTCAGATGCATCTAGCCTAAAGCCGCGGTGGTTCTCACTGCTGGAGAATTACAGAAGGGGCCGACCACAGCCCCAGCAGACGCTTTTATAAGTGGAAACTGTCACTGGTGTCACCTGAAAGCTGGGTTCACCTCTTGTTGGCTGTCAAGCCAAAAGATATAACTTTTTAAAAAAGATTTATTATTTGTTTATTTTGGGCCGCGTTGGGTCTTAGTTGCAGCACGTGGGATCTTCGTTGTGGCACGCGGGATTTTTCGCTGTGGTGCGCGAGCCCTTCGCTGTGGTGCCGGTCTTCTCTCTAGTTGTGGCGTGTGGGTTTTCTCTTCTCTACTTGTGGTGCGCAGGCTCCAGGGCACGTGGGGCTCTGTAGTTTGCAGCATGCAGCCTCTCTAGTTGAGGTGCGCAGGCTTAGATGCCCCTCAGCGTGTGGGATCTTAGTTCCCTGACCAGGGATTGAACCCGTGCCCCCTGCATTGGAAGGCGGATTCTTTACCACTGGACCACCAGGGAAGTCCCTAAAAGACACAACTGTTATTACCAAGGCTGTTTCTCCAGAATCATCCACCTACCCCTCCCTCGAATGGAAACTAAGTCTATCTAAGTTTCAGGAGGAAGCTGCAAAGAGAAAAACAAGAAGTGGTTAGAACCAACTAGGCCCAAGATGGTGGAAGATTTGACTTCCAGTAGACCTTAAGCCTCACTGTAATGAATTACCATGCTGAATGACACACCCACTAGCGCCATGACAGTTGACAATTGCCATGACAACTGGAAGAGCCCAGACAAGGACTGAAAAGGAGTATTGCATCAATTCCGCGTCCAAACCACACCCCTGTTGTTGGATAACTCACAAATATTCCTCGTCTCTTTCCAATTCACTCTCTTTTACCTCTCCTATATATATGATGTCTCCACCTGAGTTGGGTTGAGAAGTTGATTTGAGAAAAGTTCCTCTTCTCCATTCTTTCTCTTTTTTTATTCACTTATTTATTTTACTTAGTTATTTTTGGCTGTGTTGGGTCTTCGTTGCTGCACATGGGCTTTCTCTAGTTGTGGCGAGCGGGAGCCACTGTTCGTTGAGGTGTGCGGCTTCTCATTGCAGTGGCTTTTCTTGTTGCGGAGCATGGGCTCTAGGCACACGGGCTTCTGTAATTGTGGCTCGTGGGCTCTCAAGCGCAGGCTCCGTAGTTGTGGCTTCATTGCTCTGCGGCATGTGGGAACTTCCCGGACCAGGGCCTGAACCCGGGTCCCTGCATTGGCAGGCAGATTCTTAACCACTGTGCCACCTGGGAGCCCCTCTTCTCCATTCTTTAGCCATTGAATAAAGCTTGTCTGTTCCAGTCTCAGCATCGGTTTCATTATTGGCTGTGCTAATCCAAGCAGAAAAAACCTCCTTGGCAGAGACCAGGGGTCTCAGCTGGCCAGGACCCTGGCACAGGTCCAGTCAACCAATTCAATATCACAACCAAGTCAAAGACCAGAAGGAAGGATTTATTACTTGCAGCAAGAGAACATGGAGGATCTTTCCCAAAGCAGCATCTCCCCAGACAGCAAAATTGGGGCAGTTTTAAACTAAGGGCACATGCATACTTCATGAAGGGGCTTGGGTGGTGTATGCACATTCATGAAGGGGCTTGAGCAGAGGGGAATTCAACATAGAATAGGGGCAAAGGTTGACAGAGTCCAAGCTTTAGTTGATTGAAGTCACCAGGGTCAGAAAAGGTCAACATCATCATTCCTTAATTTTCCACCAGTCTGCGGTCTTAGCATGTAGTTACCACCCTCCACCTGGGTGGGGGTCCTTAGTTCCTGTAGTACAACTCAAAGATATGTATCAGATTATTAAGTCTATCCCTTAAGGAGGGAACTAGGACTCCTGTTTTATCGCGGAATTATTGTTTCTTGATGGCTTTCCTCCATTCCTTTTTTCCTTTAAGATCATTAATTACTGAGACCTGTTCAAAGGCAAGCATTGTGGTCAGGCTCAGATCACAAAATGGCTTAGGCTGAAAATGGCTTCTCTTATGTCAAAAAGCTATATCGGGTTCTTTTCCTCCTGGAAACACACACACACACACACACACACACACACACACACACACACACAACTGCTTACACTGGGACCTCAGTCTTCCCAGAGATATGAGGAACACCTTCCCTGGAGAGGCGGATGGAGCACAGGAATCCAGCAGAGATCAGTGGAGCTTGCTCCTAAGAACTGGCCTGTCCCCTCCTCTCCCAGCCCTGTAAGCCACTCCAGGGTCCCCTGGACCTGCATGTAGTGGTACGTCTCCGCCCCTGGCCCACGCTCAGACCCTAGGCTCTCAGTCGATCAAAGCCTGCATGTGTTAAATGTCTGAAGTATGGCAGGACACCCCTGCTACTTTTGACGTTTTGCTCTGATTCCATTTGAAAGAGAAATAGCACTTATACGATGTAAAGCAAACAAGGCTGTATGAGAATTGCTTGAGCATGTGCGGCGCGGGGATGATGGCGCGTTACAGGACAATGCCCAGAGGACCTCAAGGAGCTCACTTGGTATAAGCTGTGCTCAAAACATCTACGTTTTTCCTGAGAGCAGGAGGGAAGCTCTAAGTTGGGCCTGGGCTCTGCCCACCGGGCTACGCTGATGCCCTGGGGGAGGCAAAAACGGGATAAGCGTTGGTCCCATTTTACAAGTGGGCAACCTTCGCTGAAGGCGGCCATGTGTCGGCCCCAATTCTACGCAGATAGTGCTGCGGCCAGATAAGGTCAGGAAGCCAGAAGCCAGGATCTCGTCTGACGCAGACCCTGCGAGAGGCAGGCAGTGAGAACGCACTCCGCCCGGAGTCTGTGGCGTTGCCTCTCTGCGCCCAACAGAAAGGGGAGGATCGCGAGTCTCCCAGATCATGTCTCTGCTCCGGGCCTGGGAACCCTGGGGCGTCCAAGCGCGCTGGCCCCGCCCCGCGGTTCCTCCGCGCCCCGCGATTGGCTCCGAGGGCCAGGGCGGGGCCGGACGCCCAGCCGACGTGATAGACGGCGTCAGGCGCCGCGGGAACCGCTTCCTGTTGTCAGTAGTCCGGAGGCCGCAGCGTCCGGTCGGAGTCTTAGGGGCTGCAGCGACCGGGAGTGCCCCCGCCCCCCTCCCCACTCCGTTTGGTGAGTTAGGGGTCGGGGGCGAGGCGGGCAGCAGAGGGGCGGCGAGGCCGGGACGGGAACAGGCGAACAGGGAACAGCAGCCCTCTCCGTGATCACAAACCCTTGGTTACCTTGAGACTGTCCTGCTTCAGAGTCCTCACCCTTCCCAGCCCAAGCCCCGCGCCCCACTCCAACTAGCCTTCGGCCCGCACTGCCGCTGCTGGCCTCTCCCCTCTATTTGCTACTCGAGACCTGACCCCAGCCCTTACCCCCACCCTCTCACCGCCGGTCTTGCGTAAATGCAGCCGCACCCTTGATGTCCCTGTAGCCCACTTCCAACCCCGACCTTGGCCACATCCCTCCGCCTCCCTTTAACACAGCTCGTCTTCACCTCTCAACCCCTTTGGCCGTGCTAATGCTGCACACAGGCCTCTTCAGGACCCACCATTCTGGTTTGCCCTTTTCGGGATCAGCTTTCTTATCCGAATCTCCCACACCCCCCTGGTCAGCTCCCCACCTCTGTCCCACTCTCATTTAAGACCCACCACTAAAGTAGATGCCCTGTTGAGCACACCCTTTTCTTTTTGATAACTCTGATCTCAGCCCTATCCCAAGTCTTACATGTATCTTGTCCTCACAGACTCATACCCTAACTTCCTAGCCCACCATATACTTCCTTTCCATCTCCAACCATCAGAGGACACCCCCATCCCTAAGTCTTTGCTAAACCACCCCCAACTCTTGGTGCCCCAGTTACTACCACCCTCAGCCAATCTTATTAAAAATGAGATCTCCTGCCCTTTCACTTCTGCTGTCCCCACCTCAGCTCTACACCCATTTTTCTCTTGACCCCCGTCCCCATTCAATCTGAGAATTTAGTGCAGAGTCCCCTGGCAACCCCACCGGCTGCCCCTCAACAGCCAAATTTAGGTGCTTCCTGGGAGCCCAGCAGTTAGAGACTGAGCACCTTGATGGGTGCATGCAGGGCCTCAGGTGGTAAATAAGTGTGGAGAAGTAGAGATCCGCCCTCGGGTCAGGGTCAGGGATTTTTTTTCCCGGGTGTCTTGTCCGCTGTACCTGCTCCCAGGGATTATGGGTCTAGCATTCATATTAAATGACTTGTGCTACTGCTGGAATGGTGGGTGTCGCCCACATACCTGGAAGGTGAGGAATGGCCACTCACCTAGCTCACTCACAGCCTGGGCCAATGGAAGCCATCACTTCCTTTTGGCTGGTTTTCTGGCCCAGGAGAAACTCAGGGAGTACCGCTGTGTGACTGTGGTCACAGAACCACGTCCATGTGTGTTGTCCTGGCACTTGTAAAGGATCCTCCTCACCCAGTGTTCGTCCCGGCTGGAGCTGACAGCAGACCTGTCTCAACGCTTAACACAGGGAACACAGTGGATGCCAGAGATGATGTTACATGTTGTGAAGAGTGTAGGTGAGAGGGTTCCCAGGAGGCTAAGGCGAGTACAGAGGCTGTTGAATCACTTCCTCTTTTTGCAGGTGCTGAATCTTTGAGTTTTGGCCATTTGGTTACCCATGAACGTGGGGAGTTGAGATATCTGAGTAGCTGAGGCAGAGGGACATTCCTGAGGCACCCGTGCCCCAAGCTCAGCATTTATCATCTCCTGGGCTTTTAGGGCACACATTCTCTCCAAATTCTAGTGACCTGGCTTCAGAGGGTTGGCCGTTTGGCAGCAATTTTAAAGGGCCCCAAACAGGACCCGTTGTCTTTGCTTTTGCCGTTTATAGTCTTGTTCCTTTGAAAGTTGAAGCTCTCCCTTCAGTATCCCCCCACCCCACCCCCCATTAAGGTGCAATATATCGGAGTGGTCTCAGCCTGCTGGCAGGGTGATTTAATGAAAGGAGTTGCATCGTGGCTGAGAATTGTATACCTCAGCTTTCCTCGGTCTGTGAAATGGAGATAACCTGCCCCTGAGCCTTATTTTTGTTTTATTCTTCTGTTCATTCAGGTATTTTCTGAGCACCACTGCGTGCTCTGTGTTGTTCTAGGCACTAGAAATGTAATGGTGAATGCCTTGAGCAAAGTTCCTGTTTTTAGTCATTCAGAGTTTGGTCCTTGCTGGAATCCTAAGGATGGGACAAAAATATGGGGGAGATGGGTATTATTGAATGGAAGGAAGGAGCGGGGAAAGAAAGTTACCCCCTGTTCACTGATTCACATTTCTGGGCTCACTCACTAGCCTTTGGTT
Source organism: Phocoena phocoena (assembly GCF_963924675.1). NCBI lineage: Eukaryota > Metazoa > Chordata > Mammalia > Artiodactyla > Phocoenidae > Phocoena > Phocoena phocoena. Next base: position 17,035,770 of record NC_089237.1, read on the forward strand.
TGGGAATCACAGGCTAGACGTTTCTTGCCCTCCAGCTGGTATCCAATTGCTTCAAAGATGCAGTTCCCCCAGCACGCTCTCTCCATCCCCCGCCCTCCAGGACACTTGTCCAGAAATCCAGCTTTTTACGGGTGGGAGGAGGTACAGTTTACTCAGCACTAACATGTCTGAAAGATCAGCTGCCTTTCTGAATCAGAAGATAACTTTGTCATTCTTTTCCAACTGAAAACCATGACTCATCACCTGGTACAGCAGCTGGATGGCTTAAACGTCAGGCTGTTTGTTTCTGAACAGCCCGGTGCAGGATTGGATTCAGGCTGTAGAGAGGAGGCTGTTGGGAATGGCTGAGAAGTCTCTAAGGAGAAGAGGTTGCTGTTTACCTATGGATGGAGTGTTTCAGAAGCGGGGAAGCCAAGCCATCCATTTCTTCTTTGAATGTAAGTCTCATATAAGCCATTTCTTTTCTTTCTTCCTTGGTCTCTGGAAGAAGTGAAATTGGATGTTTACAGAAGCCCAGGCAGTATAATAAAGAAAAGCAACCAGAACAATTCCTTCCTGTGTGTTGGAACATTTAAGAAAGGACAGCTGTGAAACCTGTGTACCATGGAAAGGACCTGGCCTCACCTGGTTGGGACTACAGACCTGATGGGTAAGATTGTTTCTTGTTGATTTTAGGCTTATTTGATAAAAATGGAGCTTTCTGAGTACTAAGTTAATTATTACTTAGTCTATAAGTAATCAGTTTGCCTGAAACTCTTGGAACCAGAGACCTGAGGCAGTTTGATCTGGTGAAGTCTGACACAAGACTTAGAATGAGGAAACCAGACAGTTTTGTCCCTTCCCTGGGGCTCTTTTCTACTGAGCCTTAGTCTTCTCCTCTGTAAAACGGGGATAATCATCCTTCTCTCACAGGATTGTTTTTTGTTTTTTTTTATTAATTAATTAATTTATTTATTTTTGGCTGCGTTGGGTCTTCATTGCTGTGCGTGGGCTTTCTTTAGTTGCAGAGAGCAGGGGCTACTCTTTGTCGTGGTGCATGGGCTTCTCATTGTGGTGGCTTCTCTTGTTGCAGACCATGGGCTCTAGGCACATGGGCTTCAGTAGTTGTGGCTCTCGGGCTCTAGAGCTCAGGCTCAGTAGTTGTGGCACATGGGCTTAGTTGCTCCGTGGCATGTGGGATATTCCCAGACCAGGGCTCAAACCCGTGTCCCCTGCATTGGCAGGCGGATTCTTAACCACTGCACCACCAGGGAAGTCCCCAGGATTGTTTTAAGAATTAAATGAGATTAGAGAAGCTAGGAGAGCCATGTCAGGATGAATCAGTACTTACCGGGAGAGGTAGACTTCTCGTGGTTAGGAGTTGCCTAAAAGGCAGACAGAAGTCACCTTTTCTGCTAAACTCCACCAGTAATGTTTGAAGAGCTCTTTGGTAATGTTGCCCACGTTCTCTCCTTAACTCTTTTTAGCCTAGGTCTCCTTGCAGCCACGCCTCTCTTTGCTTTGGCTTTTGGTGTCAATGAAGACTGTTCTGGGGACAGGAAGTGAAACCAGTCCCATAGGAAGGTGGACTGGGGGTCTAGAGAATGACGGAGTGCTGACCCAGCAGTCAGGAGACCCAAAGCCCCCTTATGGTTCCGTCAGCAAGTTCTCATGTCTCCTGTCCCCTGAGGCATGATGGAGCAGACCCACATAGGTGGGGTGCTTTGGCTTCTTGCAAAGAAAGTTGTGCCCTGGATTGTGGCCCGAACCCCAAAGCCTCAGTCCTGTTTTGTGAATTGTCAAGTGGCCATTCTCCTTCTGGACTCCTCTGCACTGTCGTCAGTCACTTTGTGGCTTTTCTGACTCTTGGTTTTAGGGGGCGATTACGTGTCTCCCCCTGCTCTGACCTCTCAGCATCAGTTTGCTTAGGGTTCTTAGCAGACCCTTACTGGGCTGGAGGACCCACTTACTAACAGGCCTCCCTCCGTCCCATGAATACTATTTTCAGTTAATTAGTCAATGAGGCTTTAACGGATCTGGGCTGTTCTTTAGATTGTTGAGGCCTGAGCCCTTCCTGGCCTGGCCCGTGGCTGGCTGAGGGAAGGGCAGTTTCGCAGCTTGAGGCTCTAGAAGGGCAGGCCGGAGGGGAGGCCTTCGGCTGCTGGAATTGCTGAAGGCGATTGGAACCCAGGGTCTTGGAGCCAGAGAACCTGGATTTGGCCTCCTGGGCTGCACAAGGGTGGCCTGGAAGGAACATTGTCCAGACGGACTGTCTGCAGCACATGTCCCCTTGTCTGGGGCGCTGGTGGCTGGAGTGTGGAGGAGAGCCCTGAAGAATCCCTGGTAGGTGGGAGGGGGATGAGGTGAGGGTGAGGTAAGTCAGACCAGGCCTGAGGCTGGGGGCCCGTGTTCTGGGGTCTCTCACACCCTGACCAGAGTTGGCTCTGCGGGGGCCGCCCTCCACACACCTCCCTCCCTCTGCATGTCCTTACCTGGAGAGGTTGGCTCTGGGTCCTGTTTACCCACTGCCCACTCCACAGGCCAGGGATTGAATCAGAGCAGCTCCTACCATTTAGGACCACTCTGCCTCTCTCATCTCCAAGCGTCATGCTCATGTCCCGCTGTAAACCTCTCCTGCCAGACTGACCTCAGTGTTCCACTGTGGCCTCTCACCGGGGCCCCCGGCTGAAGAGTCCTCCTCCCAGGCTTCCCCTGCCCCCTCGCCCATTGCCCCCTTAGCCCCAGCCCACACCCGCCTCTTCCGGAAGGGAGGTGGTCGCACTCCTCCTGGAGTCTGGGGGTTTCTCTTGAGCTCGGGTTGCTGTTGTCCTGGCGGCGGCTGGTAGAGTTGGCCACTTACCAGCCCTGGGATCTTGGGAATTTCCCCGACCTGGGTCAGCTTCTACTTCTTACCTGTCAGACTGAGATGATAAGACACTCCTAGGATGGTTATCAGGAATGAATGGGGTAACACATGTAAAGGGCACAAAACCCATTTAACAGGTCTTGGTTTTACTAACTTCTTTGGGCCATGGGTTCTTGAGAGCAGAGAAAGCAGTAACCTGATTTTCTCTCTCTTTATTATTTTTTGTTGGTGGTGGTGTCCCCTCATGCTTAGCTGTGTGGCCACTAGAGATTTGTTTAGATGTGAGTGTGCCTGTCCAGTCCTGCCCTGTGCAAGTTCCCGGGGTGGGGCAGGCCAGGCAGCAGCCCCTTCATGCTCAGGCCGCAGTCCTCGCCCCCACCCCACCCTTAGCCTCAGCCACCCCGGGAGAGAGCCAGCTGCCTCAAGAGATTTCTCTGCGTACTGACTTCAGCTGCTAGCACACGCTTAGTTAGGTAGTGGCATTCTTCGCCTGTAGATTTGGGCGGCCGCATCCACTGGGGTTAGAGATACCATTTATCCTCGGTAAATATCAGACCCTGGGCTCAGCGTTTTCCATACTCATAGTCTCCACTTAAGAGGTCTGATACGTGCCCCAGTGTGCCTAGCTGGTTAGTGGCAAATTGAGATCAGAACCCGTGTTGTTCCCCTTTAGACATGTCCCTGTGCTGCTCAAGCTAGACCTTTGCAGCCCAAAGGAGAAGCATCTGTGTGGCGAGAGAGCCCTTCCTTTTGAAGGCGTTTCAGTTGTACTTTTCTCCACTGAGCTGGCCGACCCTGGGATGGGACAGGAGTCGGGACAGTTGCAGAGCCCAGGCCCTGAATGTGAATTGTGAGCCCCTGCTTCCTGGCCCCTGTGGGTTCTTGGCCCCTTCAGCTGCAGCATCCCCCCTTGCAGCCTCACATCTGTATCTCAGTTAGCCTTTTTTTTAAAATAAATTTATTTATTTATTTATTTTTGTCTGTGTTTGGTCTTCATTGCTGCATGCGGGCTTTCTCTATTTGCAGCAGGCAGGGGCTACTCCTCATTGCGGTGTGCGGGCTTCTCATTGCTGTGGCTTCTCTTGTTGCAGAGCACGGGCTCTAGGCGCGTGGGCTTCAGTAGTTGTGGCACACGGGCTCAGTAGTTGTGGCTCACAGGCTCTAGAGCGCAGGCTCAGTAGTTGTGGCGCACGGGCTTAGTTGCTTCGCGGCATGTGGGATCTTCCCAGACCAGGGCTTGAACCCATGTACCCTGCATTGGCAGGCAGATTCTTAACCACTGTGCCACCAGGGAGGTCCCTAAATTAGCCTTTTATTCCCTGCTTTTTTGTGCCAGCATTTGGAGTGGCGTCAAGAGCCCTTTCTACCCACCCTTTGGGATAGACCCGCCCATGGCACACCCTATGAAATCTTGTTTCCTTCCTTGTTTCCATCCTTAAAATCCACTCTCAGTTTTTACTTTTGTATTGAAAGTCCTTGCAGTTGCAGGTTGAGTAAGATGGGGGTGGGGCGTGGGGAGGAGATCGTTTGGGCACAGTGATTGTTCATCCGGCCGTGTCTATCCCTGTAGGTGTCATGTGATTCTTCTGGGGAGCTGCTGCTTGAGTGGAAATGCTCTCAGCGGTGGAGAATGGACTGGACCCCCGGGCTGCCATCCCGGTAGGCAACAAGGGAGAATCAAGGGTGGAGGAAGGGGTGCCTGGGACAGCCATTTCATTGTTTTTTCTCACTTTGAAATGCATTTGCACTGTTCAGAAAGAGAGGCCTGGAGTTGAGAAAAAGTTATAGCAGAAGCAGGCTCCGAGGAGATCCTGCCCTTTCTAGATCATCTTATTGGTGATAGAATGGAGATTTACAAAAAACAATGGAGATTGCATGTAGGTTACCTGAGGACCAAGGATTTCTCCAAAGAAGATATACAAGTGACCAATAAGTACATAAAAAGACGCTCCACATCATTAGACATTAGACAACGGCAAATCAAAACCATAATGAGGAAAACAGAAGTAGAGTCACCACGGATGTAGAAAACAAACTCATGGTTACCGGGGACAAGGTGTGGGAGGGATAAATTGGGAGATTGGGACTGACGTATACACACTACTATATATAAAATAGATAACCAATAAGAACCTGCTGTATAGCACAGGGACTCCACTCAGTACTCTGTAATGGCCTGTATAGGAAGAGAATCTAAAAAAAAAAAAAGGTGGATATATGTCTATGTATAACTGATTCACTTTGCTGTACACCTGAAACTAAGACAACATTGTACGGCAACTATACTCTAATACAAATTTTTTTTAAAAAGTAAAATAAAATAGTAAGGAAAAAAAATCATAATGAGGGACTTACCCAGTGGTTCAGTGGTTAAGACTCCGTGCTTCCAGTGCGGGGAGGTAGGGGTTCAGCCCCTGGTTGGGGAACTAAGATCCCACATGCTGTGCGGCGTGGCCAGAAAAAAAAAAAAACATAATGAGATACTTCTTCATATCCACTAGGATGACTGTAATCGAAATGGCAGACAATAATAAGTATTGGTGGGGTTGTGGAGAAGGTGGAACTCTCATACCTTCCTGGTGGGAGTGTAAAATGGTACAGCCATTGTGGAAAACAGTTTGATAGTTCCTCAAAAAGTGAAACATAGAGTTGCGTGTGACTCAGCAATTCCACTCCTAGGTGTACACCCAAGAGAATTGAAAACATATATTTACACAAAAAACTATGAACATGAATGTTCATAGCAGTGTTGTAGCCAAAAAGTGGAAACAACCCAAATATCTATTAATCGATGAATGGCTAAATATAATGTGATATATCCATGCAATGGAATATTATTTGGCAATAAAAAGGAATGAAGGACTGATATATGCTACAACACAGACAAACTTGAAAACGTGCTAAATGAAGTCAGACACAAAAGGCTGCATATCATATGATTCCATTTATAAGAAATGTCCAGAATAGGCAAATCCATAGAGACAGAAAGTAGATCAGTGGTTGCCAAGGGTTGGGGGAGAGGGGAATAGTGAGTGACTGTTAATAGGTACAGGGTTTCTTTTGGGGGTCATAAAAATGTTCTAAAATTAGATAGCAGAAATGGTTGCACAATTCTGTGAATGTACTAAAAACCACTGAGCTGTATATTTTAATGAGTGAATTTTATGATGTGTAAATTATGTCTCATTAAAGCTGTTCTAAAAAAGGAACATTTAACTTTTCAAAGAACATTAACATTAATTGTGTTGGCTAAAATAAAAGTGAAACAGTGAAATATTTGTCCATAATCCTATCACCTAATAATTCAAACCAGTTTTTCTGCAATCCCTTCCAGTCCTTTTCCAAACCCTTAGGTAATTTTGACATATGTACTTATATTATGATAGAACAATCTTAACTATGTATTTTCAAAGGACTTTATGTATATTTTATAATTTATTCATTTAGCAAACATTTACTGAGTACATGTGCCAAGAACCAGGCCCACTGTTGAGGGCACAAGGATGAATAAAAAACTAGTCCTGGGCTTCCCTGGTGGCGCAGTGGTTGAGAGTCCGCCTGCCGATGCAGGGGACACGGGTTTGTGCCCTGGTCTGGGAGGATCCCACGTGCCGTGGAGCGGCTGGGCCCGTGAGCCATGGCCGCTGAGCCTGCGCATCCGGAGCCTGTGCTCCGCAACGGGAGAGGCCCGTGTACCGCAAAAAAAAAAAACAAAAAAAACTAGTCCTACTTTCAAAGAGTAATAGCCCCAGCTGTAAATCACCAAGTATTATTTCCATTTAACAGATGAGAAAGTTGAGGCTCAGAGAGGTTAAGTGAAATATCTGAGGTGACCCAACTGGTGACTGACAGAGCTGAGACTAAACCCAGGCTCTGACTGCCAGGTCTAGGATCTTTCTTCATGTAAACTGTGCTCCTGTTTCTGGGTGTTTTTATTGTTCTAAAGCAACACTTTTTGACTCTTAACCTGTTGACTCTCAGTGGAATGTTGGTCATGTGATTAAGGTAGAAAGCCTCACCCCTGCCCTAAATGGATTACCCAAGCTCCCATAGCTGTAACTCTGATGGAGCCAGTATTTAAACACAAGGTTTATATGGCTGTCAGCTCACTGAAGTTTGGTTTAAAAAACAAACAGGGATTTCCCTGGCAGTCCAGTGGTTAGGACCCAGCGCTGTCACTGCCGTGGGCCGGGTTCAGTCCCTGGTCGGGGAACTAAGATCCCACAAGCCTCTCCGTGCGGCCAATAAATAAGTAAATAAAAAATAGAAAACAAAGAAATTTTTAAAACACACGTATCTTTGCAAAAACTAACACATCTTGGGGCAATTTTCCTTTTCTTCTCGCTGCTTTCTCTTTATTTTCTACTGTTAGCCTGTACTCGTTTTGCTACACAGATATGTAGATTTGTGCATGCATGTGGACCCATGTGTTTGGCCACAGGAAGAGTCACATTGCAGGGGTCGCCACAGGAGCCTCTAAAGGCCTGTGTTATGTCTGGCGCCACCCAGGTCATCAAGAAGAAGCTAGTGGGCTCCGTGAAGGCACTGCAGAAGCAGTACGTGTCCTTGGACACAGCAGTCACAAGTGAAGACGGAGATGCCAACAGCATGTGCAGCGCCCTGGAAGCCGTCTTCATCCACGGCCTGCACACCAAGCACATCCGAGCCGAGGCCGGAGGGAAAAGGAAGAAAAGTGCCCACCAGAAGCCTCTGCCTCAGCCTGTCTTCTGGCCCCTCCTGAAAGCTGTCACCCACAAGTGAGAGCTGCTGGGGGCGGCGGGGCGGGGGTTGGAGGCAGTTAACGTCAGGGAAGAGCTTCAGAGCGTGGGACGCTGGGCTCTTCCCTCCAGCCGTGCGGGAGAGACACAGAGAGCCCTGTGTCCCGGAGAGGAGTTGGTGGACCAAGCGGGGTGGGGGTGGGGGGATGTTAGACCAGGGCTCAGTGAGCCCCTCAGGCCATGGCCTGGGGCAGCGTCGAGCCCCTGGGCTGGGCGCCCTAAGCAAGAGCAGGAGCCTTCTTTGTACCACCCTCTGGCAAATTCTGTAGTTGCAACAGAGGTTGTGCGGCCTGCAGAGCCTGAAATCTTTACTGTCTGGCCCTTTCCAGAAGTTTGCTGACCCTGCCTTAGGATGTTTGCACATCTGTGTGCTACATATCATACTTGTAACAAGGTAGGGTTTGTTTCTTTTTTTTTAAGAAGAGTGGCATCCAGCTAGAGCCTCTGAATGTGTGCTCTGAGACACTTGTCTTGCTGGCCCTGCCCTGAACCGCCTGGGCTTCGGAGCAGGCAGCTGACACTGTGCCTCTCGGGGCTATTAAATGCCACCTCCTGCCCGAAGGTGCCTTTGTCAGTCTCTAATCTTCCTTCCCGTGCTACTGCCGCTGCCCTATCTCAGGCTCTTACCTGACTCCTGGGTGGCAGTGCCTTTCTAATTGTCCCCCTTATCTCATTCTGTCTTCCCTTTGGTCAGTCAGCCAACATTTACTGAGCTTAAGCTGACTGGAGCTCCATCACTGGGTTCTGCAGAGTACGGTCTGCACTCCCGTGGAGGAGACGTGCACAGGGGATGGCGGTAGTCAGAGGAGGGGCATTTACATCAGACCGAGGCATTCAGGAGCTGAGTTTGGTACACGTGAGGTCGGGTTGGGTAGGAACACCCCACCCTGAAGTCTGCGTAGCTGCGAGCACGTCACTTTCCTGAGCAAAAACCTGTAGCCCACAGGCTCCCAAACGCCGGCCTGGGGTCTGCTTCACTTGGCTGGGGCCCCGGAACCTGTATCCTAACCTAGTTCCCCAGGTGATTCGGGTGCACAGCCAGGTGTGGGGAGCATCGCCCCGCTTTGCCGCCCCCGTTTGATACTCAAGGCCTGCATTACCTGGCTTTGCAACCCAATCACCCACTCTTCGTCCCTGTGCTGTAACTGGAGCGCTCCCCACTCCTGTTACAGTCTGTTGCTTTCCTACCCTTTATGCTTTTTTCTCCGTTAGTCCCTTGTGCCTCAAAGCTTCTCCATCCATCTTTGCCTCTTGTAGTCTCTCAAGGCCCAGCTCAGATACTACCCTCTTCTGTGGTGTTTTTCTTACTCCAACCCAGAGATGATTACCCAGCCCTCACCCCAGCTCTGCTAACAACAGGGCTCACCTCAATATGCCCTTGAAAGGCGGTTTCCTGGACCGAGGGTAGGGACCATGACTTTACCCTGGGTCTTCACAGCTCCAAGGACCTCAACCTAAAATTTAGGGGCTTAGCAGACATGTCCAGGATGAGCAGATGATGTCAGGGGCCGGACGGGTAGTTGTCATGAAAATGGCAACAATCCTTCATGACACTAAATGTAAAAAAGTTGGGGGTTTAGAGCTGAACCTTTCTAAATTCCCCTTTGAACACTGTTATCCAGGAGCTTTTCATGCCTATGTATATTTGTGGTCGTTGTTACTGGCTCTTGCTAACCAGTGGATAAAATGACACGTCCATGATTTGGAGTTGTTTCTTGAAAACACGTGTGTTCTCCGCCTTCCCAGACACATCATCTCGGAATTGGAGCACCTGATCTTCGTGAGCACGGACGTGGGCCGCTGCCGGGCCTGGCTGCGGCTGGCCCTCAATGACGGCCTGATGGAGTGCTACCTGAAGCTGCTGCTGCAGGAGCAGGCCCGCCTGTGCGAGTACTACCAGCCCACGGCCCTGCTCCGTGACGCCGAGGAGGGCGAGTTCCTCCTGAGCTTCCTGCAGGGCCTGACGTCCCTGTCCTTCGAGCTCTCCTACAAGTCTGCCATCCTAAACGAGTGGACGCTCACCCCGCTGGCCCTCTCTGGGCTCTGCCCACTCTCGGAGCTCGACCCCCTCACTACCTCTGGAGCGGAACTACAGCGGAAGGAGTCTCTGGATTCCATCTCCCATTCCTCAGGCTCGGAGGACATCGAGGTCCAGCACTCGGGCCATAAGATCCGACGGAACAGGGGGCTCACGGCCTCCTCCCTCAGTCTGGACACGGCCAGTTCGTCCCAGCTCTCTTGCAGCCTCAACTCTGACAGCTGCCTGCTCCAAGAGAATGGCTCCAAGAGTCCAGACCGTTCCGAGGAGCCCATGTCCTGCGACTCAGACCTGGGGATGGCAAATGCTGATGATTCGGACCCGTCTCTGCAAGAGTGAGTACCCCTCCCCCGCCCCTTCCCTCTCTTTCTCCTTCCTTTTTCTCTTCCTCTTGCCCTCCCTCCCTTCCTGGGGCATGTGATTGCCTGTCACTGAGCACGGAACTCTGTTAGGGCATAAAGACAGATGAAGGGGGCAGGGACTCTCCCTCAGAGACTGGAATTGCTGGGAGCTGTACCTTCAGGTAGACTGGGGCCAGTGGGGAGAATGCATTTAGATGGGGCTCAGAGTTGGTTCCAGCCCCATCTCTGTCCTGGTGACCTGTAACAAGTTATTTAATCTCTGAGATTTAGTGTGAAATATTATTGTCGTCTTCATCTAGAGAGAAGGAAACTTATAGTTCAGAGCTCTATGTACAACTTCCCAAAAAGTGCAGTGAAGCACAGTGCATAAGGGTGATCTTCTGGGACCTCACAGAAGACCTTCTGGGGGACACAAAACCTGAGTGATGCCAGGACGGGGGTGGCAGACGAATGGGGACGAGCAAGTGTGTGGAGAAGGAGGACATGGAATGACGAACTGGACTGGAGAGGGGAGCCTGGCCAGAGCCTTCCTTCCTTCAGGCTTTTTAACATTAATTTTTGAATAGGTAATATATTTTTATAGTTTAAAAAAATCTAAAATATATACAGTGAGAAGTCTTTCCCACTGTATTTATGTAACCATAATTATTAATTTCTTGCATATTTTTCCAATTTCTAAATGCATCTATAACAAATATGAATGTACAAATTTTAAAATTTTCTTTTTTTTTTTCTTTTTTTTTTTTTGCGGTACGCGGGCCTCTCACTGTTGTGGCCTCTCCCGTCGTGGAGCACAGGCTCTGGACGCGCAGGCCCAGTGGCCATGGCTCACGGGCCCAGCCGCTCCGCGGCATGTGGGATCTTCCTGGACTGGGCCACAAACCCGTGTCCCCTGCATCGGCAGGCGGACTCTCAACCACTGCGCCACCAGGGAAGCCCTTTCTTTTTTTTTTAAATTGAAGTATAGTTGATTTACAATGTTGTGTTAGTTTCAGGTGTACAGCACAGTAATTCAGTTATTTATACATATATATAAATATGTTATATATATATAATATATATATAAAATATATTGTTTTTCAGATTCTTTTCCCTTATAGGTTATTATCTTTCTTATTTCTTATTCCTTTCTTTCCACGAAAGCTAGTATAAATTATTCTATACCTTGTTTGGGAGATCTTTTCATACCAGAGCTTCTTTTTTTTTTTTTTTTCCTGTTACAGATTTTTCCATTGTATGAATGTACCTTAGTTTATTGAATCAGCCCTGAGTTTAGTGGACATTGGAGTTCAGTATTTCTATAAATAACCTGTGTATGTGGTCCTTTAGGCCTACGCAAGCTATCTCTGTTCAGTAAATTCCCAGAAGCAAAATCGCTGAGCCAAGGAATAAATTAATTTGTAATTTTCACAGATATTGCCTATTTGCACTCCATCAGGGTTGTGCTTGTGTCCTCTCAGCCTTGTCAACAGAAGGTATCATCAAACTTTTGGAAATTTGCTCGTCTCATAGGTAAAAAATGGTAGCCGTCTCTGAAGCATTTCCTCTAGTAGGACCTGTGTTACATCAGCTGTGTTTAGGACCTTTCCACTCCTGCTGTTCCCCACCCTTCCCCCAACCTTGGTTCAGGTCTTTACAGGGCTCCCACCCGGTGTGGGAATCACACCAGGATTGGGTGTCATGGACTGGCCCTGGAGCAGATCTAGTTTCAAGCCCCGTTCCACCACGTACAAGCCCAGTTATGTCTCGTACATGGCTAACTCTTCTTGAGGTTCTGTTTCTTCATCTTTTTCTTTTTTTTAAATTTTTATTGGAGTAGAGTTGATTTACAATGTTGTTTCAGTTTCTGCTGTACAGCAAAGTGATTCAGTTATACATATTCTTATATCCACTCATTTTAGATTCTTTTCCCATATAGGTCATTACAGAATATTGAGTAGAGTTCCCTGTGCTATACAGTAGGTCCTTATTAGTTACCTGTTTTATTGTTTCTTCATCTTTAAAATGGAAATTCCCTCATAGGGCTGTTTGAGAATCAAGTGAGATACCCATGAGTGAGATGCACACATAAGAATGTCTGGTAGGTCCCAGAAATGGCCTCCGAACATTGAGCACATCAGATAGAATTTTCACATGTCAAACGGAAAGATTAGATATAACGTGCTGGGAAGGAGCAGCCCCCGCCCCAGAGATGGCTGGGCCCATGGCGTGACTGAGGCTCAGTCACCTGTCTTAGCCCTTGGTTGTCTCTCCCTCCTCCCGCAGACCAGCCAGCCTTCTCTTTCTCATGTGCCTCGCCTTTATCTTTCATGAGTCTTGTGATTGGAAAATTCCAGCTTAAGGTCACTGAATCAGTGACCATCCACCCTGCATGGGAAGTATTGTCCTGGGTATTCCAGGGGAACTCAAGGGAAGAGGGTCAGGATGTACAGACCAACACTGGACAGTGATGTGAGGAAGCGGCAGACACCACACACACACACACACACACACACACACACACATACACACACACACAAGCACGCAGCCAGTGCCATCATTCTTAGAGCTGGGCTGGAAGTTTGTCTTGGAGCATTCACAGAGACCAGCATTTCTTAAAGTATATGTTTTAATGGTAAAGATTCTCACCAACACGTAAGAGTTTGCTTAAGTTGTTGTGCTACTTAAATGTATATAACTTAAAATTAGGCATAAACATGTTGTGCTTAAAACTCTTACAGCTATAGAGTCAAAACATCTATAAACTGGGAATTCCCTGGTGGTCCAGTGGTTAGGACTCTGCGCTTTCACTGCCAGGGCCCAGGTTCAATCCCTGCTCGGGGAACTAAGATCCCACAAGCCTCTCTGTGTGGCCAAAAAAAAAAGAGAAAAAATCTACAAATTAAACATGAAGCGCAAAACCCATAACATTCCAAATGAAACTTATTAATGTTTTGCAGAAGCCAAATTACAGTTTGCCTTGTGAAGAGAGGATCGACTGTCCCACACAGCTTCTTTTGTGTTCATTGGGTCTGAAATATAATTATATCCTGAATTATAATTATATCATGCATAGGTACAGTGTAGTGGTAAAAAGTGTGGACTCAGGAGCCGGACTGCCTGAGCCCTCCATCAACCAGCTTTGCCATCTCGGGCAAGTTACTCAACCTTTCTGACCTTGATGTCCTCATCTGTAAAATGGGAATAAGAATGCTTCAAAGGAATGCTGGGGAGATGAAATGAATTTAGATCTGTCAAATGCTTAGAGCAGTGTCTGACACAGCAGGCATGCTCACTGGGTGGTGGTGTTATTTTACTACTGTGTACCTGTGACATCCGTTCTCCTACTGCTTGCCCTCACATACACTGCTGCAAAACCTTGGTTAGTAATATTTGTCAGAGGTCATTGTCATGAGGCCTTCCCTTGGGGGAAATGATTCTTAGCATGTGCAGCCTACCTCTTTGCTTTTTTTTTTCGCAGTACGCGGGCCTCTCACTGCCGTGGCCTCTCCCGTTGCGGAGCACAGGCTCCGGACGCGCAGGCTCAGCGGCCATGGCTCACGGGCCCAGCTGCTCCGAGGCATGTGGGATCTTCCCGGACCGGGGCACGAACCCGCGTCCCCTGCATCGGCAGGCGGACTCTCAACCACTGCGCCACCAGGGAAGCCCTCTTTGCTTTTATTAGTGGCCCTTGACTGCCAAATAATACTGTGTATCACCAACACAATAGTCCACATGTTCAGGAAAACCGCAGGCTCAGGATCACTTGTCAGGGGTACTTTATAAGGTGGCCATTCAGATTCTCCAGGCCATGCTTTTAATTTACTTCATACATAAGTATTTATAATACATATACTTTTTTCCCAGATTGTTCTCTAACTGAAAGCACAAAGTTTAAAATTTTTCGAATAGAGGACTTCCCTGGTAGTCCAGTGGTTAAGACTCTGCGCTTCCAATGCAGGGGGGGCCTGGGTTCAGTCCCTGGTTGGGGAACTAAGATCCTACATGCCGGGCGGTGCAGCCAAAACAAAAAAACAAAAAAACAATTTTCGAATAGAAAGGTTTTGGGAAACATGGCCCTGAACCAGACCAAAGTGGAAGGACTGTAGTGGTTTCAGTTTCATTTCTTTTCCTTTTTCTTTTTCCCCCAGTTTCATTTCTATGTTTCATTTTCCTCAAAATTTTTAAAAATGTTCTTTCTTTTGCCTTTCCTTCAAAATCTCATCTTTAGCCCTTTTCTCCACTTGATGTACGTGTCTCTCTTATTCTCACTGAGTCCTTCACCAATTCTGGTGAAGCTCTGTGAGCTTCATTTCACCTTGACCTGGGTTTTTTGTTTTTTGGGGTTTTTTTGGCTGTGCCCTGCAGCTTGAAGGATCTTAGTTCCCTGACCAGGGATTGAACCCGTGCCCGCTTCAATGGAAGTGCAGAGTCCTAACCACTGGACTGCCAAGGAATTCCCCTTGATCTTGGTTTTGATTTGACGGAAGCTCTAATTGATCACACAAGCTTCCTGCTGTTTGGTGACATTTCTCTAAGCATTAAGTCAGTCACTTATTCTAACACCCAGTCTATGCTTGCCATTAAAATCTTTCTTATAGGTTAGGATTCACTTCTAATTGGTAACTGTTTTGGTAATGCTAGTGAGTATTTCAGTAAATCTGTTCCTTTCCTTACACGTCTATGTTTGTGTACACGGAGGCTAAGCAGTCTTATCGGTGATAATGAGGTTAACGTTTGTTGATCGCTTTGTGCCAGACACGGTGCTATATGTCATTTAATCTTTGTCACAGTCATAAAAGATGGGTGCTGATACCACATCCATTTTCCAGATAAGGGAATTAAGTCCATGAACATAATGTTCACATTGTGGGGCCCACAGCCGTGTGTTAAGCAAGGCCAGGTGGACTCGGGAGCCCCTGCTTTTAATCACTCAGCACACCACCTCCTGGGAGCCCATGAGGAGCCGGGACCTCACAGAGGACCTTGTAAAAAGTCTGACACCCTAGTTCATTTCAGAAGGGGGCCCCGTGGCTTGGACACATATAAGTGGTTAGCAAATGCCCCTCCTCCTCTGCCTGTGGAAACTACCCCTTTCTTTCCAGAACTCATCATTGCCTACTCGCTGCAAATTGCACTCTTGGATTTTTTGTGGGTCTGTTTTTAGAGTGTGGCTTTTAGAGCAAGAGCGAGTCCCCACCTGCGTCCCCGCCGTAACTATTCCACAAACACATTTACAGCTTTCTCTGAGAGGTCATCTGTTTGTTTATCAAGATATGATTCACATACCGCAACATTCACCATTGTAAAGGGTACTGTTCAGTGGTTTTCAGTATATTCACAAGGTCGTGAATTCAACGTCTACTGCTGTCTACTTCAAGAGCATTTTCATTATCCTGTAAGGAAGTCCCTTACCCATTAGCTATGAATTTACCTTTTCTGGACATTTAATATCAATCGAGTCATACAGTATGTGGCCTTTTGTGACTGCCTTCTTTCACTTAGTACGATGTTTTTCAAGGTTCAACCACGTTATACAGCACATATCATGGGCAAATAATATTCCATTGTATGGATATATTACAATTTGTTTATTTATTCATTAATTAATGGACATTTTTTCCCACTTTTTGGCTATTATGAATAATGTTGCTGTGAGCATTCATTTACAAGTATTTTGTGTGGCCATATGTTTTGAATTCTTTTGGGTAAGTACCTAAGAGTAGAATTACTGAGTCCCATGATAACTCTATATTTAACTTTCTGAGCAGCTACCAAATGTTTTCCACAGGGGCTGCACCATTTCACATTTCCACTGACAATATATATGTGTTCCAATTTCTCCACATCTTTGCCAGTACTTATTATTCTCTGTCTCTTTGTTGTTTTTTTTTTTTCCTGTATGAGGGCCTCTCACTGTTGTGGCCTCTCCCATTGCGGAGCACAGGCTCTGGACGCGTACGCTCAGCAGCCATGGCTCACGGGCCCAGCCGCTCCGCGGCATGTGGGATCTTCCCGGACCGGGGCACGAACCCACGTCCCCTGCATCAGCAGGCGAACTCTCAACCAGTGCGCCACCAGGGAAGCCCTCTCTGTCTCTTTTATTATAGCCATCCTGTTGGTCATACAGTAGTATCTCGTTGTGGTTTTGATTTGTATTTCACTATTGTCTAATGATTCTGAGCACTTTTTCATGTCTTCATTGGCCATTTATATATCTTCTTTGGAGTAATGTCTATTCAAATCCTTTGCCTATTTTTTTTCCTTTGCCTATTTTTAATTTATTTTTTGAAAGCACTGTGCTTTTTTCTTTTTAAAAATATTTATTTTTGTTTGAATTTTATTTATTTTTTTATACAGCAGGTTCTTATTAGTTATCCATTTTATACATATCAGTGTATACATGTCAATCCCAATCTGCCAAATCATCCCACCACCCCACCACCACCACCACCACCACTTTCCCCCCTTGGTGTCTATACGTTTGTTCTCTACATCTGTGTCTCTATTTCTGCCCTGCAAACCAGTTCATCTGTACTATTTATTTATTTTTGGCTGCGTCGGGTCTTAGTTGTGGCACATGGGCTCTTTGTTGCGGCCCACGGGTTTCTCTCTACTTGCAGCACGTGGGCTTAGTTGCCCTGTGCCGTGTGGGATCTTAGTTCCCTGACCAGGGATCAAACCCACGTCCCCTGCATTTTAAGGCAGATTCTTAACCACTGGACCAGCAGGGAAGTCCCATCCTTTGCCTGTTTTTAAATTGGGTTATTTATTGTTGAGTTGTAAGAGCTCTGTATATTCTGGGTACTAGACTCTTATCAGATATATGATAATATTTGCACATTTTATATGCAAATATTTTTATTATATTTTTTATTAGTCACTTATGCATTAGATGTCATATCTAAGAAACCATTGCCTGATCCAAAGATATGAAGCCTTACACCTCTTTCCTTCTAAGAGTTTTATAGTTTTAGCTCTTACCTTTAGGCCTTTGATCCGTTTGGGGTTAATTTTTTTATATGGTGTGAGATGAGTCCAACTTTATTCTTTTGCATGGAACTATTCACTTATCGCAGCACCATTTGTTGAAAGACTATTCTTTCCCCACTGAAATGTCTCAGTACCTCTGTTGAAAATCAGTTGCCCAGAAATGCATGGGTTGGTCACCTCTTCTTGTCTAAAATGTCTTAAAATGTTGTTTGGGGTTATGATGGTGTAAATAAGAGCAGAGCTCACCTAGAAGACAATCTGATGAAAACTTGAGTTCTAAAATCCTCTTTTCCGTAACCGCATTAAGGGGAATTGATGTGTCTTCTGCACCCAGTCTAAGCCATTAGGGCAGATACGTGCGATGGTGAGATCTCTTGGCCTCCAGACAGCTTTCTTGCCACCAGAACCTGTATTTGCCCATGATGTCCTCACTGGATTCATAAGCAGAGGTGGAGACAGCAAATAGGTTTACTTCAGAAACAGAACTTGGATTCTCGGAAGCCTCAGGAGAGGGAGGGAGAAGCAGCCACTAGCCAGCGCACATTCCAGAAGTCCCAGAACTCTGTGTGTGTGTGCGTGTGCGTGTGTGTGTGTACACAAAGGCAGTGACATTGGCTTCCCCGGCCCCAGACACACCACTGAGGGGCAGAAGGTGCCAGTCCCATCAGGGACACATCCCCATGTACACGGGCACACACACTGCACAGCTTGTATGCACTGTGCTCCAGCAGCAGCTTCTGGGGATTTGAGGCTTCTCTGGATCCACACCCAGCCCCTCACCCCGACCCTGCTGCCCAGTTACTGTTCCAGGAGCAAAGCGGGTCCTCACTTCACCCAAGCCCATGTCCCAGGGAGCGGAGTCTTGGAGCCCAGCTCTGAGACATGCTGTTCACCGAGCCACTGCCGAGGTCGCCTTGGGGCAGGGACCGGCCACACAGCTGTTTGGCTGAGCCAGCTCTGCAGGCCCACCGTTAGCCTGTTCAGAGGGTGAAAGGCGGTCAGTTCCCATTCGCCTCTAGTCCTGTCCTCTGCTTTGTGGGCTTTGTCAGCTGAGATCCTGGGCCGCACAACTCACCTGCCTACCCAACCTGCCCAAGTCCCAGCCGGGGAGCAACTTTGGTGGGAGTGTCTGTGTGTATGAGCTGGGAGCACAGCGATGATTAAGGGGTTGGGGATTGTTTTGTTTTGTTTTTTGTTCAATCACAAAACAGCAGTTTTCCACTTAGCCTTGGGCATTCTAGCTGACAAGCCTGTCACACAGGTTTCTTTGTTTAAAAACTTCCAGGGTGTTGTCGGAATTCAGCAAAGCCCAGGTGAACTCTGTGCCAACCAACAGACTGAGCCACGAAGCGGAGGTTCCCACGCTGCAGGCCTTGCTCGCCCTCCGCGGCCTGGACACCAGCACACCCCTGCGCCTTGAGGTACCTGCAGAGCCCCACCCCGCCCGAGCATCCCCTGGGACTCGAGATGGGGACCGCAAGCAGGAGCCGCTTTCCCAGGCACCTGGCGCCCTGGGCTGGCCACAGCCGGGCAGTGCCCAAGCTGTCCCTTTGGGGAGCACTTCAGGCCAGCAGCCTCCTAGTCCTGTGAGGGAGGCGACCAGAGCAGTCGGCCAAGGAAGTGGCCAGTGGAAGCCTCTGAAGGAGGACGGACCTCGGCTGAGCCTTGTGGTTCCCTTGCCCACCAGTCCGGTGAGTGGTACAAGCTGGGTTTTTTGGCGGGGTGTTGGTGAATGTCTCAGAGGCGGTGCGGAGTTTCTCCAGCTAGTGACCCCGAGTGGTCTCTGCTTTTTCCCCCTGAGCCTCTCGCCCTGCATGGTTTGGTATTAATAGCATTGTGGTGATGGAGCTCATGTTCCTTGGGGTGTGAGTGGTGGATGTGAGCCAGGCTGTGCGCCCATCTCTTCCCATGGGTGTCTCCTGTCATCTGCACATGGACCCTGTGGAGCAGGTAATTCTCACCCAACTGCAGACTCTCTTCTCTTAACCCCTGCCACTCAGGGGTTATGCCCTTATGCCTTAGGCGAGGCACTTCACCTCACTGAGCTTTGGTTTCCTCCTCAGTACTTGTTACTATTAAATTAACATTTTCATAAAGCAGCAGGCTTTGAAAATACTCATTTTGCAACACGAAGCAGATTTCGGGCTGCGCTGTCCACTTGGGCAGCCACTAGCCACGTGTGGCTCTGGAGCACTTAAAACGTGGCTCGTCCGAATTGAGATAAGCTGAGTAAGATACACACTGGATTCTGAGGACTTAGTAGGAAAAAAAGAATGTAGAATGTGTCATTCGTAATTTGATTATTGATCATGTTAAAATGAAAACATTTAAAATATGTATTTTAAATAAAAAATATTATTAAAATTAATTTCACCTGTTTTTTTAAACTTTTTAAAATGTGGCCACTAGAACGTTTAAGGTGACCTATGTGGCTTGCATTGTATTTCTGTGGGACAGCGCTGTTCTAGAATAAGCCAATCCAGTGTGTTGATGACCCGAGGAAGCCAGCTCTGGGACTGTCCTGGAGAGAGCCCCGAGGGTAGAGGCTGGAACTGTGAGCCCCGGGAAGCAGTAGTCAAGCTGTGAACCCAAGCTCTTGTGCCATTTCACATTTGTTCTTGGGTCATGAAAAGCAGAAGTAGGAATTGGAGTGCACGTGGACACAGACACATAAAACCCAGAGCTCATCCTAGCCGCTGTCTGGGGCTTGTGTTGGGGATATAACCTTGCTCTTTCAGTTCCATCCACACACATCCTTTGGCCTGTAGCTTTCAGATCCTATAACTCAGGATGGGCCAGCGCCATGAAATAGACTATAGAAGAGGCATATCCACTCTCTTTTTCTAACAGCTTTATTGGGATATAATTCACATACCATACAATTTACCTAATTAAAGTGTATAATTCCATTTGTTTTAGTATATTCACAGATTTGTACAACCACCATCACAGTCTAATTTTAAAACATTTTCATCTCCCATAAAAGAACCCCCCTACCCATTAGCAATCACTCCTGTCCCTTTCCCCTCCTACCTCACCCCGCTCAACCCCTGGTAACCACTAATCTCCTTTGTCTATAGATTTGCCTGTTCTGGACATTTTACATAAATGGAATCATGTAATATGTGACACTTGTGATTGGCTTCTTTCAGTTAGCAAAATGTTTCATCCATGTTGTGGCCTGTATCAGTACTTCATTCCTTCTCATTGCTGAGCAGTACCATTGTAGATTTCATTAGATGGATGTATCACATTTTATTTATCCATTAATAAGTTAATGAACATTGGCGTTTTTCCTACCTTTTGGCTATTATTTTTTTTTTTTTTTTTTTTTTTTTTTGTGATACGCGGGCCTCTCACTGTTGTGGCCTCTCCCGTTGCGGAGCACAGGCTCCGGACGTGCAGGCTCAGCGGCCATGGCTCACAGGCTCAACCGCTCCACGGCATGTGGGATCCCCCCAGACCGGGGCACGAACCCGTGTCCCATGCATCGGCAGGTGGACTCTCAACCACTGCGCCACCAGGGAAGCCCTACCTTTTGGCTATTATGAATAACGCTACTATGAACATTCATGTATAATTTTTTGCTTGGACATACGTTTTTAACTTTTTTGGATTCATACCTTGAAGTAGAATTTTGGGCTCATATGGTAGCTATATATAACCTTTTGAGGAACTGCCAAGAGCAGCTGCCTTGTTTTATATTTCAACCAGCAGTGCATTCCTCTGCATCCTCACCAACAGTTCTTACTGTCTGTTTTTCTTGGTTTTGCTTTTATTATAGCCATCCTAGTGGGTGACAAGTGGTATCTCATTATGGTTTTGATTTGCATTTCCCTGATGACTAATGATACTGAGCATCTTTTCATCTAAATGCTTATTGCCATTTGTGTGTTTTCTTTGGAGAAATGTCCATTCAAAACATCTGCCCATTCTTTTTTTTGTTTTAAGATTACAGTTGTCACAGACTGTTTTTTTTTTATATTTATTTATTTGGTTGTGCTGGGTCTTAGTTGTGGCATGCGAACTCTTAGTTGCGGTGTGCATGTGGGATCTAGTTCTCCCACCAGGGATCAAACCCGGGCCCCCTGCACTGGGAGCGTGGAGTCTTATCCACTGCACCACCAGGGAAGTCCCTGCCCATTCTTAAATTGGGTTATTTAGTAAATTGAGTTATAGTTCTTTATATATTCTGGACACTAGACCCTTATTAGATAAATGATTTGCCGATTTTTCTCCCATTCTGTGGGTTGTCTTTTCACTTTCTTGATTATATCATTTGAAGCATAAAAGTTTTAAATTTTGCTGTTGTCTGTCTTTTCTTTCGTCACTTGTGCTTTTGGTGTCATACCTAAGTACTCATTTCCTAATCCAAGGTCGTGAAGATTTACTCCCATGTGTTCTAAAAATTTTAGAGTTTCATCTCTTACATTTAAATCTATGATCTAACTTCATTTTTTTGCATGTGGTTATACAGCTGTATGAGCACCATTTGTTGAAAAGACTATTATTTCCCCATTGAATTGTCCCACTTTTCCCCTTTAAAAATTTTTTGAGGAATGGTGTATTTAAAGTACCCAGAGCCTCAGTGTACACCTCAGTGAATAATTATATATAATACACACTCTGTAACCACCATCCAGATCAAGAGTCAGAACATTTCCAGCCACCAGAAGCTTCCCTCATGCCTTCTGCCACTCACTGCCCTGCTCCAGAGGAAACCAGCATTCTCACTTCTAGTCCATAAAGTTTGTCCTACTGTTGAACTTCATATAGATGGAATCATACAGTATGTACTCTTCCACTTGTTTCGCTGAACACTATGTCTGTGAGATTCATCTGTACCTGTAGCCTGAAGCTCTAGTTTGCTCTTTTCCATCGTTCTGTAGTCTTCCACTGTAAGAATATATCACAACATCGTTATCCATTCTCCCATTAACAGACGTTTGGGTTGTTTTCAGGTTTGGGCTATTATGAAGAAAGCAGCTGTGAGCATTCTTGTACTTGCCTTTCAGTGAACCTGTGTACTCATTTCTGGGTGTACATCTAAGAGTGGAATTGCTAGGTCACTGGGTAGGCATATGTTTAGCTCTAATAGATACTGCCAAACGGTTTTCTAAAGTGCTTGTGCTAACTTATACTCAACAGTAGCAATATATGAGCATTTTCATTGCTATTTATCATAGTCGATGGTATTATCAATCTTTTACATTTTGGCCACTCTAGTAGGTGTGTAGTGGTATCTCACCGTGGTTTTAATTTGCATTTCGCTGATGACTAATGATATTGATACCTTTTCATTTGCTTTGTGGAAGCATCCTTTAAAGTCATTGTCTCATTCTTTTTTTTTTTTTTAACATCTTTATTGGAGTATAATTGCTTTACAGTGGTGTGTTAGTTTCTGCTTTATAACAAAGTGAATCAGCTATACATATACATATATCCCCATATCTCCTCCCTCTTGCATCTCCCTCCCACCCTCCCTATCCCACCCCTCTAGGTGGTCACAAAGCACTGAGCTGATCTCCCTGTGCTATGTGGCTGCTTCCCTCAAGCTATCTGTTTTACATTTGGTAGTATTTATAAGTCCATGACACTCTCTCACTTCATCCCAGCTTACCCTTTCCCCTCCCCGTGTCCTCAAGTCCATTCTCTACGTCTGCATCTTTGTTCCTGTCCTGCCCCTAGATTCTTCAGAACCACTTTTTTTTTAAGATTCCATATATACGTGTTAGCATACAGTGTTTGTTTTTCTCTTTCTGACTTACTTCACTCTGTATGACAGACTCTAGGTCCATCCACCCCACTACAATTGTCTCATTCTTAAATTGAGTGTATGTGTTTTCCTTATTGATTTGTAGGGGCTCTTTATATACTGTGGATGTGTCTTTTACTGGAGAAAAATATATGTTTATAGCAAATATCTTCTTACAGTCTGTGGCTGGCCTTTTAAGTCTCTTAATGGTATCTTTTGTTGAACAAAAGTTCTTAATTTTTAAAAATTATTTATTTATTTATTTACTTTGGCTGCGCCGGATCTTAATTGCGGCACGCGGGGTCTTCATTGTGGCATGTGGGGTTTTTAGTTGCAGGATGTGGACTTTTTAGTTGTGGCATGCATGCAGGATCTAGTTCCCCAACCAGGGATCAAACCCAGGCCCCCTGCATTGGGAGCTCGAAGTCTTACCCACTGGACCACGAGGGAAGTCCCAGAAGTTCTTAATTTTAATGAACTTCAATTTATCAGTCTTTTTGTTTTGGATCAATGTGTTTTGTGTCTATTTTTAAAATCTGTGTCTACCCCAAGGCTATGAAGGCTGTGGAAATCCCTGTATTTTCTTCTAGAAGCTTTCATATTTTACCTTTTACAATTAGGTTTATGGTTCATCTGGGATTAGTTTTTGTATATGGTGTGAGGTAGGTGTTTTCCAAATGAATATCTGATTGACTTAGTACCATTTATCGAGTATGACTGTGTAAATCATGGAACTGTGTAAGTGTAGGTCAGACTCTCAGTTTTTGCTCTCTTTTTTGGAGGGGGCCGGGCCTTGCAGCTTAGGGGATCTTAGTTCCCCGACCAGGGATTGAACCTGGGCCACCGTAGTGAAAGCGCCGAGTCGTAACCACTGGACCACCAGGGAGTTCCCCAGTTTTTGCTGTCTTGAAGGTGGCTTTAGGCCCAGAATGTCACAAGACCCTGAAGGTTGTGACTATAAAATCAGCAGCACACACCGAAGGTTGAAGAGAAAGGCTCTGAAGCCCCCACTCGAGCTAGAGAAAAGGGATGTCCCTTGTGGACAGTGGCTCTGGGCCGCAACAGGGCTCCCCAGCATGGCCTTGACTGTGGTGAGTTCACTGCTGTCGAGGGTGTGGCTTCTGCTTTGCTGGCTCCGACATCCTATCTTGCCAGGGTCCTAGAGCTGATGGACAGAACAGCTTACCTCGTCAACAAAGTTCCTCCTCTGCTCATTTGACGGTCCCCACCACCTCCACCCCCGCACTGCCTCCGTGCACCTCCTTCCAGAGCCCGCTCCTTCCAGCCCCAGCTTTTACATTTGCTGTTCCCTCTGCCTGGACCCTTTCCCAACTCACTGCTTTTCCTCACTGTCGTTTCAGCCTTCCCTGACCACCCTGTTTCAAAAGCACCATCCCCAATGACTGTCTTTCCCATTTACCTGCTTCATTTTATGACACTCATCACTAGGTTAGATTCTGTTATCGCTTTCATTGTCTACGTGTTTATTTCCTGTATTTCTGTCCAGGATATTAGCTCCATGATACAAAAGACCACGTTTGTTCACTTGTTTTTTTTAATATTTATTTTATTTACTTATTTGGTTGCACCGGGTCTTAGTTGTGGCCAGCGGGCTCCTTAGTTGTGGCTTGCCAGATCCTTAGTTGTGGCATGCAAACTCTTAGTTGCGGCATGCATGTGGGATCTAGTTCCCCGACCAGGGATCGAACCCCGGGGCCCCTACATTGGGAGCGTGGAGTCTTAACCACTGCGCCACCAGGGAAGTCCCACGTTCACTTCTATATTGTCAGTTCTGAGCGCTGTACCTGGGAAAGCATAGGTATCAGTGAATAGTTCTCAAATTGTTCAGAGACTCCCGAGATGCCAGCTTGTAAGTTTACACTGAGAAATGCTCCACCAGGTGCGTGGGGCGGGCAGGTTGGTCTGACCAGGTCACCCTCCGCCTCCTGGCCAGCATCAGGGGAGTCTGGTTGCTGCAGGGTTGCTTGGGGACCGTGGAATCGAAGCACCGGGTGCCGAGTTCAGCGTGAGAACCTCAGATGCTTGCCCCTCCCAGAGTCTGTCTCTAGAGGGGAGCTGTGGGTCCGTCCATTCCCTTCTCAGGAGATAGTCACTGTGCTGCCCCTGCGATTCTCATCTTTCTATGTGTCTGTCATTTAGTCACTGCTATTTATCTGACACTTTATTGGGGGGAGGGAGTCACTATCGAGTTTTATAATCCCGAGAGCCATTCAGTCTTTCTTTAAAAATTTGTTTTTAATTAATTTAATTAAAAGCCCCAGCTATGGGCCAAGCACTATACTTGGTACAGCGATGGAACAGGACAAAGGCTCTGCTCCTTGGGGACAGACACTATGTTAGACAAATAACTATCTGTACCATAACTACACTGGTGACAAGTGCTGGGAAGGACGGGAGTGGGGAAACTAGGGTGACTCTGTGGCATCCGGAAGGTCGTGAGTTGGTTTCTCAGTTTAACTCCCAGAGGACAGTCCGAATTCTAAGACTTGGCCCTAATCACTGCCCTCATGGACCACTGGCCTCTGGCATGTGGTCCCCTCCCCTAGGAGGGGGAACAGGCAGTCCCTTGGCCTGACATAATGAGGACAGACTGAACAAAAGGGATTTTTTGAAAGTGGTCCAGAGACCTGACGTCTCACTCCTCTGCCAGACCCCTCTCTGGGATTTAGCTGTTGTACACAGTGTCCTGGTCCCTGTAGTAACTCCAAGTGGCATTCTTCTGTCTTGGGTCCTGGTGGCAGGTGCTGCTCTGGCTTAGATCCTTGGTCATTGGTGATTTCCCCCCACTGTTAAAGGGGCAGGGAACGGGCCAGATATGGGGCCTTGAATGAGCAGGAGGCAGGTTTAGTGGGGGAGGGGAAACAGTGGTGTGCTGCCCTCTCCCCCGCTCTGTGTAATAACTGGGGGTCCTGGAGGGGGGCACAGCTGCAGAGCTTAGTCCAGGCCCATGTGCAGAAGCTCCAAGGACCCAGTATTCCTGCTGTTTTTCTCTATTGCTTAAGAGAACAAAAGGTTTTCCCTAGAGTATCACTTCCTGGTGGCCGGCCTGGGGCCACTGGACCAGGTGTGAACATCTCCAAGGAGAGAGAGGCCCTCACCATCTCAAAATCCACATCTGTCTCCTGCCTTGTTTCCTCACCCCATCTGTGTTACTTTATGTTAAAGATAGTTGGATAGTCAAGGTGTATCCCCTCATCTTTTATAGCTCTGTGCCCGGCACAAAGAAGGATGACCATTCCAAACAGCTTTGTAGGTGCTAGGATGGGGGTGAACACAGAATGCCATGGGAGCCCAGAAGGGGTCCCAAACCCAGCTGGGGGTGGGTGAGTAAGGACAGCTTCCAGGAGAAGGCGATGGATGACCCCTGAGCTGAGCCTCAAGGGAGAGTAGTCTCTCCCATTAGGGCCATTATCCGGGGCTGCAGCGTTGCAGGGCTTCCCAGGTGTGTGTGCCAGGCTCCAGGAGGCTGCCTGGACAGCCATATGATTGCTCCTCCAGCCCATTTTCCCTGGGGAGTTCCCCTGGGTCATGATGACTTAGACAGGCTTTGTTCAGAATCCTGAGTTGTAAATAGTCCCTAGCAGTCACCCCGATTGACACGTTGTCCTGTCACTGGCAGAAGGAAGCACCTGCCGACCTGAGGGTTTGGGGAGGAAGCTCTGGAGGCCCAGCTCTGTGAGCCGCCCCCCCGCCCCCAGCCCACCTCCAAGCTCCTGACTCAGAAAATTTGGCAGCATCTGAATGGATTAAACTGTCCAAACCAATGCTTCCGGGCATTCTGGGTAGCTCCAAGCCCTGCTCCCCCATTCCCTGTCTGCAGGAGCAGGGAGGGCAGTCTTAATTTAGGGGGTGGAAATAGCAACATCAGGATGAGGTCGGTGGCACTTAACAGAACAGCTGGGCTGTCCCACCCCTCAGGTGACTCATTTCCTCTGTGTAGACAGCCACTTAGGCACCCAGCCAGCTTCCTCACCTCTGCTCTTCCACACTTAGGCACGGAAAGGCAGGGAGCACTTGAAATAGTGAAGAAAAGGAGACAGAGTCCATTCCTACAAGCCTCCTGACCCCAGAGCCACCCACTTTCCTCAGCCAGTGAGCAACTTCAGACTCGGAGAGACAGCAACAGAAGGGAAGGGCTAGGGCCTGGCTGCCTGGAGCCGAGGGGCCTGTTCAGAAGTGGGGAGCAGAGGCAGAGGGAGCTAGTGAGGTCTCTGGGTCCTGCTCACCCATGCCTCCCTCATCTCAAACCCTACAAGCAGTGCTGAAAAACCCTACATCCCTTCAACAAATGGTGCTGGGACAACTGGATATCCACATGCAAAAGAATAAAGGTGGATCCCTTCCTCACGCCCTACACAAAAATTAACTCAGGACTTCCCTGGTGGCGCAATGGTTAAGAATCCGCCTGCCAATGCTAGGGACATGGATTTGAGCCCTGGTCCAGGAAGATTCCACATGCCGCGGAGCAACTAAGCCTGTGCGCCACAACTACTGAGCCTGCACTCTAGAGCCCGCGAGCCACAACTACTGAGCCTGCGTGCCACAACTACTGAAGCCCACACGCCTAGAGCCCGTGCTCCGCAGCAAGAGAAGAAGCCCGCGCACCACAACAAAGAGTAACCCCCACTCCTCGCAACTAGAGAACGCCCGTGCACAGCGATGAAGACCCAACGCAGCCAAAAATTAATTAATTAATTAATTTAAAAAACCAATTAACTCAAAATTGATTGTAGACCTAAACGTAAGAGCTAAAACTGTAAGCCTCTTTGCAGAAGACGTAGGAGTAAGTCTTTGTAACCTTGGCTTAGGCAATGGTTTCTTAAGTGCAATACCAAAAGCACAGAGACAAAAGGAAAAATAGATAAATTGGACTTCATCAAAATTTAAAAATTATGTGCCTTAAAGGGCAACATCAAGAAAGTAAAAAGACAGCTCACAGAATTGGAGAAGTTATTTGCAAATCGTGTATCTGACAAGGGCCTAGTGTCCAGAATATAAAAAAAAAACATTGTAAATTGTGTTTGTTTCCTGGGGCTTCTATAACAAAAGACCATAAAATGGATGGCTTGAAACTACAGAAACGTATTACGGTCGTTCCCCTTTATCTGAGTGGATACGTTCCAAGACCCCCAGTGGATGCCTGAAACCATGGATAGTACCTAGCCCTATATATAGTGTATTTTTTCCTATACATATGTACCAATGATAAAGTTTAATTTATAAATTAGGCACAGTAAAAGATTAACAACAAATAATAAAATAGAACAACTATAACAGTATACTGTTATAAAAGTTATGTGAATGTGGCCTGCCCCCCCCCCCAAAAAAATATCTTATTGTACAAATTTAATGCCTTTAAGCACTTATCACATGCTGTGGCCATAACTTTTGCAGTTTGAGGTGTGACAGCAAAGCTGGCACAAATTTCCTTTTCCTTCTTCACAGTCTCACAGAAGATTCATTCTTACCGTAGATCTCAGCAACCTCAGAATATAATTTCTTTCTTTCCTTATTAAGTTGAGAACTTTCACCTTTTCACTTAAAGAAAGCACTTTACGGCTTGTCTGGCAGATCCGAAATGCCAGCATCACTAGTCTTGTGCTTTGGGGTCATTCTTAAGTAAAGTAAGGGTTCCGTGAACACAAGCACCGTGATACCATGACAGGAGATCTGATAACCAAGAGGGCTACTAAATAAGTGACAAATGAGTGAGATACACTGGACAAAGGGATGATTCACGGCCCGGGCGGGATGGAGAAGGATGGTGCAAGACTTCATCACACTACTCAGAATGCACGCAGTGTGAAACTTGCGAATTGTTTATTTCTGGAATTTTCCACGTAATATTTTTGGACCACAGTTGACTGTGGGTAACTGAAACCGCAGAAAGTGAGACCACAGATAAAGGGGAACTACTGTATCTGATATTCTGAAGGCTAGAAGTCCAAATCCAGATGGAGGCAGGATTGGTTCCTTCTGGAGATTCTGAAGCACAATTTGTTCCACGCCTTTCTCTTAACGTGTAGTGTCTCCAGCAATCTTGGGCATTCCCTGGCTTGTAGACGCATCACTCCAGGCCCTCCCTCCGTCATCACATGGTGGCCTCCCTCTGTGTCTCTGTCTTCACGTGGTGTTCTCTCTCTGTGTGTCTTTTCTCCTCTTATAAGGACATCAGTCACGCTGGATGAAGGGCCCACCCTACCAGTATGACCTCATCTTAACTAACTGCGTTTGCAGCAACCCTGTTTTCACATTCTGTCACCTAACGTCACATTCTGAGGTACTGAGGGTTAGGATTTCAACATATCTTTTTTTGGGGGTGGAGCACAGTTCAACCCATAACACAAGAACAAAAGGACAAATAAACCAATTTAAAAATGGGTAAAGGATTTGAATAGACTTTTCTCCAAAGAAAATATACAAATGACCAATAAGCACATGGAAAGATGCTCAGTGTCATTAGGTGTTAGAGAAATGCAAATCAAAACCATAAGATTGCATTTCTTATTACAGCCATATGGGATGGCTATAATCAAAAATACAGATAATAACAAATGATGGAGAGGTGGTGGAGAAATTGGAACCCTCATATGTTGCTGGTGGGAATGTAAAATGGTGCAGCCACTTAGGAAAACAGTTTGGAAATTCTTCAGAAGTTCAACATAGTTATCATATGACCCATCAGTTACACTCCTAGGTATGTATCAAGGGAATAGAAGACAAGTATCCACAGAAAAACCTGTATGTCAAGGTTCCCTGCAGCATTATTCATAATTACCAAAAAGTGGAAACAACCCAAACGTCCATCAGCTGATGAGTGGATATGCAAAATGTGGTACATCCATACGTTGGAATACTATTTGGTAATAAAAAGGGATGAAGTACTGATACATGCCACACCATAGATCAACCCTGAAAACATTATGCTAAGGAAAAGCCAGTTTCAAAAGACCGCATGTTATAAAATTTCGTTTATGCGTGTCCAAAGTGGCCAAATCTCTGGAAACAGAAAGTATGTTCTTGGTTGCCTAGAACTGGGGGGGTTGAGCGGAAACAGGGAGTGACTGCTGCTGAGGACGAGGTTTCCTTATGAAGCAGTGAAAATGTTCTAAACGCAGGTTGTAGTGATGTTTGCACAACTCCGTGAAGACACGGAAACTGTTGGATTACATGCTTTCAGTGCATTGATTTTATGGTATGTGAATCATGTCTCAATAAAGATGTTTTTAAAAGCAACCTGTCTTTACTTCTTTCCCAATAGAAAAGCACGAGCTGGATCTCAGAAGATGACTTCTACCGGCCTCCCCGGGAACAGCCCGCAGAGAGTCCTTCCCATGATTCCGTGGCTTTTCCCAGAGGGACTCCAGAGCCGAGGCCTGGTCTCCTCACGCAAGGACCAAGAAGAAGCTGTTCCATGGAGGCCTTAGACAAAGCTTGTGTGCCTTCCCTAGGAAGCAGGAGAAGCAAGGCCGCCCCGACGCCGGAGCATAAGAACTTCAGGGTGGTTCATCGCAGGCAGATGGGTAAGCGACTCTGCAGGCTTCCGGGCGCTGCACTGCGTGCGGGCAGTGCCTTTCAGAAAGCAGTTCAAAAGTCCCCTTTTCCGTTACCAACTGGGCGGTGTCTTCTCCCAAGAAAAACCGCATCCCAGAATGTAATAAGGAGCACCCTTGCTGAGTAATTCAGAAAAGCATTTCAGGAAGAGTACTATATTTTCTCATAAAATCTTTTATTTATTTATTCATTCATTCATTCATTCATTTATGGCTGCATTGGTTCTTCATTGCTGCGTGCGGGCTTCTCATTGCGGTGGCTTCTCTCGTTGCGGAGCATGGACTTTAGGCGCATGGGCTTCAGTAGTTGTGGCTGGCAGGCTCTAGAACGCAGGCTCAGTAGTTGTGGCACATGGGCTTAGTTGCTTCGCAGCATGTGAGATCTTCTTGGACCAGGGCTCGAACCCGTGTCCCCTGCATTAGCAGGCAGATTCTTAACCACTGCACCACCAGGGAAGCCCTATTTATTTATTTACTCATTCATTCATTCATGCATGCATGCATGCATGCTGGGCCAGGTCTTAGTTGCGGCACGTGGACTCTTAGTTGCAGCATGGGGACACTTAGTTGTGGCATGCAGACTCTTAGTTGCGGCATGTGTGCAGGATCTAGTTCCCCGACCAGGGATCAAACCTGGGCCCCCTGTATTGGGAATGTAGAGTCTTACCCACTGGACCACCAAGGAAGTCCCTCTCATAAAATGTTAATAAAGTAATGCTCAAAACTGCCTACAGAGTACACAAATACTGTTTCATATATTGAAATGGAAAATATCTTCCCTGAAACTCTCCTATAAATCTTATGATTATACATAAGATACATAAGATAATCTTATGAGTATATAGACATCGTGATTCTGTCTGTAGCCCAGAGCAAACCCCTGCCTCTTAAAGGCCCAGGTGTTTCACCTGCTCCTTCCCAAGGCCTTTCTCTTCGTTTATTTCACAGCTCTGATGGGGTTATTAGATCTGCTGTTCGTTCAGTGGCCTCTATGTGCCGTTTACAGTGAGGCCACCTTGATCTCCATACCCTGTGAAAGTCCAGAAAGCATTAAATAACCATAACCTAATTTTTCTGTAACCCTCAGAAACAAACACGTGTGCTCTAGAGTCAGTTTCTTTCTCTCCTCATTTTCTGTTTGCAATGACCCAGCAGAGAATTCTGGCCAGGTTCCTGGGGCCCTGGCTCGGGGAGGCTGGGTAGAGCCCTGGTCTCCATGCTGCCTCCTTTTAGGTTTTTCTTTCAGCCCATGTGATGGTTGCAACCATACCAGAGAAGGTGTGTTTTATGCCTGCATCATCAGGTACCCTGAAGGGTGGGAAGACCCTACACAATGGTTTGAAATCTCTAAGGCTAGTCCAGGCTGGGAGAGAGACGTGTGTGTTCTTTGGACCCCCTGGTTCAGGGGATGGTTGACCCCCAGGGAGCAGGGATCATTGGGTTGTGTGTGGTACATAGACACGCACTCACTCACTCACTCAGCAGATACTTACTGAGCATCTGTGATGTGCCAGGCACTGTTCTAGGTGCTGGGGACACAGCAGGAAACAAAGCAAAGTCCTTATCTTCATGAGACTTATATTCTAGTGTGAGAGGCAGGAAATAAGCAAACAAACAAGTAAACGTACAGTGTGGGCAGGTAATAATAATTTCTGTGGGGAATAGTAAATCGGGGAGGGAAGGAGGAAAGCACGAGACGATCTTCGTGTTTCGAGCGGGGAGAACGTGTGCAAAGGCCCTGCGATGGGAACGTACTTGGCCTGTCCAGGAAGAGAGTGGAGACCAGAGTAGCTGGAACAGAGGAGATGGGGAGGGGGGTGGTTAGAGATGAGGTCAGAGTGACAGAGGGTCTCGTGGGCCACAGAAAGGACATTGGCTTTTGCTCTGAGGGAGACAGCAGCTTTTCAGGATTTGGGGCGGAGAGACGTGATCTGACTTGTCTCTCGAAAGGGGGAGTCATACTGGCTCATTTGTTGAAGGGCTACAAGGGGACATAGACCAGTTAGGAGGCCACGGCCATAACAGGCCAGGGATGACGGTGGATTGAACCCCTGAGGCAGTGGTGCAGGCGGTGTGAAGTGGAGGAAGATTCTGGATATGCCAAGAGGATTGGCTGATGGATTAGATGTGGAGTGTGAAAGAAAGAAAATCAAGAATAACTCCAAGGTTTTTAGCCCAAGTAGCTGGAAGGATGAAGTTAGTCATTTTATGAGATGAGGAACTTCTGGAGAGAAGCGGGTTTGGAGTGGGAGAATCAGGAATTCATTTTTGGACATGTCAACTTTGAGAAGCCTGTTAGACATACACAGGGCAGTTGAAGATCAGAATCTAAAGTTCAAGGTCTAGGCTGGAGATAAAAACTGGAGAGTTGTTGACATAAAACCCCAAGACCAGGGGAGATCAGCTAGGAAGCTGGTGTCAGTAGAGAAGAGAATCCAGGGCTGAGCCCGGGGCCTCCAGCATCGAGAGGCCAGCGAGAGGAG